>NC_133337.1:11534113-11867447 GCF_030506205.2 Paramisgurnus dabryanus
GTGACTTCCTCTTTTGTAGTTTGATTAACATTTAAAAACACAGACAGGTGAAGGTTACTACCACTTTAAGACTAATGCACGGATCAAATTACAATGAATGCATTCTTTTTCTACTTCTTCTCATAACCATCTGTTTACTCGCAAAGGCCGGCATTTTTTTTTTAAATGTGTGAATTTGCAAGGAGAGAACTAGAATTAATTTCCGAATTTGCACGCTGTCTCGCAGCTGTAAGCGCTTCCAGTGTGTGCTCTTCTCACATAGCGCATGCAAGTTCTCTTTCGCTTGAATGCTTAAATTAACAAGGCTTAAAAATGCATGCAAAATGTAAACTTTTATGATCATGCAGCACTGGCCCAATCGGGACATTGACAGTTCCTTCAACCGGAATGCTTTTCAGATATAATGTAATGAAAATAAATACAGAAAAACAATGAGAATTGATATTGAATTGACCACATTTAATTTTTTTTTTGCCTATTCCTATTTGGTATATGTGATGAGATTAAAACATATTTTTCTTTTCTTTTAGCACACCTCACCCTTACATGGCACACAAGTATATGACACACAACACAGGTCTTCTCAGGAGGCTGTGCCTACAGGTAGGAATTATACAAAGAGATCTCTCTCGGTTTACTCTGACATATCTACGTACAATGTTTTGCTAGTAATCTGCTATGCCTGCTTTTTCTTGTGTTCTACAGCAATAGGCTTTATGCCCAGCTGCACTACTTCCTGAACTTCAGCCAGCTCCTTGTTTCCTGTCTGCCATTATTGGACAAACTGATTAATCCTGGTGTGCCTGAGCTTAGTAGTCACAACAACAATAATCAGACACACCTGGATTTATCAGTTTGTCCAGTAATGGCAGACAGGAAACAAGGAGCTGGCTGAAATTCAGGAAGTAGTGCAGCTGGGCATAAAGCCTATTGCTAAGGAGATCCTCATCCAGCTCGATTTTATTAGAGAGCAGCAGTTGCAGACTTCACCCCAGACCCAACACATTTTGGGCTCCCACTTTCAACTATTGAGGAGCTACAATGTTTGTAGGAGACATTAAATAATCCAGATGAGAAGAAGAATTTGTTGAGTTAAATTATGGTTTAATCAGATCATTCCTAAAAGTCAGTCCTCATTTTCACTCATGCTATATTCCTTAAATACCTAATAAGGTACATGTCTTTTTGTTTCAGACTGTTTTTCCTGGAATGGTCGGAGACAAGACTCTTAAAGACACCGTGGGGTGGGTCCTGAAAAAAACAATGAACTCTTCGTGGCGAGACTCATCAATTGAAGTGGGGTCAACTGAAAGCCTGCATTCAAAGGACTCACTTTGAAAAGTGTGGTTTTGGGTGAGTGTCAGTGCTGGAAACGGCACTGTAGTGACATCCCAGGGCTCTACAGTGCGACTGACTTGATCAGTGGCTGGTTGCATAAACCTTTAAGACTAGTCTTAAAAGTTAGTCATTTATTTTTCTTCAAGACTGATCATAATTGTATTTCTATACTCAAACTCTATTTAAAACATTAACATCATAACATTATCATAAATTGAAATGCATTAATGCTACTTCTGAGCCTCATTAAACAGTCTGTAAATATAACTAAATCCCACATTTCTGTTATATGCCACCTCTGCAGTGCAAAGATTAATTGTGTTGCTACTGATTTCATTTGATTGGTAACTTATTCTTCCTGATTGCCTCTTATTATTCTAACTCAATTTATGAATTTGAAATTTAATAAGGTTAAAATTTTATAGTCAAATATCTCCTTATAATGGGAAGGTTACTTTGTCATTGATCAGAATGTGCTCCTAAATTTTTGAATGTGCTCCTAAACTAAAAAGAAATGTAAGCGTAGAGCCCTGCATCCAAAATAAGTTTTGGTGGTTTTATGAGTAACATCACATGGTCATGCTGACCTCTTCTATCTTTGTTTTTTTTTTCAGATGCAGTCCGCCGGAATGCCCTGACCAAAGATAACACAGAAAAGGAGATAGAGCTCCTCATCACCAGGTGGTCGGTGCTAGCATATGACAGGGATGGTGGCCGAATCCAGACAATAGACAGACAATGAATTAAAATGTTTTAAATTTAAAAATGTTGATTTTTGGAAAATTCGTATTTGAACTGATTGTGTGTATGTGTGCACCTGGTAATTATCACGTTGTGTCCCCACAAAGATAGGAATACCAGTATTTTTGTGACCTTGTGTCCCCATGAGGAAACAAGCTTATAAATCAAACAAAATGATGTTTCTTGTAAATGTGAAGTAGGAGAAGGGTTTCTGTGATGGTTGGGTTTAGGGAATGGGGTAGTTAAGGGGAATAAAATATACAGTTTGTATGGTATAAAATGCATTACGTCTATGGAATGTCCCCACAAAACATGGAAACCTGTTTGTGTGTACGAGAGCGAGAGAATGTGTGTTCAAGTGAATAAAAAATGCATTAAACGTGAAATCCTTGTTCTTCCTTGTGTGTTTTATTTTCAGTTAATGTTGCATAATGGTTGCTTAGCAATTTTAGTATTAACCAATCAATAAAATCAATCAATTAAACAAGCCCAAATAAGGAACAGGATTGGAGGGGAGCTTACGTCCTCTCACTCGGGGTTCCGCAATCGGGCCGCGTTAAAACTGAGTGCTCGGCCGTGTCTTCAGGGCGCGTTAAAACCGAGCGCTCGCAGAGCAATCGGACCTAGATTCATGCCGAGGATCGGCCGAGTGTTCCAGCATTAATCGTTCCGCTTTCGGCCCGCGCAATTTTTGCTAGCTGGGCACTTGGTACAGGTCAAACTAGATTTTGGTAGTTTTCTCAAGCTGTGTATAAAAAGTGGCCTGGCAAAATGTTCTGAGAGGCATCCTGTAACCAGGACCTCCCACACTTTGTGTGTGTATTAAAACATCATGGAAGAAATCTTTAACAAGAATCTTCCTACACCATTTTAGGTGTATTATATCTACGATGGAGGCATTCTGTACAGAAGCTCCCACACTATGTGTGTATTAAAACATAACGGAAGAAATCTTTAACAAGAATCTTCCTAAACCATTTTAGGTGTATTATATCTACATTGGAGACATTCTGTTCAGAAGCTCCCACTCTATGTGTGTATTAAAACATAATGGAAGAAATCTTTAACAAGAATCTTTCTAGACCACATTGTGTGTCTTTAATTGCCAGGTATGATTTTGACATTGTGCTGATCTTTCTCATTGGCAGGGAAGCGTTCACTCTTAATTGACGAGATAACTTGTCAATAGGAAAAAGAGTAAAATATTATTTTATCTATTGCTTCCCCTATGTAACACATTAAAATAGTTGTGAAAAGATGGTGGTGGTCTTCATGTTTTGTGGCCAGCAGCCAAAACGTTTTTAATACACTACCATTTGAAAGTTTACGGTCATTTGACTCAAATGTTCTACTGTGTGTGATCTAAAGGACCTTTTCATTTGAAGGAATATGTATGGTGGCCGACAGCCGTCACTGCACTGCAAAGAAAGAAAACACATGTTAACCGAAAAAACACCAGCAAATCAAGATATTTCAGTTAACTGACCATTACATTCCATAAACAGGGGCGGTACCATGGGGTGGTCACGGCCACCACTGACATAATCACGGCTACCCCACTGGCCACACCACACATAATGGCATTTGAAAAACACGAAAATAACTTTTCAAACACTAAAGAAACTTGATCATGTCTACGATCATGTTTAACCCCTGCCTGGACACCCCTTTGAAAAATCCCTGGCTCTGCCACTGTACAGAAAGACTATTTTCTTCTATTTGTACAGTATAGCACTACTCCCCCCAGCAACAGTGTCTATTTTTCTCTTTTCGGTTATCTAATTTTATGTTTTTTTTTCTGTATTTGTTTGTGTTGTGAGAATTTGCAACTCGTTTCTGTATTTGTTTGTGTTGCGAGTATCTAAATGTTTGAAATTAGTCATGGGCTGAATTTCGAAACCGCATACTGCCATACTATATAGTAGGCAAAAAGTAGTAGGTGAACGAATAGTATGTCTGAAACCTCAGTTTACGTAAAAGGGTAGGTGAGAATTACCAGGATTTTGGACTATATATTCCCACGAGATTCAGAGGTACATGTAACACTGACAGAGACTGTAGTAGAGTTGTCAAGTGAAATTCAGTAAGCTATTTCGGATTCAGCCATGTAGAGGAAAATATAAGTGTGCCAACATAGCACCAGATTTACTAAACGGGGCAAATTAGCGTGAGAGTGCAATTCCAAAAAAGCCACAATAGGATTGGTAATAAAACTTTAATAAAAACTTTATTAAATATGTATGGCTTACAGTCAGATACAGCCATACACCCTGAAAACTCAACCACCGAAGACTTAGTAGTTCACTACAATCGCATACTTTTAAACACTCTTGCACCAGTTAAAACTGCAACAGTTACATTCTCCCGCTCTGCACCCTGGTTCACCCCAGAACTGCACAAACTCAAAAAAGAACGCAGACAACTGGAACGCCTATATAAGAAAACTGGACTCACTGTACACCTACAAGGATCTTACCCATCATTACAGATCAGCCCTTACATCTGCCCGTACTGCTTTTTATTCTGGTATCATTAACTCTGGATCCTCAGACCCCCGGACCCTGTTTACCACAGTTAACAAACTACTCAAACCCATTGACAATATCACTCACTCATTCACCATGTACAAATGTAATAATTTCATCAACTTCTTTAAATTTAAAATTGACAGCATTCACCAAGAACTCTCTGTGGACATCTCCCCCAGCACAGACCCTCAATCTGACTCATCTCTTCCATTTCACATCACTCTCCCCTCCCTATCAGACATCACAGAAATAGATATCACTAAACACTTCATTAAAATCCACCTCACAACCTGTCTATTGGATCCTATTCCATCCACACTAGTCAAGCACTGCTTCACCTGCCTCAGCCCACTCATTACGGTCATCATAAACTCCTCTCTTACCTATGGAATAGTTCCCTCTGCCTTCAAAGTTGCAACCATCACACCAATCTATTCTACTACAACACCTACAACATCTTGGCATCTCTGGCACAGCCCTCTCTTGGTTCACCTCCTACCTCACCAACAGATCTCAATTCATATCCATCAATAACTGTATGTCTCATACCATACCTGTCAATCACAGAGTCCCTCAAGGCTCTGTGCTGGGTCCCCTTTTGTTTATTCTGTATATGCTTCCCCTTGGATTTATCATTCATAATCACAGACTAAAATTTCACAGTTACGCAGATGACACACAACTATACCTAAGCACCAAATCCATCACCCCTGCCACAGTATTAACCATCACAAACTGCCTGTCTGCAATAAAATCCTGGATGAATGCCAACTTCCTTAAACTCAACTGCAATAAATCGGAAATCATAATCATCGGTTCCAAATCACTCCTTCTCTACTCCCAAGATTTCACTCTCTCTGTCGATGGCCATACAGTTACCACCTCTCTCCAGATCCGAAATCTTGGTTTCATTTTTGACCCTACACTCACATTTAAGCCTCATATCCGTCACATCACCAAAACTGCCTTTTTCCACCTGTGAAATATTGCTCATCTACGCCCCTCCTCTCCACATCTGCTGCTGAAACCCTCATCCATGCATTTATTACATCAAGACTCGACTATTGCAATAGCCTTTTATATGGTCTCCCTTCCACTAATTTACAAAAGCTGCAATATGTTCAAAACTCTGCTGCCCGTCTCCTCACCCACACCAGCTCCAGAGATCATATCACCCCTGTCCTCCAACAGCTTCACTGGCTCACTGTACAACATCGCATTCACTACAAAGTTCTACTCATCACTTACAAAGCCCTCAATAACTTAGCCCCTCCATATCTCAAAGACCTCTTACAGAATCCCCGCCCTCTCCGAAGTCTCTGCTCTGCCGATTTAAACCTTCTCAAACCTATTACACCTGTTTGAGTCGTGACTCACTTGGATCTTTAACCCGGATCCATAAACAGCGCCACCACACACACAAACCTTTTTCAACATTATTGATGAGACTTCGCTCGCACTACAGATCCACTCGTAACCGGCTGATCTGCGCGAGAACTGACCCGAGATTCTCACTCAGAGCAGGAAACATTGCAAACTCAAAAGACCTGCGCGCGAACCGCGAATTGACCCGAGATTCTCACTCAGAGCTGTAAACATTGCAAACTCAAGAGACCTGTGGATCCGCACGAGCCGCGAACTGACCCGAGATTCTCACTCAGAGCCGGAAACAATGCGGATTCAAGAGACATGCGAATCTGCTCTGACTCGAGAATCTCTCAACTCGTAACCGGCTGATCCGTAACCGGCTGATCCGCCAGCTGATCCGTAACCGGCTGATCTGCGCGAACCGTCTCTCCGGCTCTGGGGGCTACATAAGCAGGACACAGTTTTTTTTCTATATTTTCTCTATATTATTATGCTATTGTTATTAGGCTTATTTTTTAAATGGTCAACCATACACACCAAACCTAAAACCTATAAGCATTTTTTAGAAGTGAAAGGCTTTTGTTGTAGAGCGAGTCTCATGACCATGGTCTGCGAGTCTGCAATGTTTCTGGCTCTGAGAATCTCGAGTTGCGTGGATCAGCCGGTTACAAGTGGGTCTGTACTGAGTTTCCTTGGCAATTTAGCAATACTGACTCAAGTGACTCACACAACCCGGATCACTTTAGTGAGTGACTCATAATAACCCGGATCCTTAAAAGGAATCGAGTTTGCCAGGCCTAAAACCTATCACCAAATCAAAACACAGAACTTTGGGGGACCGAGCCTTCGCCATTGCCGCCCCCACCCTTTGGAACTCACTCCCTATCCACATCAGAAACTCTGACTCACTGACCACCTATAAAAACTGCTAAAAGCTCACCTGTTTCAACTAGCATACAACCTAAATTAACACTCCCATTTTTGTTTGTTTTATTTGTAAAGTGTCTTTGTGTTCTTTGAAAAGCGCTATATAAGACTTTATTATGTATTATTATTATTATTATACATACAGTGGTGTGAAAAAATGTTGGCCCCCTTCATGATTTGTTTGCATGTTTGTCACACTTTAATGTTTCAGATCATCAAACTAATTTAAATATTAATCAAAGATAACACAAGTAAACACAGGTTTTACCTGAAGGTTTTAATTATGAAGGGAAAACAATATCCAAACACACATGGCCCTTTGTAAAAAAGTGCTTGCCCCCTAAACCTAATAACTGGTCGGGCCACCCTTAGCAGCAACAACTGCAATCAAGCATTTGTGATAACTTGCAATAAGTCTGTTACAGCACTGTGAAAGTGATTTTGGCCCACTCATCTTTGCAGAATTGTTGTAATTCAGCCACATTAGAGGTTTTTCGAGCATGAACCGCCTTTTTAAAATCATCTTAATTCTATTGAGGTCAGGACTTTGACTAGGCCACTCCCAAGACTTTTCATTTTTTCTTCAGCCATTCAGAGGTGGACTTGTACTGCTAAGTGTAATGAAGTAGTAAGGCTAATGGAGAAGGTGGCAGAACTAGAAGCACTCATCCGAACGGTAGTTGAGGATAGTAAGAACAATGTTGGCAATGTTACTTTAAAAAAGTAATTAGTTATAGTTACTAGTTACTTCTCAAAAATAGTAACTGAGTTAGTAACGGTGTTACATCATTATGAAGTAATTAATTACGGGGCAAAGTAATTATTGTGTTACTTAAAAAAGTAAAAGTTCAAATATTTCAAATAACTTGAATGCCCTCAATATAAAGTTTGTTAATTGAATGAATTGAACACTAAAGAGAAACCATTAATTTTGTGGCAGCATGTGATGATGTAAGGTGCTTCATTAGATCAGAATTACAGAAGTGTAGAGACTCTTTCTTACTTGGCATAAGTTGCACGTTACATAAACATTCTTGCCTTTCACCTCAACAATGGAAAAGTAGTGCTTATTATACTTTGAATTTGCATCTGCTACCTTTGAGGTTGTCGTACATGCCATCGCTCTGTCATTGCGGGTGTGTGGGACTTAGACGGACTGCATTGCAAGGACTGGGTTGCCTGTGAGTGGCACACAGGCACCCGCTGCTCGTTGAGAAGAGAGAGCGATTCATGCTCTCGTGTCAGTCCCCAGCCACGGCAGAAAAGAAAGCTAGATTTGTCCTAGTCGCTTTTTGTAAATAAAGACGTTAAAGGGGTTTAGAAAGTTGCTAAATCTAGCGACAAAGTCACCAAGTTGGCAACACTGCACTGCTCGCACTGCGCATGTGTTTGTGTATGAACTTAACTGGAAATGAAGGCAATCATCATCAGTTATGTGGTTGTTCCACACCCTCTAATACACACACACACACTAGAGAAAAACATTGCCTGTCTGGATGAGAGATTCTACTCTGGTGAAAATCGCTTCAGTGAGATTAATTATAGTAACGTGCAGCATTTATTATCAGTAACGATAACGGTGTTATAACGGGGGAAACAGTAATTTATTTAATTACTCTTTACTGAAAAAAATAATGGGGTTAGTCACACCGTTTATTTATAACGGCATTATTTCCATCACTGAGTAAGACTGCTAGTGTTAATGTTACAAACACTGTTTCGGATGCGCCTAGTGTTACAGGTAGTGCACATGGCTTGGTTCCGACATCAGAGTCAAGGCGGCTGACTCATTGGGTGGCAGGCGCCAGTCATAAACAGCATCCACCTATTTTCACCTATGATCCTATTTTCAGGAATGTGCAAATAGAGGCACCAGCCACCATAGTCGAATGTATACCGGAAGCCAGAGAGCGTCTGATATTAGAATGTTGAATGTCAGAAACATTCAGAACAGAAACAGCAGAAACATTGCTTAAAATGGACGATTACATTCATTTAAATGAATCCACCCCACAAGACTATTATTATAAGAATGAACCGTGCTTTGAGGTATTGAAAATATTGAAAGTAAATCATAAATTTGAACTAAAATTGTATTCATTTGAAATAATGTTGCTGAATTTATGGAACTAACTGACCATAACAACAAACAGCTTTCTTTTATCTTAGCTACTATCTACAGACTTCCGGGCCACCACACAGATTTTCTTAAAGAAACTGCATATTTCCGGTCTGAGCTAGTAGTCATTGTAGATAAAGCCCTTATCGTTGGTGACTTTAATATCAACATTATCATATACATTTTAAAATACTGCTAATCACCTATAAAACCGTAAATGACCTAGCACCTTTGTATCTTCGAGAACTACTATCAGAATATAATCCATCACGCACACTGCGGTCTCAAAATTCTGGTCACTAAATTATTTCTGGAATATCATTTCTATAAGTGTCTAGGGTGGTAGATCATTTTCCTACTTAGCCCCTAAGCTCCAGAATGATTTACCAAACAATGTTCGAAAAACAGATACAGTCAAGTGTTTAAGTGTAAACAGATATATCTCTTTAAGAAAACATTCACATAATTTGTCTAGTAAATATATGTCACACAGGTCGGAGTGGACCCGAGATAGCTAAAGGGTCACGCCCCTTCCTAGTTTCCACCTCGAGGAGGTTCCCAAAGCCACCCCAATGACCAGACAAACAGAGTATACTGCCCTCCAAAGGCTAAGTGCAGTATCTACGCAAACACTGAAACTGAGAAAAATGGCTTTAAAGTTTTTACCAGTGGGGAACCTTCAGGGCCTTCTACGCCTTCAGAGAAGGCCTTAAAAAATTTATAAAAAGATTTTTTATAAATAAATAATAAATAATATAGTATTCAATAAAAATATGTTTTTACATTTTTAAATTTCTATTTAATTCAATTTAATACAATACATGTAATATATTTTCTCTCATCTATGTTCTAACGTTAAGCTTACTGTCAGGTTCATGTCATGAAAACATCTAATCCAATCAGAATCGTCTGTCTCTATTAAGGCCCGGTTATCTGGCTCATTCATTGGTTAGGACTTCATGAATCCCAGGGAAGGCCAAGCTATGTGTTTTGGTGTAGAGAGTGACGGGCAAATTGACCAATCACGTTTTGATTTCAAGTGGGCGGGTAAAAAACAAAGCATTGTAAGCCTTCATGAAGTCCTAAGCATGCAACAAACTGGATGCGAGCTGCTGTAAAACACCAAAAACGAAGATCATAGACCGTTAATATTAATACAGTCTAATGGCCCGAAACTCTGCGGTGAGAGTGGTTAAGGTAAATGGCGGAAAACGTGATTGACGTTGTGGCTAGCTTGATAGGGGTGAGGTAAAAACGAAATTACTTAAGCGCGTACTCGTGAAGAGCACTGCCGGGAGAAGCGCGTGCAGAGGAGAATGACGCGAACACGAGAAAAATAATGGGTTTAATTATACTTTTACTTCCTGACAGTTTCACTTGTTACGTGAGGATAGTAATGACTGACAGACGACGCCGAATTACATACAATATAATTTCCTAACTAAATCTGAGAGAATGCGAAAACATACAAATATTTTTTTTCACCATATACCCGATGGGCAGGGCGGAGATACATTTTTCGACATGAATTCGCTATAGCCCCGGGACCTCGGGGCTCGGGTTAGCGATTTTGCGAGCCCTGGATATCTTATAACAACAGTTATAAGCCACAAGGAGGTGCACTGAGAACGCAGGGTGCTATATTTCCCCTTATGAAAAGACTAACAAGGTATCCTACAGCTAAATATATATTTCCAAAAAATTACAAATTAAATTAAAGAACATAATTTAAGCTTGTTAAATGCAAATTTACAGAGCCCCTGTCATTACAGAGCAGCAGAGTCTGTATTTGTGTTTATCAGTTAGATTAAAGTAATTTTAAACTTTAAAACTGCATTTAAAGGCAGACAATGCCCATTCTGTAATTTAACTTTGCGTGCTCAGAATTTTTACACGTTCATTGTATGATTTAACGAAATACGAATAGCCTAGTATTATGGATGTAGAGGCATTTGCACTTCATTGCATATTTTGAAGGCCCAGCTGAAGTACCCACGGTTCGCCACTGGTTTTTACACTAGCCAGCCAAACATGTTTTAGGTAGATTAGTGGTAATGCATTCATGTAATGCCTTGTTAGGAAGAAATTTTTTATAGATAAAAACCATGACCACTCATGTGACCTTTGACTCCCAAAATGCAGATACTGCACTCTGCCTTTGGATGACCTTAAACAACTAAAACACTATTGCAATAGCAAAGTGCAGTATCTACGAACTAAATGTGTTTATTCATCTTTTTCTCATGCTTCTTAATACATGTTGATTGTTTTTAATAACTGTAATAGTTTTATTGATGTTTTTTCATTTTCTTTCCTTTTTTTGTTTTATTGATGTTTTTTTCTTCTTTTTTTGTTTTATTGATGTTTGCTTGTTTTGAATGGGAAAAATGCTCCTTTTACCAAAAAAGTATTTTGCTCATTTTATTAAAAAAATTACATTAGATAAATTTTGCTTTAAAACAGTATTTAAAAATTGAAGAACATGTTTGTACAATTAATTATTTTAATTCACGTTCTCCCCAAACTAACAGTGGATTTGGGTAGACCACATTTCATCTTAACAAAAACAATAGAACAACAAGTAGGTAATTAAGATACATTAAGGTAATACATAAATGTCTTTGTGTGTGTGTGTGTGTGTGTGTGTGTGTGTGTGTGTGTGTGAGATCAGTCTCGAAAATGTTCATTTCTCTTCAGCCAGGTTCTCCCAAAATGGACGGCGGTTGAGGGGCATCATAGGGCAGAGTTTGGAAATTATATCCAACTTCTTCTCTCTCTCTATCCCCTTATCCCCGGGTCTCAGTTCTTTTGGATACTTCAGTGTCGTCTAGGGTCAACCAGAATTTACAATTTATTGCTAGTTGTACACAGTCATAAATCTGTAAGTGACAAAAAATACTCTTATTCTCTCTTACCTTCTTCATGAGAAAGTCCAACTTTGTAAACTCCTCTTCATTATGTGAGAGTTTAAAAAACATCTCCCTCGACCCCCTCCTCAGCTGAATAACAGCCATTCCGGACAAATTTGGAGCCTTTTTTAACTTAACCTGTGAGTGGCCAGCCCTCCATGCCAGGATGTTTGAACTCTTAAGCTCCACCACATTTACTTTCCTAGAGTTGGAGGAGGCAATGACGTTCTTAAAATCTTCAAAATCCAGGACAGCACCTCCAGGTCGCTTTCTCATCTCTTTCTCCACCCCATGGTGGAAACTGTCTGCACTCATGAAGGTGTGCCCTGGTTCAAAGTACTTTAAAGTTATATCCTCAAGTGGGGACATTGGGTTATTCACCACACTGACTAAAGTTGTAAGGAGGCACCAGTTTTTGTTCTGTGCAGTGCAATTGTCAACCCAGAAAATGACATGTTTTACGTCCCGCTCCTCATTAAGTGCTGTGACAAAAGCAGACGCCACCTCCTCTGCCTTCCTTCCACCAATGCCTTCATGCCATATTACTGAAATGCTATTCTTCTTGGAAGATGACTTTTTCCCCACACTGGCGAAGGTTTCATGAAAGGCTGAGATGCGTCTGGTAAAGACTGCAGTCTTTACCCCAGGCATTCGGGGCAGCATGATGACTTTCTGGAGGTCAACACTGCGGATTGAGAGGTCATTAAACTCTTCCCTTTCTGCATCCAACCTGTAGTGATGCCTTCCACTCTCTGCTCTCTTCTTGTGCTCCTCCCACTTTTGACAGGAGTGACATTCCTGAATGGTTGCATTCTGGTGCTCTGCTTTGATGTGGACATCTTGCCTCAAGCAACTTTCACACTCCTCTTCACCCAATTTAGTGAAGCTAATGTTCCTCTCCCTCACGGCCTTCCTATATGTTTCATAGGAACATTTGCGAGTGTTGTTTTCCTTGTAATCTTGGAACATGGACTGAATTCTGACATCACTTGGCAGGTACCTCCTATGTGGGGCATGCTCACGTCTGTAATGGCTGGAAGTGGGATTAAATGATTCAATGTGTTCAAATATTGGAGCCATGTCAATTTTATTGATGGGAGTGTGTCTTCCTCTGCGTTCTTGTGGTGGTGCTAAACTTGAGGAGACTGTATTTCCAAAGACAGTGACAATGAGTCTATTATTTTTTGGATGATAGCCCAAAGTTGTTAAAAATGTTGTTTTACAGACTTCCTGTTGCTGGCCAAGGTCATCATTCAGATGGTACCTGAGTGACCTGGTTATTCTGCTAGGAACAGCTGAGGTGTGGCGCATGGTCTGGCACTGTGAAACCATGTGGAAAATAAAGCTCTTTTTCTCACTGTAGGACATATTCCAATATGCCGTAAATAACTGTCGCCTCTGATCCTCTGTTATTTTTGTAGTGCATTTCTTCTTACACATTGGACCACAAGGCTTCCCCATCTGTGGAATCTTACTTTGTTCACTAGCTTCAGACTGCTCTTGAAAAACAATGTTGCTGCTATTGACATCATCACTACCTTCATCATTATCATCCTCATCCTCTGGTACATAGGTAGCATCCCTCACATCATCCTCCTCACCATCTTCCTCATCACTGACATCAGCCCTCATCACCCTGGCCTCATCCTGCTTGTTACATTGTGTTACAGATTCTTGAAGACATACTAATATATTATTATTAGCATCTACCTCCTCAGTGTAACTGCCTGTATCTGAATTCAGTGAGGCAAACAACTCCTCCAGATGTAGTTTTCTCATCCTCTCCTCTTCACTATCTGCTTCTGCTCTAGGATTTTTTTGAAGTAGTTTCCTCATTATGTCCTGCAATAAATAATTAGTAGCCTGATCAAGTAACCTATTTATTTAGTTTATTTATTTGAATATGTAAAAGGGATAATTCACAATAAATAAACAAATAAATTCTGTCATGATTTACTCCCCCTCAAGTTGTTCCAAACCTGAATGTATTTCTTTGTTCTGCTGAACACAAAGAAAGTTATTTTGAAGAGTGACAGTAACCCAAATGTCAGTAACCCTGAGGGAGAGTAAATTATTGAATTATCCCTTTAATATGGCCATACATAATTTCCTAGAATTAAAGGTTAGAGAGATCTTAAGTTAATTTATGCTTTTTCTCCCTTAGCTTAACTTCTAAGCCATTTTCATACATGTAAATGTTCCTACTTATGCTATCTAAACCTTTAAAGCTATAATTAAAATAGATGATTATTATGTATCCTTAGCTAGCCGGTAAGCTATTTGTAAAATCCCCCCAAAAAATCTGATGGGCAAGATTGACTCTTAACAAATGAAAAGCAGATCACTATTCTTGACCTAATATGACAGGACATAAATTAAACAGCTGACAGCTATTTCAAATTTGACCAGATGAAAAAAGGACACTTCATGAAACTCAAAGTGCTTTATTTCCACACACTAATTTTGTACTTAATATATAAAAAAAATCTTCTTTACTAATCCTAAGAATATATATTTTGAATACTATTTTGACACACATGAATATGAACTTTTTAAGTATGTAAACATAATCATTTTAGAACACATAGTATGGACAAAAAGGAAGAAGACATAGGATAAGTTAAAACAAAACAAAAACGAAAAGATTATGAAATATTTAATAAATGGTATTATAGAATACATTATATTATTGATTTTTTTTAGTATAACCCATTCAAATCTTTCTTAATAAATTATAAACGTAACGTGACGAAAATGCTACTGTATAAGAAACTCAACAACGACCCGGCTGCGCTCGTCAGGTTGTCACTTGCTGACTGGGCTTTGCCTAACAACATAACTTTACCAGACCCAGCTAACTTTTGAAGGAGTAACCCCTGTCAATACAACTGGATTATTTTTTTCAATTCAATTTTATTTATATAGCGCTTTTCACAATTTGTGATTGTTTCAAAGCAGCTTTACAATAATAGAAGCAGTGGAAAGCATAGAAAAACGACGGATAGCACAACATAATACACGATAGCAGCTAAATTTGCTGCGGCTATGAATCAACATTATAAGCGTGCGTATTGCTAATGTAACGTAAAGAAGAGGGTGCTAAGTAAAGCCCAAGAAGGCTGCCTCCCCGGGTTGAAAAACCCCCTATGAGAAAAAAAACCCCAGACTCAGCAGGGGAAGTAAAAAAAAGTCTTAGGAGGAAAAAACCCTTGGGAGATATATTTATATATACATTGAAACGATTAAGGAGATTAGGCGGAGGTAAAGCGGGTTCTGCTGGTGGTTGTTGGTCATGCATCAGCTGGGCATCACGTTGACGGTCTGCCGGTGAGTCAGAGGTGTGCCAACTTTCACATTTACCGGAACTGGGTCTGTTTGTCTCAAGTGTCCTCGGAGACGAGGACGAGACATGAAGAAAGAAAAACAAAACCCAATTAGCGTAGGGGCCATTCATATGTATACACATGTACATATACACAAACATACATATATATATATACATACATATATATACACATACATACACACATATACATATATACATATATATACTCATATACACATACATACATACATACATACATACATACACACACACACACATACATATACGTATTGAAGATACGTAATCCCAGTGACAGACTCTGCACAGTTCGGTTTAGGGAGAACGAGAAAAATGCACGGGACGGCGAATGTTTTTAGGAAATGGATGCAGTGACGCCCTTTTAAGGACTGAAGTCCCGCCCCCGACTAGTGGGCTTAACACCACAAATCTATACCCACCGAGCTTTATTAAAATCCGGACGAGCAAGGGAGTAAAGGGGAGACGGGGACGTGACTGCGCCATTCATCTCCCTGATGCCTGTCTAGGCTTCACAGTACTCCCCTACTCGACTCAGAAACCTCAGGTGGAGGGCCGAACAAGTGATAACATAATTCCATACATAATTTTCAATCACTCCTCTGCGCTTGGCAATTAATGGCCCGATTCGGGGTTTTATTGGTCTAGTGTTGAAGTTTGGCCTTGTATTGTGGTTTGTATGTGCACAAAGTAGCGTTTCTTTTCCTTATATGTAGCATTTTCTATTTTATACGTGAAATTTGTTTTTGAAAGTTTATGCCTCGGCCCATGGTTTGCTGCACATATGTAAACAAGTAAGGAGAGATTAAACATTTTCTTAAGTTTATTAATGGCATTTACCATGCTTTGAAATGTTGACGAAAATGAGGATTTAGTTTATTTATTTATCAGGTTGTACAAGCTATCTATTGTGAGATGAGTACCATTACTAAAACAAATTATGTGAATGCCTTGTTAAAGAGAAAAGTTTTAAGTCTAGATTTAAAGGTATCTATTGTGTCTGATTCTCGGACAACGGTTGGTAAATCATTCCAGAGCTTAGGGGCTAAGTAGGAAAAGGATCTTCCACCTTTAGACACTTTTGATATTTTAGGGATAACTAAGAGACCAGAGTTTTGCGAACGCAGTGCACGTGATGGATTGTATTCTGATAGTAATTCTCTAAGATATGAGGGTGCTAGGCCATTTAAGGCTTTGTAGGTGGTAAGTGATATTTTAAATTGTATGCGATAATTAACTGGTAGCCAGTGTAAAGATGCTAGAATTGGACTTATGTGGTCATACTTCTTAGATCTAGTAAGCACTCTTGCAGAAGCGTTTTGAACTAGCTGCAGCTTGTTTACCTGATTTGCATGGCATCCCCCAAGTAGTGAGTTACAATAGTCTATTCTAGAGGTCATAAAAGCATGGATAAGCTTCTCTGCGTCAGATGTGGACAGTATATGGCGGATTTTTGAGATATTTCTAAGATGGAAGAATGCTGTGCGGCAGACGTTGCCGATATGACTATCGAAGGATAAATTGCTGTCGAACATCACACCTAAGTTCCTAACCGAGGAAGATGGTACCACAGTACAGCCATCTATGTGCAACTTGTAATCTGACATATTATGTTTGTAGCGATTCGGTTCAATAATAAGCATCTCTGTCTTATTGGAGTTGAGCTTAAGAAAGTTATGTGCCATCCAGTCACTAACATCGCTAATGCAGTCTGTTAGCTTAGAAAACGTGTGGGTTTCGCTGGGATGTGAGGAAATGTAAAGCTGGGTATCATTCGCATAGCAGTGAAAACTTATGTTATGTTTCCTGATAATGTCTCCTAGAGGTAACATATATAATGAGAACAGGATAGGACCTAAAACTGATCCCTGCGGTACACCATATTTAACCAGGGAGTGATATGACTCTTCCTCATTTACATAAACAAAGTGATAGCGATTGGTTAGATACGACCTAAACCAGGCTAACGCCTGACCACTGATACCAACATAGTTTTCTAGTCTATTGAGTAAGATTGTGTGGTCTATTGTGTCAAAGGCTGCGCTAAGGTCTAGTAATATAAGGATTGAGATTTCACCACGATCGGATGTTAACAGGAGGTCATTTGTAACTCTAAGCAGCGCTGTCTCTGTGCTATGGTGGGGCCTGAATCCTGATTGGAACTTTTCATACGTACTATTATTTGTCAAGAATGTGCGTAACTGGCTTGCCACTACTTTTTCTAATATTTTCGAAAGAAAAGGGAGATTTGAGATTGGTCTAAAGTTATTAAGCTCTCCCTGATCAAGCTGTGGTTTTTTAATCAGCGGTTTAATAACTGCTAGCTTGAAAGCTGTTGGAACGTATCCTATTTTTAACGATGAGTTAAAGATATTTAGAACCGGGGTTGACACTACAGGGAATACCTCTTTAAGTAGTTTTGTGGGAACGGGGTCTAATATACAGGACGATGATTTGGATGATGTGACTAGTTTAGAGAGCTCATCTATTGTAGTAGGTTTAAATGAATCAAAATGTTCATATGGTAATCTAGTGTTTAGTGAACTAATGGGTAGAGTGATGGCTGCTTGGGTAGTTACGATGTTTTCCCTAATAGCCGTAATTTTGTTAGAAAAGAAGTTCATGAAATCGTTACTATTGTGTTGGAGTTTACTATTGGTTTCTGTTTGTTCTTTGTTTCTTGTCAGTTTTGCAACTGTGCTAAAGAGGAAACAAGGGTTGTTATGATTTTCTTTAATAAGCGTACTGAGATAGGTAGATCTGGCCGTTTTTATAGCCTGTCTGTAGTGTTTAACACTCTCTTTCCATGCTACACGCCATACCTCTAATTTTGTGCTTCTATAATTTCTTTCCATTTTTCTAGCTGCCTTTTTAAGTGCTGCTGTGTGATGATCATACCATGGAGCTGGCGGTTTTTCTTTGATTTTCTTTTTTCGAATGGGAGCAACGGCATCCAGTGTGTTAGAACAGACATTGTTCAGGTTTTCTATTACAGTATCTAGATCGTCACAGTTATCTGCTACATGTTTCATTTGGGACAAGTCTGGAAGAGTGCTGATAAAGCTATCTTTAGTGGTGGAAATTATAGTTCTGGCTAGTCGGTAGCATGTTGTGGATTGAGTGATCCTATCTAGAAGTACAGTGTATGACACAAGGTAATGGTCAGAAACTGCATCACTCTGAGGTGATATTTCGATGTCATTAATATTGAGTCCAAGTGACAGAATTAAGTCTAATGTGTGCTTACGAGTATGCGTGGGCCCTGACACGTTTTGTTTAATACCGAGAGAATTTAGAACATCCATAAATGCATGTCCTAATGCATCTTTTGAGTTATCCACATGAATATTAAAATCACCAACGATAAGAGCTTTATCTACAGTGACTACAAGCTCAGACAGGAAATTTGCTATTTCTTTAAGGAAATCTGCATGGTGGCCCGGAGGTCTATAGATTGTAGCTAAGACAAAAGAAAGCTGTTTGTTGTTACGATCAGTTATTTCCATATTTAATAACATTAGTTCAAATGAGTTAAATTTTAGTTCAGATTTCTGGTTAACTTTAAAAATGTTGTTGTATATTGTAGCTACACCACCCCCTCTCCCCTTTAATCGAGGTTCGTGTTTATAATAATAGTCTTGTGGGGTGGATTCGTTTAAACTAGTGTAGTCATCTGCTTTAATCCAGGTTTCTGTTAAACAGAGTGCATCTAAGTTTTGGTCATTAATTATTTCATTAACAATAGGTTCTTTATCGGTAAGCGATCTAATGTTAAGAAGGCCGAATTTTAACATTCGAGGTTCATCTTGTAATGTATTGTTTTCTAATGTTATGTTGATCAAATTTGTACGTGATGTGGCAAGCGGTGCTCTGTATTTGCTTGTTCGGGGAACAGATACAGTTGAAATGTGTTGATATTCTGGTAAGATCGACTCGAAGTGCTGGGATATATGTGATCTTGACATATCATGCCAGCTAACAGACGGACAGTTAAGCTGCCTAAATATATTATCTGCCTAAAAAGTGGAGAGATGTTGAATCAACAAACACCAATGCGACTGAATCGGATTATATTATTATTGTCAGAGGATATTGCCTTCAATGGAGCAGACAGATAGGACAAAACGGATCGGCTTTTTTTGCTAGCGGCTGGCTAGTCAATGTTAACGGATTATAAAGCTGTCATTTGCCTAAATATAAATTATTATTTTGCTATCTTCCTTACCCGTATTTGGATATTTGCGTTTTAACGCGAGCTCAACCATCATTTGGCCGCGGGATTGTGCCATGGTTTGTTTGTTGTTTCTGTGTGAGGCAAACCGCATACAATCCCCTTCGTGAGAAGGCTACCAAGGCAGACCGCAGTATCTGCGTTGTCTAAGCCGGGAAAACAAAGCCAGAACGCAGTAACGTCACTTACTGCGGTCTGCCTTGGTATTAGCATGAATTTTGTAGTTACTGCAATTTTGACACCCTCGTTTCTCTGAAACGGGACAAAATTGAACCAGGAGATTTTGTCACAAGACAGAACAGATGTCATAAAGCTCATTTCAAGACTTAACTCAATTTCGACCAAGCGTGTAGTTACTGCGCTTTGCCTTTGGACGGCAGTATACTACGTTTAGAATAAATCTTTATTTAAATATTTAAAAGTGAGGGGAAAGGGAAAAAGGCAAATTAAAACAACTCTTTCTCTTCTTGCTCCCAGAACTGAACTCTGCGTGGAGCAGAGGGTGGAACTCCTGTCTAGGGGCTCTCTGCTGTCCGTGGCGCCCTCTGCTTCTCCTGGAGGCAGAACAAAGGAAATGCAATGAGTATTTGGTTCAGGGTTTTCCGGCTACTTGCCACTTGTCTTCGTGGAGGTCGTGTCTGAGGTGGGGTTTTCTCTTCTCGCCCTTAGGGTTCTCTTCAGGATCGTGTTGGAGCAGGGGTCGAGGATCTGCGTTCCAGGGCCTCTCGTCCTTCTTCGGAGTTGTACTGCAAGATAGAGGTAAGTGGCACCACAAGGGTAAGTTCTTCGTACACTGGGGCTTTTCGTTCCTCCTCACAGGCGTACTGGAAGCAGCGATAAGTTATACTTCATAGACCTAAGTTGTACACAGACTAGAGCTTTCCGTTTCTCTTCACAGACGTGCTGAAAGCAGAGGTAAGTTACACTTCATAGGCACAAGTGATACACAGACTGGGGCTTTTCGTTGTCCTCACAGGCGTGCTGAAAGCAGAGGTAAGTCACACTTCATAGGCACAAGTGATACACAGACTGGGGCTTTTTGTTCTCTTCACAGGCGTGCTGAAAGCAGAGGTAAGTTACACTTCATAGGCACAAGTGATACACAGACTGGGGCTTTTCGTTTCTCTTCACAGACGTGAGTGCCACGGCAGACAGGGCGTACGGGGCCGAACGCTTCCCTAGCTCTCCCCCTCCTATCTGATTCCAGGGGTACTGAACAGGGGCGAACTCTTTGAAGAGGCTCCGCACGCAGGTGGTTAGTATGAATAGCTGCACACAACAATGGCCTTCGGCCCAAACAGTTAATACCAATAGGTTACTCACTCTGGTGCACAACATGATTCACCACCGCCCTCTCTCAAGATCAGCGATGGTTAACGTGGTCACACTGAAGATCCTGATATTTGTTTCCCTTCGCTTTCACTGGTCTAGCCTCAACGTGTTGGTATTCTCACACAGGGTCTCTGGGCTAAGGGCAGCCTCTATCTCTAAAAGCACAGCACTGCACTGCAAGCTTTAGTGTACATACACAAAATAAAGGTCAAGACTCACTGTAAGGGGGTGAATTTTTTATCCCCCATCCATCCGTTTGGCCCAATGGCGAAGTCCAAACCGCATGGGAAGGATTAATAGCGCGTTCGGTCTTTTCCGGAGCTTTGCAGATGACGTTTTGGCGTTACGTAATTTAGGTATATTTATCTCTAATCTGACTCCAAAGACAAAGATTTAGTTTATATTATATTACAAATCGGATTATTACTTTTAAAACTTACAGAATTTAGATGGATGTTTGTTTGTTTATTCTGATAAAGCTCTGGTATTACACTCGTTCATTCGGTTCTCACAGTCGCACATGATCCTAGTACGGGCCTCATAATTAATATACTGGTCAACGGTCGTAAGCGAATCAGTGTTGGTCGCTGCCAGAGGTTGGACTATACGCTTAAGCGGCCGCTTTCTGCGTGCTCAACTTTAAACATACTTTATTTAGTCCCCTTAGAGGTGACACTTAATTATTACAATTATTATTTCTAATCAAGATTAATGAATAGAATAACATTGAAATAAACAGAGGTTGAGGCTGACCCTATTTAGAGTAATCAGAAATGTTACTCTAAACGGAAACACAGCCTCCACGCTTCTAAGTACACTTAAACTAACGCCAATTGCTATTCGTATCTCACAAATCCTCAGCTGATGTATTATTCACTATCTAACTGGGTTTGGGCCGATCCTAGCCTGATTTCAGTCCTTACGGTAACTACGGATACAACGATATTACTTGTAGTGTCAACATTTACCGAGCAACACAGAATAAAATCAAATATAACAATTTATTAACCAGGTAGGTAAAACATAATTCAGAAGCCAATTCACATTCCAATTCAAATACGAGAAAACAAATATAATCAAATGAGAATAATGCATACCTGGCAAGTGATGAATATCTGGTTACAGATTTCTCAAAGTAAAATAAAATACATGATGCTGTATCAAAGATACAGCATCATGGGGGTGAATTTCCATGAACAGAAAGACCCCCTGAACCATTTTACATCATTCCCTTAAATATCCAGAGAGACAAAGCATATAGGAGTTTGCTACTGATTGGTTGTTGTAAAATTCAGGGGTGGTGCCTAATATACATTCAGTGGGTGATTGGTCAACATCTCTAAGGTAGGAGTTGTCTCCCAACATTAGGTTAAGTTTACTTATTTATTGTCACAGATTAACATTGAATCCTGTTGTTGTATGGAGATGTGGTGTTTGAAATCAAGTGTAACTCTCCAGGGAGTCTCCTGTATTCGAGATAAAGTTCTGGTTCCCGAGAGGGGTGTTTTGGGGGTCTTGGTCCCCTGCCGTGAGTCCTTGAGGAAAACTTGTTGTGTTGCAAAAAAGTTCTCTTTGATGTCCTTGCTGCCTCGGGCACCTACAGGGCACACACACTGCACTCTCGGGCATCCATGCTGTGTTCCCATGAAGGGCTGACCTTTTGGTCAGGATCAATCTAAATTCTTACAGTATTTCCCCGCTTGACCCCGCAGGTGAATTGTAATAGGGTACATGCGGGGTCAGACAAAGAAAAGATTGTTTTTTTGTTTTTTTTTTTAGAGTCTTTGGAACACAGATATCTGCAGTGGGGTGAGGGCACAGGTATCTGCAGTGGGCTGAGGGCACAGGTATCTGCAGTGGGCTGAGGGCACATGTATCTGCAGTGGGCTGAGGGCAAGGGCAGCGTGTGTGGATTCCTGTGTAGATCGGATAAGGTGCCTGATGTGCAGCACTGGAACATGGTGAAGGTGAAGATCAGGGCACTGCCAATGGCACACCCTCGGAACACCCAGTCCCACCAGGTGTATGTGTAAAAGGAGCAAGTGGTACGATAGGGTCAAATATATCTGATCTGTAAAATTACCATCATTCTTTCCCACTGTTGTATTTGGAGTTTAGCTGAATTAAAAAGGTACTTGGTCTCTGGATATTCAAGGAGAGGATGCAAAAGATCAGGTTAAAACAACAAAAACATAACATTAAGGTATGCATATTATAAAAATAAAACCCAGAAAATTCTAAAATAACCTTCAAGTATGCATATTATAGATTATATGAAAATAAAAACAGAGATTGTTAAAATGATCTTCAGGTATGCATATTATAGATTGTATAAAAATAAAACCCAGAAAATGTTAAAATAACCTTCAAGCATGCATATTATAGATTATATGAAAATAAAAACAGAAATTATTAAAATGATCTACAGGTATGCATATTATAGATTGTATAAAATAAAACCTAGAAAATGTTAAAATAATCTTCAGGTATGCATATTTTGGGTCATGTGAAAATAAAAAATTAAAAACCAAAAGGTGTTAAAATAACATTCAGGTATTGGGTCAAGTGAAAAATAAAAAACTGAAAATGTAAAATTTGGTTATGCATACTATAGGGTGTATCTATAACAGTGATAGTATTATACTGCTATAATAGATTTAGGTATGGACATTGTAGTCCATATATAATAATAATAATAATAATAGTAGACACATAGAGTTGTAATCATAACCTGCACACATCTATAATTAATTTTTTCAAAAATACTCTTAATTTTCTCACATAAACAACTTGTAGGCCTAAGATAAACTTAGAATATGTTCAGAACATGTTGAGTTCATGAGTACAATTGAAGATTCAGAATCTGTTAGATTTCTATGTGTATGTGTACAGGTATGTGCCTTTGTGTAGATGTATATGTATGCGTGTAATGTATGTGTGTGACTGTGTGACTGGGAGATGGGTGGATTTTATCTCTAACAATTAGTGTTGCAAATTTCGAGGCCATCGCTATTCATGATGGTATAGTGTAGTGAGGTGTAAAATGGCCTTTGAATTTTCTTCACACCCAGATCCCAGACTTTTAGGTTGTGTTTCTGCAAAGATTGTTGTCCTTGATGTGGCCAGACATCTCTGGCCAGGATTTACAGCTTTCAACCTGATAAAGGACAAACAGAGAAGCAATTTAGTTTTTAACCCTTTATGCAATTTGCATTAAGACATGTGGTACAATTTCTCCTGGTGATCAGTCATTAGGGAATAGATGTACCATTGTCATATTACTTTGCAAATTTATTTTCAGAGATTAAATTAGTTTTAAATCCTTTGGTCAGAGTTTTTTTTTTTTTTTTTTTATTGACTACTGCTATTGCAGTGTAGTCCGACAGCATATTACTTTAAGCTGTGATAGCATTTAAACCCTTGCTGTCTGCTGTGAGCATTCAAACTCCATTTCTGCTGGAGAACTTTTCCATAAGCTCAAATGGCTTCATTTTAAGTTGCTCAGTTCAGTCAGACCTGTGGGCAATTCATCAGCTCATCACACCTTTGACTGCTTCAGATCTCTGACCCAAAAGGACTCTTTTGCTTGATGTGTTCAGCATTTATCATAGGTTTAGTTACCAAATGATTAAAATAGACCTCTTTATTGGATTAAAAAATGGGTTAAAGATTTCCAGTGAAGGAGATTTGGTTCACTATCATGAGTGTCACATTAATTTTTAGTGTTAAAACATGGCAGCACGTGACAGCGTACTCCGCTCCTTGACAAACTGGGTGGTGGACCAATTCTGTGAGTTTGGCCTGTGCAAGTTACTCCATATAGTACATGTAATACACCACATTTTACCATCTGAGGCCTGTTTGGCCATTACAATATAATGGATATTGCAACTTGATCACAATGTAGATTATAGTATATTAAAAACAGTATTAATTAAAAATACATTCGTTACTGATCTCTTAAGGATTACCAGACTGATGTTTGTGTGTTTGAATTTGCAAGATGTTCCTGTATCAATATATTTAAATGTGAAAAGGTGTCAGCCCTGGACAGACTGGTGTGAGGCACAGATTTTCATTGGTTCATGCTAATGTATTCCTACAACAGTTTCGAGACTAAAAATTGTGTGGCCTTTCACATCTCTATAAAGCTGTACAAAACTGTCTTTAAACAATTTTCACAGACTCATAGGGAAAGACTAAGCCAAGAACTTTTAACAGTCCTGGTGTTTATCAAGTTCTTAAATAACACTGAGATTGATTTACAGAAGGAAAAATATGGTTACAGACAATTGTCTCTCTTAAAAACAATGTTCTCTCTTGGGAACAATGGATAGCCCGTTATCTGAGTGGGGGTAAGCCCTTTCATCTCAGTTGGGTGTCTCACAGTGAGAGATAAGACCATTTGTGTTGGCCTAGAAAAACATTATATTTTCCTGCAACAATTTTAGGTTTTGCTTAATTGTATCTCATCAATGGAGGAATACTACATTGAATTAGAGGTTTGTAATTGTAATATGACCTACTGAGTCCATTTTATTCTCATTCAGTCCAGAGTGATCTTTTAGAAGACTCACTCACAACAACTCATTTAAAATCATTTCCCTACTTGCTTAATGTCCAGCATTCAGTTACATTTCTCTATGCATTGGGGATTTTTAAATCCAACAACGCTGCCTTCAATCATTCATACATTTCCTTCATTTCCTTCATTCTCCAGCTTGATTACAATATTACCTTAATTCATCAAATATAGATTGTACACTGTTGTTTGCAGCATTTAAACACATCTCAATTGTCCAAGTCCTCCCTTCACATGCAAACACATTCATTGCATTGTAGTTTAAATCATCCAACATCATTTTCCAATTGTTAAAAGTTATTTTGGCACTCTTTCCAGGTTGTGCATTTACTGTCACAACATAAACAATTGTGTAGAATTTGGTGATTTAAATTTAGATTCTAGATGTTTTCCTTGTTTGAGAATCAGAACAAATTTTGGATGATTTAACTCCAATGAAAGACGATCTTTTGTTGTCCGTAGGCACGTAAACAAAAGATCTTAACAGAGCAAAGCAATTCATTCTTCATATAGCGTTACACAGCATTTTTTGATAATGTGGTTTCATTTCATTCTTAAAGGCCCCACCGGATTTCATTTCCAGTCTAACATTAGGTATATTTACAACCTATTTCATAAATGTGGGATGTTTAAAACATTCCCTTAAACATTTTTAAA
Source organism: Paramisgurnus dabryanus (assembly GCF_030506205.2). Taxonomy (NCBI): domain Eukaryota; kingdom Metazoa; phylum Chordata; class Actinopteri; order Cypriniformes; family Cobitidae; genus Paramisgurnus; species Paramisgurnus dabryanus. Next base: position 11,560,207 of record NC_133337.1, read on the forward strand.
AGGCAAAGAAAAGATTGGCTTACCACATCAGCTGAAGAAATAGAAGAAGATCAAACCTTTAGCTCCATGAAAAGACTCTTATTCTCCAGGGATCGAATCAGTCGTACTTTGTACATTTTGATAAGATTTTCTCACTGGTTGAATATCACGTCCCGGGAATCACCACTTTGTAAGGGGGTGAATTTTTATATCCCCCATCCATCCGTTTGGCCCAATGGCGAAGTCCAAACCGCATGGGAAGGATTAATAGCGCGTTCGGTCTTTTCCGGAGCTTTGCAGATGACGTTTTGGCGTTACGTAATTTAGGTATATTTATCTCTAATCTGACTCCAAAGACAAAGATTTAGTTTATATTATATTACAAATTTGATTGATTATTACTTTTAAAGCTTACAGAATTTAGATGGATGTTTGGTTATTTATTCTGATAAAGCTCTGGTATTACACTCGTTCATTCGGTTCTCACAGTCGCACATGATCCTAGTACGGGCCTCATAATTAATATACTGGTCAACGATCGTAAGCGAATCAGTGTTGGTCGCTGCCAGAGGTTGGACTATACGCTTAAGCGGCCGCTTTCTGCGTGCTCAACTTTAAACATACTTTATTTAGTCCCCTTAGAGGTGACACTTAATTATTACAATTATTATTTCTAATCAAGATTAATGAATAGAATAACATTGAAATAAACAGAGGTTGAGGCTGACCCTATTTAGAGTAATCAGAAATGTTACTCTAAACGGAAACACAGCCTCCACGCTTCTAAGTACACTTAAACTAACGCCAATTGCTAGTCGTATCTCTCAAATCCTCAGCTGATGTATTATTCACTATCTAACTGGGATTGGGCCGATCCTAGCCTGATTTCAGTCCTTACGGTAACTACGGATACAACGATATTACTTGCAGTGTCAACATTTACCGAGCAACACAGAATAAAATCAAATATAACAATTTATTAACCAGGTAGGTAAAACATAATTCAGAAGCCAATTCACATTCCAATTCAAATACGAGAAAACAAATATAATCAAATGAGAATAATGCATACCTGGCAAGTGATGAATATCTGGTTACAGATTTCTCAAAGTAAAATAAAATACATGATGCTGTATCAAAGATACAGCATCATGGGGGTGAACTTCCATGAACAGAAAGACCCCCTGAACCATTTTACATCATTCCCTTAAATATCCAGAGAGACAAAGCATATAGGAGTTTGCTACTGATTGGTTGTTGTAAAATTCAGGGGTGGTGCCTAATATACATTCAGTGGGTGATTGGTCAACATCTCTAAGGTAGGAGTTGTCTCCCAACATTAGGTTAAGTTTACTTATTTATTGTCACAGATTAACATTGAATCCTGTTGTTGTATGGAGATGTGGTGTTTGAAATCAAGTGTAACTCTCCAGGGAGTCTCCTGTATTCGAGATAAAGTTCTGGTTCCCGAGAGGGGTGTTTTGGGGGTCTTGGTCCCCTGCCGTGAGTCCTTGAGGAAAACTTGTTGTGTTGCAAAAAAGTTCTCTTTGATGTCCTTGCTGCCTCGGGCACCTACAGGGCACACACACTGCACTCTCGGGCATCCATGCTGTGTTCCCATGAAGGGCTGACCTTTTGGTCAGGATCAATCTAAATTCTTACACTCACCCACAAAGGAGGGTGGGAAAACGTGTTTATGGTTTGTTGATGGATCTCCTGTCCGTTCCCACTAGGCGTCAATCGGCTCGCTCACACTTCTTTCACCAGTGGGGCCGAAGCTGTATAATAACACTCACAACACACTTCAAACAATTCCTCCTTCTCAAGGTTTGTATGATACTCCAAACGTTACTCACATGTCAGCACATCAGTGAATCCATACTGTTTATCCTCCTCAACCCAGTTGCGTAGTGCATCGATCTCCTTTTCACCCAGTCACCTTCAATATGAATTTCTCCTAGCTGGAACTATTTGCAGTCTTCCACTTCTTTCCCCAAGGGAACAGTTTTGTCACACACCAGCCTACAGAGCAGCCGAACAAAGCACCACAACAGGCACAACAGAGAAGCACTTTCCGGTGTAGTGCTCATTTAACTCTCTCACAGCTCCGTCCTTTTCGCCTCTCTTGGCTGCCGCACTCTTTTCTTTCGCTATAAGCGATCCGCGGATCAACGGCGCCCTCCGGCTCCTCCAAGGACGGAGCATGTGGTTTGGTCTGCCCTAGGCATAAAGGAGCTCGTGCCCGAAAACAACTCTCCTTCTTTGTGCTTCTTTGGACCTTTTTATGTGTCTGTTCTTTACTCCCTCCTCCAATCGTGGGTTGCCAGCTTAATTCGCCACATCCGTTGCTCGTTTACCCCTAATCTATGTTGCTAGGGAGACTCTTCAAGCGGAACCTTTCTCCGCCACTTTTGGTTCCGCCCTACCATAGTCACCCGGTGACATATACTTATCCCACAATAGTAAGCTTGTCCGGAACAAAGCATTCACATAATTCGTCTGGGTAATATACTTATTCGGCAATAGTTAGCCTGTCCAGAACCGAGCAGATATTCAACCACTATACTGTATGACACTTGCATTACATGCAAACCGCCCCTACACTAATAGGATATTTTTCTAATGAAAGATTTCTCTAGTTATTTAAACCTCTGATTATCTAAACCAACAAAAGATTGCGCTGATGTGTGTGGCGTGCCTTCTGCCGCTCGCAGTGTTCCTTGCACTTTTTATGTTTCTGTTTGTTACAAACTGTTAATCTCTCCTAATTTATTATCGCCAGATGCTTTTGGATATCAGGAACTATTTCACTGATACTTTTAAATTGGATTCCATAAGCTCTGTGTGGAAATCGCAGGTATATCCTTGACACTCTACTTGAGACGTCCCAGATTACCTGTGCCGGTGGCCTTGTGATGCGACCCGGAAAAAGCGATGGAGGAGACATGGGAAACTGCTACCCCCCGGCTGCGTCCCCCGAGTTTTTTTCGACATCAAAATCTCTGTAAAGCTTTTTTTCCCCTCGCACTCTACCTTCCCCTAGGATGGCACTAATTATTGCAGGATTGATGGTCAACAAAACATTTTATTACATGATTTCTTTTAAACTAGGTAAAAATAGGAGACCCCAGTCAATTCAGCCTGTGTTTCTGGACGCGTGGTGATTTAGCAGTCCACGAAATACATTTAGAAATCTCTACAAAATAAGAACGCTCTTGGTTGGGGACTTTAATGTACATGTTTGCTTTGACAGCCCTTAGCGCTAGTAATTTTATTACTTTTATGGTACTTTTGTATGGTTTTACAGTCTCTGATGTAAAAGTATTTGACACCCTTCTCTCGGACCATAAACCTATTCTATTTACCCCATCTTTCGGACAAATAAAACCTAAACCTATTCCTGCTGCTAAATTGAATTGATCATTTCACCCTAATTTTCATCAAAAAATGTTCTGCCAGTTTTAATAAAGTCAGTGTATCGCTGTCTCTGGAGTCATCTCTAACCGACTTGGATGCCGACCAACATCTAAGGTTACTAAGTTTCACGTGGTTGGATTTGCTAAATGCCAGTGCTCCTTTTGAAATTACATGCTTATTGAGACTACTATGCAGAAAAGCAGAACGGAAGTGGAAAAGAACAAACTGCAGATTTCTTATGGAATTCTCAGAGACTCTTTAAAAACTATCAATATGCTTTGAAGTCTACCAATACAAAATACTATTCCACTCTCATTAAAAATAATCATCAAAGACCTTCATCAAAAACTTTCATTTTTCAGAAACAGTTTATTATTAAATGTTGATTATTAGTCTTTTGCACTGTATCTTCTGATCATTTGAAGATAATAAATGAATGGTTTGTAAAATACTGAGCCGGGAAGCGTGTATATAATAACTTATACACAAACACTGAAGAGGTGAACTAATAATTTCTCTTTCCAGTACAGATAGCATAGCATAGGCTATTGTGATGTCACGTGTAAAAAGGAACGAACAACTTGGACCCGAAGACTCGAGAGATGAACTAATACTTTCACTTTCCAATACATATAGCATAGTATATTGGTGTCACATGTGAAAGGAAAGAATAACTCGGACCCGATGGCTCGAGAGGTAAACTAACCAATTATCTTTCCTGCACAGAGCCAATAGATGTTGCACATCGCAGTCAACACAAAATGAACGAATCAATCTCTGAGATGACTCGTTTACTCCCGAGTCATATTAAAGATTTGTCAAAATGATTCAATGATTTGAAAAAATATCATCTCAGTTCTAGCATGCTTCTCTGTTAGAGCTTTTGCCTCTCAACTTGCTTTGTATAGCTTTGTTATTAAAGTCATGCTACTTGCATGAGGTTTTTTGTAAGTATGTTCATGTAAATATAAACAAATGTTAAAGTCTAGAATTCAGAAAATGTGGCCTTTTTCCATTGGCTTTGAATGGCAAATTGTCCTCACTCTTTGAAGAAGTTTTTGGCAAGGATACACCAAACTTGACAAAAATAAATACTGACAGATTGTGGGTTTTGCACACAGCTTTATGAGTATGATGAGGTACATTAGACAGAGTTTTCTGCTAATTCCTGTGGCCATTGAAGTGCCATCAAATTTATTTTGGATGTGTGTATATGCAGATATGTTTAGATCCACGCACAGAATAGTGAATCCACTCCATGTAAGCAAAAATAAAGTAACAGCAGCAGCTATCTGTAAAATTCATATGTAAATCACAAACATCTAGAAAATGTTAGTTGAAATGCGTCCAGAAAATATTTCAGAAATTAATAAACTTACACACCTTGAATAGATATTAAACGTTTTGTCAGGACCTTGAAAAATAATTATTTATTCACATATTTTATTTTATTCACATTCATGCAAATAGGAATTGGATATGCTGCATAATAACTTACAGTAGCATTTCGTTAGTTAAAGTCAGTGTAGTGTATACAGACAGTGTATAGTTTAAATGCACTGCAAGTAGCTTTGGCTAACCCTGTTTGCTAAATGCATAAAGAAACATGTAAAGAATGATGTGAAAAGGAGGAGCAGAGAGGGCAGGTGATTCCTGTAGCAAAAAAAACATCTACACTCTCCTTGAGTCTCCTTGACACTGAAGACGAAGAAACTGCAGAAAAGGAGTGACATTTTACCAGGTTAAAGAAATCTGATAAATGGTGATGGGCTTTATGATGGGCTTTATATAAATGTATTTTATTATATACAATACTGAAAATATATGCATGCATGTTGGGTGGAGGGGGTTTGGGCATTTGTGTTGTTCGGGTGGCCCATTGCTGCCAAAGGTCTAGATTTTAAGTTTACTTTTCTTTAAGAGTTTTTTTTATATATATTTATGATGGCTAATACAGGGCTCGACAATGAGGATGGCCCCATAGTGAGTTTACGTGTCTGTCATGTCTCAAGTAAATGTCAACATTTTTAAATAAAAAGCATGTGTAACAATATATTAAATCAGTGCATTACACTAGTTCTTAAAGAGACAGCAGATATGATAACCTTAAACTTCTTGACTGATTAGCTTTTTTAATAATGATTCATCTACATTTAATTTATACAGTGAATGTTTGGGCTGTCATGGTTATGAAATATGGCTGACGGTTAATTCTCTTATAAATTGTTCATGAAATAATTCTCACTCATTTTTTTGATTATTTAAATTTAATCTTTTGCAAGGTTTACCTGCCAGTAAATTTTAACAAACAACACATATTTAATGTAATTATTTTTAATTAATATATATTTTAAAAACTAAAAATTCTTCATAAGAAATAAACACAATAAAGTGTCTGAAAAATAACTGAAAATAAAAATGAAATCAAAATAATCTGACTATATCAGAACAGACCTTAAATAGTTGCCAATTCTACAAAGGTCATATTACACAGATTAAATCTGTAATAATAGCATCCTTCACTTTCCTAAATTTAGTATTGCTGTTTTGGAAATGTTTGTTTTACCTGGCAGTCCATACTGCTTATGAAAGTTTTGCAGCATTTCTTTAAATGCTGTTTTTCCATTGTATTGAATGGCTATGGCTTTGCAATGTATCGCGTTACGCTGTCAGTTAAGGAGCTCCATCTGTTATGGTCTTATTAATACAGGCGCTTCAGCTCTCCCTTGTGTTTTTTACCCTCAGAAACCTAATCAATCGCCGACGATTGAAAACGGCACCTCTGATTCATATTTAAATAATTTAATAACCGTTAAACGTAGCTTCTTCCCGTTTTTTCTGCTAATAGCTGAGGATTACAGGGATATATTTGGTGTCTTTCTAGCTTTTACAGAAGGTTTTCTATCCAGCCTGAAACTTGTCCCTCTTTTCGGAGTTGTTCAGCAATGCATCCAAACTCTTACATCCTAGATTTATCCACTTGATGTCCATAATTTATCAAATTTTCTGTCGGGTTTGCCGCTAGCTCAATGCTACAATGTCCACTGATGCTTTCTGTTTGTGTGCGTCATCACGCATGTGTGTGTCATCACGCATGTGGCTTGAGGCTTGGCATCAAACGTCATGAAATGTCATGAAAACGCCTGGACTTTTTTTTGTAAAAATGTAAATAGTTTTTGATCTGTGTAATTGATAATGTTCATTTCTTTGCTCCAGGACTCCAAAGACATGAGACAACTGTTTTACAGAGGAAAAATGCTTAGCTTTTATTCTTTTGTGTGTGATCACAATAAATATATAAGTGATTCAATTTCCGTTTTATTTTTTTATTTGTCTTTATGGTCCCATAACTTATTTTACATTCATGTGACATCAATAAAAACAAACATTCTGACAGTCCAACTTGTCCTGAAAAAAAAAGATGTTTGTAGATTGTCTGTGCACAACAGGGTTGATGTTTTACAAGCTTTCTAAGAAAATAAAACCAGACGGACAATACATTGTAAAAATGACCTTAGGGCTCTTAGGGTTAAGAGAGATTTGCAATCATTGCGGTGATCTGAAATCATTGCAATGAGGTCAAACTATTGCAATAAGACAAATATTTTATCATTGTGACAGCCGTAGTGAATGTAGTATTATTCTTTACTTTTAATTACCTTCAATTCAATTTATGTACCTAAAAATCACAGTACCATTAGACCAATCTGAAAAACCTGAACATTTGTGTTTGATCTGTATTTATTTGTGCTGTTGCTTGTAATTTAAATATTTGTTCTTATTTTACTGTTAACTTATTTTAATATATATGGGTTTTTTGGTGTCATAACCATCACGATGCTGCACACAAATGAGTGAAGACAGGAGAATCCAATATGCAGTATTTATTTAAAGGAACAGTACGTAAGAAATTTATATCAATTAATCATTAAATGTAGGGATGCACCGAAATGAAAATTCTTGGCCGAAACCGAAACCGAGGAAACCAAGGCCGAAAACCGAAACACCGAATGAAATTATGCCAATTATTAGTACTACCATTGCACTTACAGTATTTTTGCGTGTAATAGAAATGGAGTCAATACACACAATTTGAGAAGAAAATTAGGCCAAACAGCATATGGCATAAACAAACCCAACTTCAGTTATATAGGCTATCTGCCTCATGTCTGGAAAAACTGGTGAGTAGGCTACTAGTGACACATCAGGTTGTTAAAAGTTAAACTGTTTGTTTAATTAATCCTTTGGTGCTGGTTTACCGTGCACTACATTTAAAAACTGAGATGTGCTAGTTGTGGTTTTGTTTTAACGTTAATGTTACAAAATGCTAATAAAAAAATTATGGCATTTTAATGCACGTTAAAACTCCGCATGGATTGAAGGCTCAGTCAAATATGAATATCTTCTTTATTTAGTCTGACATGTTTTTGTTTAGAAAGAAAATCCTATTTAGCCTACCTTCTCCGGTTAAACCCATTTTTCTCGTTAATGCCAGCTGCATAAAAATATTCATTTATCGGCCATTTTGAATGCCGATACCGATAGTTTGGAAAAGGCATAATATCAGCCGATAATATCAGCCTGCCGATATATCGGTCGGGCTCTAGTAAGAAACAAAACAGAACAAGATAGCAAAGACAAGACCACAATAAAAAAAAAACAGGACGTAATACAATAAACAAGGAACACAGGTAAACAAGTAAACAAGGGCAAAACAAGTCCACAATGCTGCGAGCAAAGGCACAGTCCAGGGTGGCGCTGCGGGCAAAGGCACAGTCCAGGGCGGCGCCGCGGGCAAAGGCACAGTCCAGGGCGGCGACGCGGGCAAAGGCACAGTCCAGGGCGGCGACGCGGGCAAAGGCACAGTCCAGGGCGGCGACGCGGGCAAAGGCACAGTCCACGGTGGCGCAGGCAGGGCTTTGCTGGGCAGCACACTAGGCAGTTCACTGGGCAGCACACTTGGCAGTTCGCTGGGCAGCACACTGAGTACAGAAACAGTCATTTTGGGTGAGACAGGCGAACAAAAAAAAAAATAGACCACAGACACCAGAGCCATAGAAAACATAGGAAGCACGGAGTCCAAGGGGTATACCTCTGTCGCCTTCCTAAAAACAGGTACAGGCGTGACAATAGCCATCTTAGATTGAATAAACCGTTCAGAGTCAAAGTGAGCATGTTGGTGGGGACAAAAAGTCTATGTGAATCCAAAACCCTCCTGGCAAGGACAGAGAGTTTATGAGGCTTGGGCGGTAATGTGTAAGCTGACCTACATGACACAGGGAATACATGAGTAACCATCTTATCCTTGACAGGAAGCTCAGGGGGCTCGGTGACAGGCTTTATGGTAGAACCAAGAAACTTGAAAACTGTAGGCTTAGCAGACTTTGTAGAAGCAGTTAGCTTAAAAAAACTCAATACCATCTTTATCCAAATCGACAAATGTCTTAGACTCACGTGACTTAAACAGCTCTGGTGACTCAGTGACAGACGGCTCAGAGATGGCCTGGGCAGGAGGTTCAGGTTCGGAAGACACAGGTCAAAAGACACAGGTCCAGATCCTCCATCCATGACAGGCAGCACATCAGATAACTCCAATGATCCAGTCTCGGGGGCTTGGGAGACATCACAGGAGACAGACGAGCAGAAAACGGACCAAACAGAACACAAGGCAATGGCAAATGTAGAAAGAGCAGTATTAAAATGGCATAGCGTTACCTCAGATGCAGGGGATGCCTTAAAACTGATGACCACAGAACTAAAAGCACCTGCCAATTGAACAAATGCCAATGGGACGTCAGCCAAGCTGGCGATTAACTGTCGGTAACTCGACAGCGCAGGAAAGGTCGATAAGGCAGTCTCTTGACGAAGAGGTGTATTAGCGGCCATTTTATGAAGTGGTTTGGGTGTGGGAGAAATTCTGATCCTAGGTGCAGGTGTTATTAGTGCACCTTTAACCAAGGGTGTAGTAGTGATAATGGCTTTCTGGAAATTCAGGGCAGGAACGACTGTAGCAAACTCAAAAACAGGCATGGACATACTAACAGCCGTTCTAGGAACAGGGACAGATATGACGGCGGCCATCTTGTCAGCGGAGACAGGAGAAAACACAAGTGGCACGAGGCTAGGGAGAGCAGCGTCCAATACAGAAACTGGCTGTTCGGGCATGGTCCTCCTCCGACGCTTATGCACACAGCATGAGGAAGAAGTGTTCACCGGCTCAACAGTCTTTAGTGTGGAGGGTGTGAGTCTCGCCTCGGGAAATTCCAGCGTGAATTGCGCACGCCCTGCATCACGTGCATCTGCGAGTCGGGCAAAAGCAAAAAAGTCCATAGTCTTCAGATCGTGAATGTGTGAAATAGAAAGAGGCTCACCCAGACAATGGTTAAACCATATTTTCATCTCTGTGTCGTTGAGAAGTAATCCACAGGAGTTCTCCCAAAACCGGGTCCATATAGGGGTGGATCGTCCCAAGTGGGTCCTGGAACACAACGACTGTGAAAACCACCGAACCTTTTCATGTGGCTCGCAAACGTGCTGGATACTGCTGGATCCTTTTTACGACGGTTCATTCTGTCACGATGCTGCACACAATTGAGTGAAGACAGGAGAGAGCGGATCCAATATGCAGTGTTTACTCATATCCAAAAGGTAAAACAAAGCAACAAACAATTCGTGGCGACACCGTAACATACGTGAAACACGCAACAATGAACCGTACAGGACAGGGGAAACGGAAGTGAATATAAACAAAACAATGACCAATAGGTAAGCGGAAACAATGAATCACTAAGACAACAAACAAGGGGAGGAGTGTGAAAACAATGAATAACCAGGGTAACAAATGACTAGGCGGAGACAGAATTAACACAGGGAGCACAGGTAAGACACTAATCAAAACAAGGTATACAAAGACAGAGTAAGAAACAAAACAGAACCAGATATAATGCAAAGCAAATCCATAAGCAAAGACAAGACCCCAATCAAAAAACAGGACGTAATACAATAAACAAGGAACACATGTAACAATAAGCAAAATTAAACAAAGCATGACAGGGAAATAATAACATCAAAGAACACACAGACAGAATCCTAACAATAACCTTTTTAAGGTCACACATGTCAAAAATAATTAAAACAGTAATTAAAAAAAACAATCACCACTTATGGTTCTACAACCCCAAATCAGAAAAAGTTGGGACACTGTAGAAATTGTGAGTAAAAAAGGAATGGAATAATTTACAAATCTCATAAACTTATATTGTATTTACAATAGAATATAAATAACATATCAAATGTTGAAAGTGAGATATTTTGAAATGTCATAAAAATATTGGCTCATTTTGGATCTCATGAAAGCTACACATTCCAAAAAAAGTTGGGACAGGTAGCAATAAGAGGCCGGAAAATGTAAATGTACATATAAAGGAACAGCTGGAGGAGGACCAATATTTAGGAATGGGAATGTTGTCCCATTCTTGTCTAAAACAGGCTTCTAGTTGCTCAACTGTCTTCTTGACTCTTGCTCAAAGGTCTTCTTTGTCGCATCTTCCTCTTTATGAAGCTCCAAATGTTTTCTGTGAATGAAAGATCTGGACTGCAGGCTGGCCATTTCAGTACTCAGATCCTTCTTCTATGCAGTCTTGACGTTGTAATTGATGCAGTATATGGTCTGCCATTGTCATGTTGGAAAATGCAAGGTCTTCCCTGAAAGAGACGACGTCTGAATGGGACCATATGTTGCTCTAAAACTTGGAAAACCTTTCAGCATTGATGGTGCCTTTCCAGATGTGTAAGCTCCCCATGCCACACGCACTCATGCAACCCCAAACCATCAGAGATGCAGGTTTCTGAAATGAGCGCTAATAACAACTTGGGTTGTCATTGTCCTCTTTAGTCCGGATGAAATGGCGTCCCAGTTTTCCAAAAAGACCTTCAAATTTTGATTCGTCTGACCACAGAACAGTTTTACACTTTGCCAAAGTCCATTTTAAATGAGCCTTGGCCCAGAGAAAACACCTGCGCTTCTGGGGCATGTTTAGATATGGCTTCTTTTTTAACCCATAGAGTTTTAGCCGGCAATGGCGAATGACACGGTGGATTGTGTTCACCGACAATGTTTTCAGGAAGTATTACAGAGCCCATGTTATGATCTCCATTACAGTAGCATTCCTGTATGTGATGCAGTGCCGTCTGAGGGCCCGAAGATCACGGGCATCAAGTATGGTTTTCCAGCCTTGACCCTTACGCACAGAGATTGTTCCAGATTCTCTGAATCTTTTGATGATATTTTGCACCGTAGATGATGATAACTTCAATTTCTTTGCAATTTTTCTCTGAGAAACTCAGAAAACTATTTTTCGCCGCAGCATTGGGGGAAATGGTGATTCTCTGCCCATCTTGACTTCTGAGAGACACTGCCACTCTGACAGGCTTTTTTATACCCAATCATGTTGCCAATTGACCTAATAAATTGCAAATTAGTTCTTAAGCTGTTCCTTATATGTACATTTACATTTTCTGTCCCAATTTTAACTCTTTCCCCGCCATTGACGAGATATCTCGTCAATTAAGAGAAAACGCTTCCCCGCCAATGACGAGATTTTCCGTCTTTCCGCAATACCGCTATTATCCACCAGGTGGCGCCCTTCCGCAACTTTTTAAAACCGGAAGTATTGCCCTATGGCAAGCTGCTGCATGTCCGTGTCTGTTTTAAAGATCGCTCTGAATGGGATCTCTATGAAACGTCCGTCATAAAAATGGAATTATATCTGCTTTTTGCTCAAAATATGGTGTTTTTGCAAAAACCTACCCATATTCAAAAGCTGATTGCAAAAGAACCACTAAAGGTAGGATGAAACGGTTTTTTTTGTTTGAAAGCAGAGGGTCTGTTCTTTCATTTGGTATATTGTATGTTTATATATTTAAAGAAGAACATTTTCTGGAAGGCATTAAACTTTGGTGAAAATCATGAAAAACGCTGGCGCTGGCTGGCAACTTTTTTTTAAAACGCTGGCGGTGAAAGAGTTAATGTGTAGCTCTCATGAAATCCAAAATGAGCCAATATTTGGCATGACATTTCAAAATATCTCACTTTCTACATTTGATATGTTATCTCTATTCTACTGTGAATAAAATATAAGTTTATGAGATTTGTAAATTATTCCATTAATTTTTTACTCACAATTTCTATGGTGTCCCAACTTTTTCTGATTTGGGGTTGTACATAGCACTCCATGGTGCTACATACTGTAGGTGCTACACTATATAGCATTATAAATTGTTTCCCCATAATTACAAGCCAGTGAATTACATATACAGTAGTGCTGTTTTTTAGAGTACACTTCTGTGAATCTCTTTCAGTAAATGTGTTAAACTTGTGTCGTGGAATTTTAGCCGCATCAAATAATACTCACTAAGAGTCAAAGTCAAGGATCACACAGACACACTGTCGACAGAATTTTCTTTGTCTGAATTTTATATATTCTGCAGAATAGGCTCTCACCCCCATGGTGCAAGAAGTTTAAAAACCTAAGAGCCCCGATCACAAGGTTGAAGACACATTTATAGTAAGATGCTGAAACACGTACAATCATCCGTTTCTACGTCATTTAGAAGATAGCCTTCAGTTGTCAGTGATTAAGAGCAAAAAACCGTTAAACATAATCATAAAGGACAGTACATGCTGGTACATGGTGTTTAAGTCCTTCCTTGGACATTGTACTTGCTGAAAAGACAGAAAGAGCATAATTCTGTACGTTAGCAGAAAAACATGATCTCCATATGAATCACAATTTGTGAGCTTCAGATTGTTATTAAAAAATGAAAAATAGGATGAAAAATAAAACATAATAATATGAAAATAAAAGCATAATAAAAGTCCTCCACTACACTCCTCCCTTTTTATGATTTATTCATAACTTCATTTACTGTCATCGTTGCGTAGCTCTGGTTATTACCCTTAACCAATAGTGTACATATAGTTCTGTGCAGTTGCAAAAGTAAAAATGCACACACACATAGTATGATCATGAATCTCATTTTTGAAAGAAGAAAAATAGTTCGTTTTCTTAAAGAAATTGAGCACAGTTAGAGTTGGGGTCGTGAGCCCTTGATGATTCCGGATTGAGCACAGTTAGAGTTGGGGTCGTGAGCCCTGAGCACAGTTAGAGTTGGGGTCGTGAGCCCTGAGCACAGTTAGAGTTGGGGTCGTGAGCCCTGAGCACAGTTAGAGTTGGGGTCGTGAGCCCTTGTTGATTAATTTCCTTTGTAGGTTCGGGTTTGGTAGGACCACACGGTGCAGTCGTGCCAAGCTATCCTGCTTTCTTGTTCGAATGAAATTATCTTAGTGTCTAAATTAATGTGGGGTCTCAAAGCTGGTGTTGTAATTACAGTTATTAAGCTGCAAGCGTCGTGTCGATTACCCACATTAAAGATGTCGTGTGCGTGTGTCCAAACCAAACCCAGAATACTGGAGTCGTCCTCCAATACTTTGTGAGCTGTTGCAGTTCTCTCGTGTCGTTCTTCGTATAAACTTGCAGTATACAGGTATCTGTGGTTCCCACCAATACGAAAAAGTGGTCCGTAGCAGTCGACTAGCCGTCCTCCCTTTGGTTTACACCTTGCAGTCCCGGACCAAACCTCCGGCAATGGGCAACGTGCACCCAGGTGGCACGCTCCGCGACCTTCACAGCGATGTGAGTCGTCAGCAGAACCTGAAATGGCCCCTCCCACCGTCTGGCTTTCCAGGATTTCCACCTGAGGTTCTTTACCACCACGTAATCCCCTGGTTTGATGTTGTGTAATGGTTCTTCTACTGGACGGGGTAGGGCTGATTTAACCTGCTTTGGAGATATTTTGAAATACAGAGGACATAGAAATACAATATTGCAACATGTCATTTTCATTTTGAAGAGTATCGCATGTCACCGTGGTCCCCATGTGTCAACCTAGCAAAATGGGAATAAAAATGCTTAGGTAAGCAAGGTTTTTGATTTGGACCCATCCAAATCCCTTCAGGAGTTTTGGTTGCTCCACACGATTTCCATAGAGCTATTTCTGTTGGAAGAGAAAATGTTTGCATGCTTATTAGTAACTCCTGTGGTGTTTCGGCTTCCTTTTCCTGTGAAATCTGTGTAAGAGAAACGTTTTTGTTAGTAGTCATGAGAGATGCTTCCGCATCCGTGCGTGCATTTCCTCTGGAGATCACGTCCTGTTCCTTGGTGTGTGCTTTGCATTTGCACACAGCTATTTGAGAAAGGAGTAAAATTTGCTATAGGAGAGAAACTGTCAGTAAAATCAGCAGTCAATGTAAATGGTTATAGATTGATTAGTAGCAAGTTGACAAGCTTGTGTTAGTGCATGCAATTCAGCCACCTTTGCAGATTTGTGAGGTGGTAAGCATCCGGATTTCATTACTTCAAAGTCAGACACAACTGCCCACCCCACCCTGTTCATACCTCTGTCATCTCTGGAAGAGGACCCATCCACATAATATGTGAGGGTGCATTTAGGTATGGGTGTGTCAGCAAGGTCAGGCCTTGGTGTGCATACTTCCCGTAGGGCAGACAAACATCAATGTGGTGTACCTTCATCAGGTGTAGGTAACAATGTCGCCGGGATTAGCACTGTACATCTTTCAACTGTGACATTAGACATTTGTAACAATGCACAGGAATAACGCAGCCACCTTGCTGCAGACAAGTGAGATGTGCGCTGTTCGAGCAGTATGTGAGACACAGAGTGAGAGAACCAACAGACGCAACTTACGCACGTACCCCACAAACTCACTGCTCGCTTGCACAGCTTTCTCTGCAGCTGCCACTGCCCTGAGACATCCTGGTAGGCCCCTGGCCACCGCCGCAAGGCGTCCTGAAAAATATGCAACTGGCCTCAACTTGTCACCATGTTCTTGTAACAAAACAGAGGTCATACAGCCATTTCTTTCATCCACAGTTTGAATAAAAGGCTTTTTTGGATCTGGCAACCCCAAAGTGGATGCCTGCTGTAATGTCTGTTTTAGTTCCACAAATGCCCTTTCAGCCTTCTCTGTCCATTCTACCTTCTCTGATCGTGCCAAAGGTTTCTCATAAATCATGTCATGCAATGGTTGTTGCATCTCAGAATAATTAGCAATAAAAGTCCTGCGATAAGATGTCATACCCAAGAATGACATCACCTGTTTCTTTGTAATGGGTTTTGGTATGTTAGCTATTGCCTCTATTCTCTTTGGAGAGAGAGACTTACCCATAGGTGTAATTTCGTGTCCTAGAAAGGTTACTTTCTGGACAGAGCACTGTACCTTTTTGGGGTTGACCTTGTGGCCCTCCTCAGCTAGATGAGTGAGCAGCCGTATGGTGTTGTCTGTGCACGACTGCTGAGTCGGTGCCGCCACCAAGAGGTCATCCACGTACTGCAATAAAACAACATCATCATCCAACACAAGTGTCTGTAATGAACAATGCAATGCAGAGTTTGTAAATAGTGCGGCTCTCGCTGTACCCCTTAAAATGTAAAATCATACCAAAACTGGCTATTAGAATGGACAGGAACTCTGAAGAATGCACTTGAAATATCCACTACACAAAACCACTGGCCGTCAGCTGGTATCTGTGAGAGAATTGTGTAAGGGTTTGGCACGTTTGGTGCCCTTACCTGCACCGCAGCATTTACTGCTTGGAGGTCTTGAACAAACCTCCACTCTGTGGGCTGACCTGCATCTCTGACCTTTTGTACAGGAAAAATGGGTGCTCTCACAGGTGAGTTTGGGCAGGGAACAATTATCCCTTTCTCCAATAAGGCCTCAAATACTGGCCTTATTCCCTCAAGCGCCTCCCTTTTCAGAGGGTATTGAAGTTTGCATGGTCTGTAATCACTCTTTGGGGTGATAACTACTGGTTCACACCCTTTAATCAAACCCACATCATATTTATCTTTAGCCCACAGGTAGTCAGGTACTTTGTCAAGAAACTCTTGCGGTAAATCAATACTAGCACACGTCATGTGTGCTGGCCAAATGTTTTGTAAATTTGAATCTGCAGAAACAGCTTTCTGTATTACTTCTCTCTCCCTCAGCAATGAAAAAAAGAAACTTCTCCTGTGTGCTGTTATCTGCTCTGAGAACTGCACGTTATCTGACAACATTTCCCAATCAACAGCCTCGCTGCAGGCCTTTGCAAATTCACCTGCTTTTTCCCATGGCTGACTGGTATTTTTTGCAATGGAAACATGGGGTACCGAATTTTCTACATCAAAAATTTGTTCTTGCTTTTCTGTCAATTTAACGAGTGCCACACACCACGAGTCATTCCAGCATATATGGGTTAAAGTCAAAACCCTCTGTCTTTACAGAAAACAATCTCTCTTGCCACTCTCTTTCTGTTATGTCAACAACATGAGCTTGTGCAATGCATGTTTTCAGCTGGAATGACCTCGCTGGCTTGTGGCAATCTTATCTTCCCTTCAGCATGCAACTCTTCATTCAGAAAGGCCCATTCATACACATATACAGACAGAGACATACATATAGATGACATTCTGGGATCCCAACAAGAAATATTCAGGCCTTGGTTGTTACATAAGATGCTAGCATTAATTTTACACATCAAATCCCTCCCCATGAGGTTTACCGGACACGCGTCAGATAAAAGGAACATATGCATAAACTTGTTACCGTCATGCATACAACAGAGTGGAGCAGTAAATTCTTCCCTCACTATATGCCCCGTAGCACTCATAGATGAGGTAAACTGCCCACTCAAGGTGACAAATGGGATTTCATCTTTGCGTATGACAGAGTTGATTGCACCAGAGTCTACCATAAACAACAATGCCTGTCCCTCAAACATTATTTCTTCGAGAGGCAGTTTAGAGTATGCCTCTCGTTCAACATCAAGCAAAGCAAGTTCTTCATTGCATAGAGCGTTTCTTTCCCTTTCACACACATCAGCATCAGAAAAAAACAGAATTAGCAAGCAGATAATATGGCATTTGAACCGCGGAAAAAACAAGATTGGACTTACCCGCCTCCGTACGATGTTCCCCTTCCCCCTCCTGGCTTCAGTCACCCTTTTCCTTACACGCCGGCAAGTTGCCCGCGCCCGCTTGGGATTCCTCCGTCCCTTGAGTTTTCAAGAAATGGAAGCATTGGTTTTTCAAATGTCCTTTCTGTCCGCAATACCAGCAAACATTTTCTTTCGGATCTCCTCTCCTCTTCTCTCATTCTCTCTGCTGCCCGTTCTCTCGGGAGCGTTGTCCTTGCGAAGAGAAATTGCGTTGTTATGTTGTGGCTGTGCCCATTCTCCTATCTTGGCAAAAGCTGAAGATAGCTGTTTCTCTGGTGAATGGCTTCTCTGCTGTTTCCTTAGGCCTTGCCTCCCGTTCCGTCTTTATCTGAACATCATCTTTGTCATCTTCAAAAGTGCTGTCAAGGATGTGGATGATCTCTGATTCTGGTCCACGTGGCAGTTCTTGCATCGGCGGTGGCGGGGGTGCAGAAGGTGGTGCTTGTCGTGCTGGCTGTTGTATCTGTGCGGCTTGTTGAGCTGGTTGTTGTAAGCATTGGTTTGTTGAGCAGGTGGTGGTGGAGGGCGACGTTGTGGAGGGGGTTGGAGGTCATCGTCCAGAAGCGGTACCCTTGTGAATTGGAAATGTACCCCAGGTGGGGTACGTGCAGGTGCATAGGGAGGAGGGAAAAAAAAGAAAGTTAGGTTCATCATGTAATGAATCTGATGTAGGAAAAACATTTGCTTAATGTTTAGCTCTGACTTAGTCTGAGTCAGTTCGTCCTTGGTCTTTATCTTACTCTGTGCTCTCATTTCTCTGCCATCCGCAATGATTTTTCCCTTAATAAAATGAGTGCTTTTACACTCAGTGTTCCTTTAGGAGGAAAATCATACCTTTTCTCCCAGATTTTACGCTTTCCAACGCCCCCGTGCCCTTTGATTTGATCACTCGAGCATACACGCCATTTTCCAGATCCATTGACTTTGTACTCCCTTTCGAATTACCCTGACCCATGGTCACGAACGAAATAACGCTTACCGTATTATCTATTCAGATGCCACCACAACGGTTCTATTCCAGATTCCGTCAGCTTTGACTTCAGAAATGGTTGAGACTCTCCCTTCCCTTAGGCCTGGGGTACGGAGCCCGAGACCTCTTGTCTCAGGGGTGATCAGTCAGTCTCTCCCAAACCTGGAGTCTACAGCTGTGGAATCCGCATCCTCGTCGCCATTATTGTCGTGGAATTTTAGCCGCATCAAATAATACTCACTAAGAGTCAAAGTCAAGGATCACACAGACACACTGTCGACAGAATTTTCTTTGTCTGAATTTTATATATTCTGCAGAATAGGCTCTCACCCCCATGGTGCAAGAAGTTTAAAAACCTAAGAGCCCCGATCACAAGGTTGAAGACACATTTATAGTAAGATGCTGAAACACGTACAATCATCCGTTTCTACGTCATTTAGAAGATATCCTTCAGTTGTCAGTGATTAAGAGCAAAAAACCGTTAAACATAATCATAAAGGACAGTACATGCTGGTACATGGTGTTTAAGTCCTTCCTTGGACATTGTACTTGCTGAAAAGACAGAAAGAGCATAATTCTGTACGTTAGCAGAAAAACATGATCTCCATATGAATCACAATTTGTGAGCTTCAGATTGTTATTAAAAAATGAAAAATAGGATGAAAAATAAAACATAATAATATGAAAATAAAAGCATAATAAAAGTCCTCCACTACACTTGCACGCATCATATACTTATTAGAACACAAAAAGAGAGTAAAACTGCAAAAAGGTCCACTTTTTGAATAAAAGAACCCTCACGCTTCCACTAGGCTGGCTATGGCCCTGATGTGTCATTAATTCTGATGTTATTTGTTTTGTTTGCCTTAAATGCTTTTAATTAACTTTTCTTAAAGGCTATAAAACAGAAATACATTTTTAATCTAAAAATAACTAATTTCAATGACATAAACTCTGAATATATATATATATTTCATTTCTTTGCAGGCATCATGTTATATTTCTTGTGCCTTACTCTGTTGCTTGGTAAGAAACATATAGTATATATGGGATATAAGTTTCAGTTATACTCTTACAGGAACATTCTGGTATATATGTATGCATAACTTTGTTTAATGTCCTGTGAATACATACAGATTTTAGAAATGGACCTCAAGTTGAAGCTACTGTGAGGTTGGTGAATGGTTTCAACCGATGTTCTGGGCGAGTGGAGGTTCTCTATAATGGTGTATGGGGAACAGTTTGTGGTGATCACTGGGATCTATCAGATGCTGCAGTGGTGTGTAAAGAAATGGGATGCGGAAATGCTATAGAGGCAAAGTCTAGTGCTTATTTTGGACAAGGTACAGGACACATATGGATGGATGATGTAAGCTGTGCTGGCACTGAGTCTTCCTTGATAAACTGTGGAAGTGCTGGGTGGGGAGTAACCAACTGTGGACATGGTGGAGATGCTGGAGTCATTTGTCAAGGTAAATGTAGGCTGCATCCAAGGGTTTTCAAAGTTTGGGGGGCTCCGGAGCATGTGAGGGGAGGTGCCCCGAAGAGTGGTGAAAAATTTATGTATGAATATACATTTCATATAACTGAATGAGTTTACATGCACAGTCTTACACTGAAAAGAAAATGATCACCACAGGTATTTTTTTGCTCATTACCACAATTTGTGTTGCATGTAAACACCTTAATTATCTTTCTTGCAGTTTTTTGTTTATGTGCGCATGTCTCCGCTTATGACATATATCTTTCCAAAATAAGTGCAAAGTAACGCATAAAAGTCTTCACCCAACTCAAGCAGTTGGCAGAGAAACTGTGAAAATAAAAGCTCATATTACATTTACAGGTTCAGTAGACACAAAAAGAGATAAAACAGTATAGCTTAAGACCGATATGGTTTATGGATAAAACACATTATTTTCCACATATTTAAATTTTTTGTAGCCCCAGATTTCAATTTCTTCCTGAAACGCACAGCTTTGAAAACATCTGTGTCCATGATCCCATACAGAAATGTAATATATGTCAATATATGTAAATTACATATATAATATCAGTGCCCATGTATGTCTGCTGCATATATGAAAGTATATGCAAAATTCATATATGTAACATACATAGACATATATGAAAAATATATTTCAAAATATAGCAAAAATGGCCGTTTTCATGTAAGTGCCATATATTTTCCCATATATGGACATACATGTGAAATATATGCAAGACACATATATGTATACATGCATATATGTACTTATTTCCATAGTACATACTTTCACTTATATTAGGGATACAAATATGCTTCTTATATGATGCCACCATGTACTTTCACTTATATTAGGGATACAAATATGCTTAAAATATGATGCCACCATGTACTTTCACTTATATTAGGGATACAAATATGCTTAAAATATGATGACACCATGTACCTTCACTTATATTAGGGATACAAATATGCTTCTTATATGATGCCACCATGTACTTTCACTTATATTAGGGATACAAATATGCTTAAAATATGATGACACCATGTACCTTCACTTATATTAGGGATACAAATATGCTTCTTATATGATGACACCATGTACTTTCACTTATATTAGTGGCACAACTATGTTTTTTATACAGCCTGCACATATATGTGTACTCATTCTACAGAACACACAATTCCAAGTCTTTTCAAATACAAACTTTACTCCATTTTTTTCAGCACAGACTTGACAAGTACAAACAAGTACAAACTTTTCAAGTAAAAACTTTAAATTCATTTACCATCAACTTCAGTTTTTAAAGCCTTTTCAAAGCACTCACTTTTTTCCCTCAGTATTACATTTTCAAACTTTTAGGCATATTTAAAACACTCCCAAACTCACTCGCTGAGGAAAAACACTCATTTTTAGTTAACATTTTTCCTGGACATTGTCAGTCTTAGCTCTGCCATCTTCCCATTCAGGTCTGTTCCAATCTGGCCAGCCGAAACGAGTGCTTTGACATAACTGCATCTCAGAAGGTACATTTTAAAGAAAAAGTTTTAGGTATAAAGTAGACAAAACACTGGTGGATAAACTTATCACAAAGATAAAAAAAATCTTTATTGCCGTTTCTTCTAGTGCAAGTCAGTAAAATTAAGTGACAAAGTACGTGAATAGGCAAAGTAAGGCCACACTTAGTGCAAGCATGGCGGCCAGTTTTGCACCAATTTAATTTGCAGACGAGATAGGGTCATAGTGCCAAACACCACCCTCCATCACCTCTCATCAAAACTTTTTTTTTACGCAGAATGTGAATTTGAACACATACATTGAAAATTCTTGAATGCAGCCTGTTGGACTTTAAGGCGTCCATTTGCATGTTCATAATTTAGAGGAAAGGCACAAGATACGAATATCTAAGTTCAAATATTTATTGATCAGATTGAAAAAGTTTAACAGCGCTGGGTCCTCTCAAGTAGCGAACAACCAGCTCAGGAAGTAACATGCATATTTATAAGATATGTGACGTCGATCTTTCTTCAGAAAATCTCCACCCACAAAGGCCGTTCCCCTCGTCCATCTGACTCCATCACCACACCCAATTTTAGCCTGTAGGCAAAGATGGACACACATAGACAAAGAAAAACAAACTGTTCTCCTCTCATCCCTGGGAGCCCTGCAGTTCCTCTCCAGTACTCTTCCACTTTGAATAGCATGTTATAATGCTTTCTTAAAAACAAATCATTAATAAAACATTCATTTATAAAAAACATAAGCTGTAAGATGAAAGTGATTATTATGTAAAACATATTTCAATATCATGACATCATTTCATTATTTGTAAAATTGGTTATATGAATAAGGCACACATTAACTTCTTTAGATAGATAAACACATATTAAATCTTTTACTGCAATACTACTTCTAAGCAAACACTTTAATCTTTATTAAAAACCATCTGTTAGCAAAGAAAACACAAACACACAGACACACAGGAGATTCTGTTCTTCAAGGTTGAGCTGCCCTGCCCCCATTAAGTTATTCTGTATGCAACCTTCATTTCATTGGTTAATACACATTTATCAAAGACAACATCTTATATTTACTACATCAATTATTCAATGATTAATACTGATTAAGTAAGAAATACATTGCATATTTCATCCTGTGAACATTAAGGCATTAGTTAATGACATAGTCGCCTGTTTGCTTTCCCCCTCAGGCCTCTCTCTTATCTTGATCGATACCAGTCGTAAATTCCTAAATTCCTCCTTGCAGCACACACACAAAAACTGGTAACTCTCCACTCTCAAACATAAACACCTCATTTCTACATAATAGCTCAGTGCATATATAAAACACACAATGTTTATAGAATAAAATGATTAATTAAAGAAATATAACATGGAACAAAATCAATTTCCACAGTCCTTATTTGGACATCTTTGTAACTTTAACACTTTTAGCAATCAGCATGAAATGTAGGCAGTAAATATGTAAAACATAATTATTCAACAACACAACAGTACTCCATTGTTCATGAATTGGTTAAATGCATTCATTAGTTAAACATACTAATTTTCACTTTCTCTAAATATAACATAGTTATAAAGCAAACAACTTGTTTATTGAAACCATCTGTTCTGCGTGTTTTCTCTTCAGGGCTTTGTTATCAGCGTTTGCTGGTCTCTCCCCCAACCGAAACCACAGCCTCTCAACTTTACACACAGACATTTACTCACATATCTCAGCACAGAAAGCACAACGGCACACATCAACTACAACATGACATACCGACCAACAAAACAACATAAAAATCCCACAATTCCCTCTCTTGACCTCTGAAAGAGGTCACACATTTTCTTCTTCCTCCTCGTCCAGGTTCTGTAGGCCTAATAGGGGCATGCTATATGGGGGTGGACTATTCTCTTTTCTCTATTGCAGACACTATCAGTCTATTACACAGGGATCTCCATTGTTTATGCCAAATATTATGGTGACTATAATTGCAGTTCTACCTCCTAGGGCCACAGAACCTTCCAATTTCCATATAGCTTCATCTCTGTGGAAAAAATACACTTATGCCTATTGGCTAATACTCAAATAACAATCGTAAATTCAGAAAGGAAAAGAAAAATTAAATATGAAATTAATACTGTAGAATTGTATAAGAAACTTAAGAAATTCAAAGATCAAAATTCAAAGGTCAATATGGTATGTAGGTTATAATGAATATATGGTAATTGTGATATTCAGGTCTCTAAACCCTTCTGTCAGGATTTCCAGCACTTTGTGGAAATCCAATTTATCTAAGCCACACCCCAGCCGGGGAGTGGATACACTTGTTATGTTTTCTTTCTCACACCACTCTCTCATACATCTGAGGCTGTAGGTAAAATTCTCATATGTTGGTAAATCAGTACAATTTTGTTTTATTATTAAATGAAAAATCAATCTGCCGTCGTCCTCATGGGTAACTGCACATTCACCTGTGTGTTTGTTTTGACTTACAACCTTTTGTGTACCGTACTTTGCTTTGAACTGTACGGCTATACCTGCTCCGTAGGCACAATCTGTGCTCACATAGTGTGCTAGGGGTTCTGTTACTGGGCTGGAAAAAATGTCACCTTTTTTATGCACAATTTTACAGAGTGTTTGTTGACTTTGTTGTTGGTGTTGTGTGAGTGTTACCACTAATGTGTTACCACTTCCTGTTTGTCCTCTCTGTATTCCAGCTGATTCACTTTCACTTTCAACACTCTCCCTCTCTTGGACCTGAGTCCTCAGGTCCACACCTATGTCTGTTAGAAACCCAATCATCATTTTTAACAGCTGGGTCGTTCTCACAATTTCGTTGTTTGGTAGCCTGGCAGGAAAAATGTTCAATCATAGCAGTTAGTTTCTAGAAATAAACAGCATTAGTTAGTGGCAGGATTGGATCCTGCACCAAGGCGTTCCGTGGGCCTGGAAACTGACGACCTGTAAGCAATTCAAAGGTTGTGAAACCAGAAATCCTGTTAACAGAAGAGCGAATAGACATTAATGCAATTGGTAATGCGTCAAGCCGTGTTATTTTTGTCTGTGCACATAGTTTGTCAAGTCAAGTTTTAATGTCAAAGTCAGGTTCATTATTTCATCTTTGCTCTAACATTGGGGTGATAAGCAGCCCCGAAACTATATGTCAATTCCAGTGCGTGTTTGTCAATTTTGTCAGATCTAACTTTGTCTTGGGAAACCATGGTTGGGGATATAAGTGGTTTATTAGGCAGTTGACAACAGCCACGTCATTAGGTACCTTCACAGCCTGTAGTATGTGTCAGGCTTTGCTAGCATTTACTATAGGCCGGCCTTTCCTGGTTTCAAACCCACCTATCTGCCATATGGCAGTTCCATATATACTGCACCAATCACATATGCAGATTCACTATAAACAATCACCCTCTCTTCACCAGTGTAGTGCAAGGCTTTGATAACAGCTGTCATTTCAGCTCTCTGTGCTGACCGTTTACCTTTCAATCTACCACTCAGTCTTGTTACAAAATCACCCACAACTTGCTCAACCACAGCCAAGCCTGCCTTCAATGTGTCATTTGCTGCTCTGAAACAACAACCATCTGTAAACAGTGTGATTAACGGTGGGGTAGTTGTCAGTGGTACCGCGAACAAACCATCTCTCAATTTATTTGCTTTTTCAGTCAATGGTATAACAACTATAATTAATTACAATAAGAATAATTTGTATATCAGTCAATGGTATACAATCCTGCGGCTCACCCTCAGTGATTAGATCTGCCATGTGAACACCTTCATGCACATATATGATGTCTGGGCTGGCGATTTCCTTAAATACAAAGTTGGTCACAATAATCAGTTATTTTCTATACTCACAGCTTTTCTTGTTTACCTTTTATATTGTTCTATGGTGTTCTTTTTTCTTTTTCAATTTATTTCTTATATCTATTTTAATTTCCTTTCTGCCATAGCTGTTCTATGCCATCTATATTTGCTTTTTTGCTCAGTACCATCAGTGGAATTCTGACTTCCTCTGTAGATACCAAATTCAATTATGCATTTCTTCCTGTCAGATTAATAGGAGTCTGATTTGATTTCAGAACAGGTAGTCACACCTAACAACAAAGTTCTTGATCAGCCTTTAAATGTGTCTAGCTGATTTTCTCATAAAGATTGTCTGTGTCCCTATAGTAACAAGGTCTTTACTAAACATTGAACGGCTGTTTACTCTTTCCCCTTTTTCACTCAAAGGCCCGTATGAAGATGAAAAAGTTCAGTGTCCAGTGAAATATTGTCCAGTTTCTCTTGCCTCCAAGAACATTATTGTCTTTGTTAGTCTCTTTCTGGATTCCACTCAGTCTTTTTGGTGTTTCATCCTTGTAAATGTCTCTGACCATATGCAGTGCCCCCTTCACTGCTTGAGTTCAAGTATAGTCCCATTCAAATAGAATGTGTTCTCAGTCCAGTTTATGAGTTACTTCTCTCTTTGCAACTCCAACACTTTGATGTCACACACAGTTTTTCATTGTTTGTTTCTTGCCAGCTTTTATTCACTTTCTTGAATGTCAAAGGATGAGAGCTTTCAGCCTTTCAAGGTTTAACTTAACCCATTGCAAAATATTGCCTTTCAATTTAAAATAAAATTTATCTGGTGACCACCTTCCACCATCAGATGAAGACTCCTCTTCATTTTGTTACATCTTTTTTTGTATAATTTATCTGTATCATTCACCTTTTAACAATTTTCTGTCCTTTTTCAATTGTTCATCTTTATTTCCACATTTAATAACTAGGTCTCTACTCTTTTTGTCTAATCTGTTGTTTTTTCTTTCAAAGCTTCGCTTCTGTCGTTCTGCTAGGTTTTGCTTAATCCCATTTATGGTTTTAACAGACATTATATCACAGACACACTACATTTTCACACAAATAAAATCTACATCTACATTTAATTCACCGCTATTGATTTGAAAAACAGGCTGTTGCATTGGGGCTTTGGATTTCTCATAAGGAGGAGGTGTGTGCAAGGAGGGGTAGATCGATTTCACTGGGGGTGGAACTGGAGGAGGAGCCGTAGGTGTCACACTTGAGTCTGGCTGACTGTTTCCTTGTTTAACTTCCTTTGGCTTTGCAGCTGCACCACTGTCAACTTCCCCTAACTAATGCAACCTCTTTCTGTCTTTTCTTAACATCTTTAGGATCAGTTTGGGCCATCATGAATTGAAATATTTTTTTTGCCATGGCACATACACCGGTGAACACACATATTCATCACACTCTTTCTGAAATTCAGCCATAATATATATCAACGTACAATACACGGTACAAATACTATTACAATACAATTTCTCAGACAAAACCACAACAATAACAGTAAGACGTCAATTTTCTTTTCCAGTATTCGTAGGCCTTACACCTCACGGGCTGCTGTACACCCCCTACGGCTACAACCGAGTCGGTATTTTATAACACCTAATGTATTAAAGGAATCCTCAACCTTATATTTAATTCTGTTAACTTACACCGCCATTAACAGTATCTATGGACCTTTCATCCAAGAGCCTTTCAC
The DNA here is from genome assembly GCF_030506205.2 of Paramisgurnus dabryanus. Lineage (NCBI taxonomy): Eukaryota > Metazoa > Chordata > Actinopteri > Cypriniformes > Cobitidae > Paramisgurnus > Paramisgurnus dabryanus. The sequence continues at coordinate 11,587,183 of NC_133337.1, forward strand.
TCCTTACGGCTACAACCGAGTCGGTATTTTATAACGCCTAATGCGTTAAAGGAATCCTCAACCTTTAATTTAACAAAAAAAAAAAAAATTCAAAAATTTCAAAAAGTTTTTCACTCTGATCAATTCTTATTGTTTAAATAATCAATTTCAGTTCGGAGCTCCTTATCAACACAATTAATTTGATATATCCAAATAGCAGAATTCGATACAACAGGTTTCTGCTTACCTTGTTTATTAGAGCGCTCTTTGTGTTGAAATGGAGCCCTCCCTTACTCTGGTTTCTTCAATGTGAAACCCTCCTTCCTCTCACTCTCTCCTTTCCCTCCACAAAACGTCGGTGGTCACCAATTGTTGGACTTTAAGGCGTCCATTTGCATGTTCATAATTTAGAGGAAAGGCACAAGATACGAATATCTAAGTTCAAATATTTATTGATCAGATTGAAAAAGTTTAACAGCGCTGGGTCCTCTCAAGTAGCGAACAACCAGCTCAGGAAGTAACATGCATATTTATAAGATATGTGACGTCGATCTTTCTTCAGAAAATCTCCACCCACAAAGGCCGTTCCCCTCGTCCATCTGACTCCATCACCACACCCAATTTTAGCCTGTAGGCAAAGATGGACACACATAGACAAAGAAAAACAAACTGTTCTCCTCTCATCCCTGGGAGCCCTGCAGTTCCTCTCCAGTACTCTTCCACTTTGAATAGCATGTTATAATGCTTTCTTAAAAACAAATCATTAATAAAACATTCATTTATAAAAAACATAAGCTGTAAGATGAAAGTGATTATTATGTAAAACATATTTCAATATCATGACATCATTTCATTATTTGTAAAATTGGTTATATGAATAAGGCACACATTAACTTCTTTAGATAGATAAACACATATTAAATCTTTTACTGCAATACTACTTCTAAGCAAACACTTTAATCTTTATTAAAAACCATCTGTTAGCAAAGAAAACACAAACACACAGACACACAGGAGATTCTGTTCTTCAAGGTTGAGCTGCCCTGCCCCCATTAAGTTATTCTGTATGCAACCTTCATTTCATTGGTTAATACACATTTATCAAAGACAACATCTTATATTTACTACATCAATTATTCAATGATTAATACTGATTAAGTAAGAAATACATTGCATATTTCATCCTGTGAACATTAAGGCATTAGTTAATGACATAGTCGCCTGTTTGCTTTCCCCCTCAGGCCTCTCTCTTATCTTGATCGATACCAGTCGTAAATTCCTAAATTCCTCCTTGCAGCACACACACAAAAACTGGTAACTCTCCACTCTCAAACATAAACACCTCATTTCTACATAATAGCTCAGTGCATATATAAAACACACAATGTTTATAGAATAAAATGATTAATTAAAGAAATATAACATGGAACAAAATCAATTTCCACAGTCCTTATTTGGACATCTTTGTAACTTTAACACTTTTAGCAATCAGCATGAAATGTAGGCAGTAAATATGTAAAACATAATTATTCAACAACACAACAGTACTCCATTGTTCATGAATTGGTTAAATGCATTCATTAGTTAAACATACTAATTTTCACTTTCTCTAAATATAACATAGTTATAAAGCAAACAACTTGTTTATTGAAACCATCTGTTCTGCGTGTTTTCTCTTCAGGGCTTTGTTATCAGCGTTTGCTGGTCTCTCCCCCAACCGAAACCACAGCCTCTCAACTTTACACACAGACATTTACTCACATATCTCAGCACAGAAAGCACAACGGCACACATCAACTACAACATGACATACCGACCAACAAAACAACATAAAAATCCCACAAGCCCCATCTGTAGCCCCATGATTGATTGTCCATTTGTTAGCAGATATCTCCACGGGTGTGGTTCGAAAGCAGGCACTAAGCCAAAAGGGGTGACAGTAGCACAGCAGTTAAGGAACCTGGCTAGTATGCTAGCCTAGAATTTGTGAGTTTGAATCCTGGTCACCACCATTGTGCCCTTGAGCAAGGCACTTAACCCCAAGTTGAACTTTGTAAATGTACAAACAGTTTAATAAGAAGTATGGCTGTCACTTTTTATTTGATATTCGAATATGCATTCAAACATGAGGTGAAATATCCACTATAAATAAACCATCCGGTTTTTAAAATGCCATGTGTAGCACATTTTTTACAGTTTAACACCTCGTAATAGGGAGGAAGCTGAGAGTGAGACCGACGGCAACTGTGCGCAAGACGGGGAAGACGTGGCTCCGGCTTCTGCAGACTTTTTTTTGCTTTTTCTGTGGAAATTTTTTGGATAATTCTGCGGAATGATTTTAAATATTAAAAAAAAAATGTATAAGAGAATTTAAGCCGTAAATATTACAAAATTGCATCAAAAATAATAACTTTTTAAAGGCTTACAATGAAAATAATAACACCAAACCAAACAAGTGCTCTGAATTAAATTGGACCAACACGAACCAGATTACAAAAAATTACATATATTATTGTTTTTAGTGTTATAGCAGAATAAAAGCTTGTGTTAAATATTTGATTCTTACGGAGAAAATATACTCTCAAACTGGCGTAATAATCAATGATGTAACATGGCTGCAGCAGGCGTAGTAACAGTATATTACACACTGCCCGAAAATAGTCCCCTTGGTTACTTTCAATGGCAGGGGACTATTTTCGGGCAGTGTGTAATATCATTGCACCTCCTGCAGCCATGTTAAATCAGCAAAGTCACTGATTATTATGCCAGAATGAGAGTATAGGTCTAACCATAATTGCCTAGAAAATAGCAACTTTTAATTTCCGTCGGTCTTAGTACACAATGTAATTACAGAGTCAAGTTTTAAATAGGAAAAATATTGAAACTCTTTGGTTATTTCTTAGCACGATGCTAATGGTCTGATCAGATTCAATGGATTGGATTGAATCAAATATTTAACTCTAGGGGAGCTGGAAAATTAGCATATTTTCAAAAAAGTGAAATGTCCCTTTAATACATTTTCGTTATGAAATAAGCATGTATGAAGAATGTAAACCAAGGCTTTGAACCGGTTCAAGGAACGAAAACCAGAAACTTTTGATGTTTTGCAAGGAACAGAAACGAAACCAGAAACTTTCCAAAAATACATGTTCCGGAACAGAACCGTTAATTGAAAATAATGGTAACCGGTTAATAACGTTATTTTTTCAGTTCTTTGACAAGATTTCTGTGCAATTTGACTCTGTGAAGTTCACTTCCGGTCGTCATTGACTCAGAGAAATGAGAAGCTTGCCACCAGCAGATAGCCTACTCAAGCCCAAGTCTCTAATGCTCAATCATAAGAGGTAAATATTGTAGGCTACCAAATGTTAACACTTAAGTGATTTTAAACAATTTAACCACAAAAAGGCACTAAAATAAAAAAAATTCTGTACACACAGACGCACATGCATTTGAATGTGTCCGGCCCAACTCCAATTAGGGCTGTCACTTTTTATTCGATATTCGAATATGCATTCGATTTTTAAAATGCAATGTAAACTTTATATTAAACAACAACAGCATTTGTCTTGTAAACGGATTTGAAATGATCATGTGCTGACTGTCGCATGTCACATAAACAACAGAGTCAAATGAGATCTGCTTAACTTAGCGGTAAGTTTAATTTTTTCTCAAATATCAAAGGGTTTGTGCACTCTATCATTAAAACCGATCAAGCAAACAGCACGCGCAGGGTTAATGTACTTCTCAATGACGGCTCACAAACGTGTGGGATAGGCTATGTATGTGTGCTTGTTGTCAAAGATATTAGTTCTCACAAACACGCTCAAGCGCGGGATATGTTTGCTTGTCAAGCGCATTACATCCGCTGAGTTTTCCGCCGAAATCTGTGGGCGCGAAATCCGTTTGGGCTTCCTGCTGTTTAAGTTATTGTCTGTACCTGTTCTGAATAGTTTTTTTTTCATATAAGTTGTTATTTATAAGTTGATAACCTTCTGTTTCAAAAGTAAAAAAAAGTAATTCAGACATTCCTGTTTATGACTGTCACTGTTAATAAATTTGTGATTGAATCTCCATTATGGTGGGGTTTTTTTTGATGCGCGCGGGGGGCACCTAGATATTCGAATATATTCGGATACATTGCATGATATTAGATATCCGTATGAATTTGATTTTTCTCAAAAGTGACAGCCCTAACTCCAATCAAATATGATTATCCCTATGCCCTTCAAAGATCAGAACTCTTGATGTATAAAATACATTTGGCGAATAAAGCACTGAAAAACATCTTAATTTTCACTTTATGTGGAGCGACTGTTTATGCAGCATCTTCTTCCCGAAGCGCCGTTTGGAATTCGTCCTCCGTCTGTGTGTGTGCGCGTGTGTTTAAGTGCACTTAACAAATGTAGGCATGTCAGTTATGCCGCTTACATAATTTAGCCTTTTTAACTCCATAAGTGGTGCTGTCCCGCTCACGGGACACCTACGTTTACGTCAATATTTTCCATATAAATTTTATGTATATCACAACAAACTATATATTGTTGGAAAGGTCTAAGCCTCTAGAATACATATATCAACAGTGTTTTATAAAATAAATTATGAGGGGAGAGTAATTGATTCAATTTTAAAGAGAGTGCGCCCCAAAACATTTAAATATGATAAATGTCACTGTCCCGCCAGCGGGACGGCAACATTTACTTCAGTGTTTTGCATGTGAATTCTTATCCAATCATGACAAACTATATATCATTTGAAAGCTCTAAGAGTGTAAATTTTATTTATTATCACTAATTTGGTAAAGGAATGATATAGTGAGAGCTATTTTCTAAAATGCCACGGGTATACAGGTGGGCCCACGTTGTTGTTATATATTTGTAACACTAATACCCTGTTCCAAACCTAAACAATCATGACAAACTATATATCACTGGAAAGCTCTAAGAGTGTTGTTTTCATATTGCATCACCATTTTGGGATAATAATGATATAGTGAGAGTCAGTTTGTAAAATGTCACACTGCCACAGTTGGACTCAATTTGTTTTTGCATATGTATAGCACTAATACCCTGTTCTAAACCTAAACAATCTTGACAAACTATATATTGTTGGAAAGCTCTAGGTGTGTAGTTTTCATATTGCATTGCCATTTTTGGAGAATTATGACGTAATGAGAGTCAGTTTCTTAAATGTCACGGGGCCACAGGTAGGCCTAATTTGTTTTTACGTATTTATAAGACTAAAACCCTACTCTAAACCTAAAAAATCATGACAAACTATATATCACTGGAAAGCTCTCAGAATGTAGTTTTCATATTTCAAGGTCATTTGATGATAGAAATAATGTAGTGACAGTTTTTAGTTACATGACCCCACCCCCCATAGAAATGCATATTAATTTTATATATTCATAATTCTAATATCATATTATAAATCTTCAAAAATGTTGACAAACTATATATTGTTGGAAAGCTCTAAGAATGTAGTTTTCATATTTCAAAACATTTTTGCAGTAAAAATAATGCAGTGATAGTAATTGAATAATTTGTGACAAGTGTATGCTGCAAACCGTTGACACCTAGTGGCCGTTGTTAGCAAAACCACTAAAAGTGTGACACACACCTCATTTTTTGTGATTTTAACTTGAAATTCGGATCAGAACTACTTGAGACGTATGGCTTCATGTTTGCATTATTACTTTTGTGAAACATTTACATTTTTATATTTTTATTTATAAAAATAATATGTTATGGAATTATTTTTTTTTATTAAAACAAATGTAAACTGCTATAACAATTTAATAATTGAATATGTTCAACTCCTTTCACCTCTGTGAAAACCCCCAAAGGGTCTTCTTTAAAACAAGACCAAGATTAGGCTTCTATACCAAAAAATGCCAGAGTTATATTAATTTGAAGATCTATATCACAATTTCACCCCCCACTCTGAAGGTATTTGCACCACCTAAGGGGTGTGTTCGATGACAAGATAGAGACTTAACTTATTAGTCTACATAATTTTTCTTAAGTTTAATGTCCTAAAGATCAGCCTACTTATTTTTATGTCCCACAGCTGACATGGAACGTTATTAACCGGTTCTGGATTTTTATTTTTTTGTTCTAACCGGTTCAGGAACGTCAGCTTTAGGATTGAACCAAAAACCGGAAACGTTAAAATACTGTTTCTGTTCGGAATGAACCAATTGGGGAAAAAATCAGGTTCAAAGCCCTGATGTAAACTTTATATTAAACAACAACAGCATTTGTCTTGTAAACTGATTTAAAATGATCACGTGCTGACTGTCGCATGTCACATAGACGACAGAGTGAAGTAAGATCTGCTTAACTCAGCGGTAAGTTTTATTTCTCAAATATCAATAGTTTGTGTGCTCTATCATTAAAAACGGTCAAGCAAACAGCACGGGCAGGGTTAATGTATATGAACGCGCGCATACATAGGGTATGTATGTGTTAGGGCTGGGCAAAAAAATTGATATTTCGATTAATAGTTTTTTTTAAACGTGGTCGATTCAGAATCGATTCTCAAAGAGCAGAATCGATTTTTTTTTCATATATTTTTCTGCAAACCTTGAACGTAAGATTAACGTTCAACGATCAAATTACTAGTCTTCTTCACTAGATGTCACCCTCTTTTTTGCCTTGCGTGATGTTACCAAGGAGCCTGTCATTCTTTCATTCAGTGCTTAAAATGGCAGTTTTAGGTGCTTCATCAACGTTGATGCCACAACGTTGATATATATACACACACATATATATATATATATATATATATACACACATATATATATATATATATATATATATATATATATATATATACATACATATATATACACACATATATATATATATATACATATATATACATATATATACATATATATATATATATATATATATATATATATATATATAATGTGTGTGTGTGTGTATTTACATTATATTGAAAAGTATACCTTATCATGGTTTTACTACAGAGAAGGGGGGAGGACAAAGGGCCTGTAGAACAATGGGCCTCTGCACATTGTTCAGCACCTTGGGAATATAACCTGGCTTCGGGTGAAATAAAGCCTTAGCCATCCCAGGTGCAAACTCCAGACATGTCGGGGATACTGACAGGGCCTGAAGGTCCCCCACTCGCTTTAAAAAGGTGATAGCAGAAGGATCACAGTCTTAAAGGCCAGAAACCTATCTGGCAAGGTCTCAAATGGCTTGAACGGAGCCGACGAGAGCCCTTCCAGCCTGACTGGTAGGTCCCAAGTTGGCACCCTTGTGCGGCTAATTCGTCACAACCTGCGAGTGTCACAAAGAAAGCGAGTCAGTAACGGGTGTCTACCCACTGATGAGCCTTCCACCGAAGTATGGTAGGCAGAAACTGCTGCGGTTTAAACCTTAATGGTGAAAGGAGTAAACTCATCAGAGAAACGCTCCTGCAGAAACCTCAGCACTACGTCGACAGGCTGTTATAACTGGGTCTGTCAGATGTAGACTGGTATGTAGACTGCCCTCAGAGAGTCCAGAAGTGTATGGTAGGCAGAAACTGCTGCAAGCTATACCTTAAAGGTGGAGTAATGATATGGTCTCCACAACCTCAGTTGGTAGCATGACATTCTTCCAATGGAGTATGGTAGGCAGAGACTGCTGCCACCTAAACCTTAGGGTGGAAGGAGTTAACCCAGCAGAGAATTGCTCCTGCAGAAACCTCAGTACCACATAAACACGGCAGTTGACTGGGTTTGTAAGGGGAGTTAAACACCAATAGGTGAAAGATTCTCCACTTAAGGGCATAAAACTCTCTCAAGGGTTTTCCAGACGAGATATGAGGTCCTTCCAGAAGGAATACGGAAGGCAGAAACCGCTGCCACCTAAGCCTTAAGAGTGGAAGGAATTAAGCCAGCAGAGAATTGCTCCTGCAGAAACCTCAGCACCACATAAACAGGGCAGTTTGTAGGGTCTGTCAGGTGAGCTGAACACCATGAGGTGAAGTTTCTCCACTTAGGGCTTAAGCTCCTTGAGTGAGCTCTGGAGTAATCATATGGTCTCCACAACCTTAGTTGGGAGCCTGACATCCTTCCAAAGGTTTATGGTGGGCAGAGACTGCTGCCACCTAAACCATAAGGGTGAAAGGAGTTAACCCAGCAGAGAATTGCTCCTGCAGAAACCTCAGCACCACGTCAAGGGGCAGTTGACTGGGTCTGTCAGGTGAGCTGAACACCAAGAAGTGAAGTTTCTCCACTTAAGGCCTAAGTTTTCTCCTTGAGAAAGCTCTGGAGTAATCATATGGTCTCCACAACCCCAGTTGGGACCCTGACATCCTTCCAAAGGAGTATGGTGGGCAGAGACTGCTGCCACCTAAACCTTAAGAGTGTAAAGAGTTAAGCCAGCAGAGATTTGCTCCTACAGAAACTTCAGCACCACAACAACAGGGCAGTTGACTGGGACTGTCAGGAGTAAAGTAAGGTCTCCACAACCTCAGTTGGGAGACCTGAGCCTGCAAGCCTGGCCCCCTCAGAGGCCAAGCTGACAGCTACCATATCTCTGGAAAACTTTCTCCAGAACTTCTGTGGCAGAGTGATTGGAGGTAAGAATAGAAAGCCACATCAGGCAGTGTGTGGTGTCCTGAGACGTAAACAGATCCACCTCTGCTCGTCCAAATAATCTACACCACAGGTACACTACATCTGGCTGGAATCTCAACTCCCAGGAATGGGCTTTGCCTTACAGGGCATCTGCCATATGCAAGTGGCCTGGATCTAAACTGTCATCAACGAGCACAGTTTGTCCAGAGACCACAAATGCCATTATCCCAAAATCAACAATGTTGTGATTTTGTCCCTATCGGCTTTGCATAACTGTACTTCAACCTGTAAAGGAATGCGTCTGTTGTCAGGGTCACACGCCAGCAGCGCACACCCAAAACAGTCCTTAGGATAGAAACCAAGGTTTCCTCCACACCACCAGAGCACGCAGACAACAATGCGTGACTTTGATTGCAGACCTCCTTAGAAATTTATTTAAGAAACCACCGATGTGATGTCTGTCTAGACAAACACATGATGGCTCCTCAGGTCTAGAAGGAAATGGGAGTCCAACCCATACCACCATCATTTCCAAGGCAATTTCAGTGCCATAGCCGATGATGAGTTTCAGCGTTTTTGAGTTTCAGCGTTTTTGGCTTTCCATAATCGCAACAACCTGTGAGGGATGCTTCTGTTGTCAGCATTACACATCGACAACGCGCACCCAAAACAGGACCTCGGGACAGAAGCCATGGCTTTCTTTCTGTTACCAGAGCACGCAAACAACGGTGCGTGACTTTGATCATGTGAGACGGGATTCCCCTCGGGGAAAACCCTCCCGTGTTGAATGAAGACATAAGCTCTAATGTAAGGAATCAGTCTACGGATCTGATTAAATCACAGTCTGTCTCAGTCACAGCATAGGACTGAGCTGCATCATTGAACAATTACAAATCCCTCCTTTTTGAAACAATAAAGCAATGGCTGTAGGTCATCATTTCTCTCATGTGGAGGTTCTACAGCCTCCTGCACAAGAATGTATACATGCTCCCCACTGGAGGCAGTGTCACAGGGTGACTTAGGGCGGAACCAAAAATGGAGAGGAGAGGTTCCGCCCGGAGCGAATTTTTTTTAAACACAAGTTTACTTCCTGGTTCTCCATGGAGACGAAATCAGGCTTGATTCGCAACAGGTGTGGGAATGAGGCAGCGATTAATTACTAGGCGGGTCATATGATTACTGCAGATTTAAAAGACGGGCTGAAGAAGCAGAAAGGGGCGATTTCGGGCGAGTTAACTTCCGCCTTGGGCAACACAACAAAGACCAGCCTCCGAAGAGTCCGCAGGCTCCGCTGATCCGGCGACCGCTAGAAAGCGGGCGGAAAGAGTGCGGGGCTGGTCCGGGCGAAAGGACGCCGTGGTCGTGTGAAGGAAGTTGCAGTCTTTTGTGGGGTTGATTATTGGAGCTGCGTTGGCCGTGTCGTGTAAACAAACCGTTTCCAGTCACGCTGGAAACAGTAAGGAGCTTGTTTACTGGGAAAAAAGCAGAAGAGGAAAATAGAGCCAGTGGCCAAGTAAGTGATAACCCTGAAAAGTTTGGATACGAATGGATTTATGTGCATTACTGTTGTGTTTGGAGCATTGAGGAGGAATGACTTACCGCAAGAGTTGCTGATGAAGATCCGAGTGGTGTATTTGAATACGGGTGAAGAGGATCTCATCGGTCTGGAGAAGAAAGAGACAAAGGAGGTCATTATTAAACCATTGTGAGTACTCAGTGTTTGATACAGTGTGTATTGTGGAGCTGTCTTGTCCAACGTGTGTTGTGAGCTCTCAGTATTCAGGTTGACGGCCCTGCCACGGAGCAAAGTGGTGGGAGAGCCGGGGAGTGACGAACCTGAAAGGAACACGGGGCGCCACAGCAACGTCTACCTTGCTGGTTTTCACTTCCAACGCAAACCGGTCCCAGGTGTAGCTCGAGGAAGACGGGGTTGTGACCTTAATGTGCACATAGAATGCTGTGGGTGAGTTTGTGCTTTTGCTGTGAGAATACACTTTGAATTAGTGCAGTGGCGTGCTGTGTTTGAATTGTCTGTAACCCCCCTCCCTTTGCTGAACCCGCCGTGGGAGAACGAGAGGCTGTGGAGACCGGTTAAACAACTCATTGTATATGCTGTGTGTGTGACCCTGTATTAAAGCTTCAGTTGTGACGTCTGTTCTGGTCATCTTTTGGATTCGGCCTGGCTCAGTGAAACGGTGGTGAAGGACATCGAATTCTTTGACTGCTGTGAGTAAAATCCACATTAATAAGTGTTCGTGTGTATGAAGACATTCGTACTGTTATAGGAACGGTGGTGAAGATCAGATCTCACCTGTCATGGAGCCTTTTCAAAGGTGCGCCCCTGTCTAGTTCTCTGTAGTCGAAGTGGAAGAGAGGAGAGGGCAGCGTTCGGCTCGGCGTGACGGTGTTGGATTTCCCCCTTGGCAGTACCAGAGGCCTTTTTGGAGGGCGAAGTTACGACGACTTACCTTCTTAAGGTTTGGAGCATAACTATACAGCGTGAAGCGCAGTCACCGTAAGTCCACTGTTCATGAGCCGTTTCCAATGTTGCTAGTATCTGTTGAATGAGAGAGTTACGAAAACTTTGAAGGAAGGTTGGAGAAATGCAGTAGCTAAAGCTAACTCGCCTTTGCTTATTATAAGGAGCTGCCCTACTAACCAGTGTGAGCTCCTGGGTCTATAACTGAAATTCCTTTTGTGCCGCAGCTACGAGCCTGCAGAAAGAGAGAAAGAACCTGAATACCACGCCTGTGAAGTACTTACCTGCACGTCATCATAAGTCGACTAGGTGAGAATGGAAACCCCAGTGTCTGCTACGTAAACTTTTGTGCCACAGCTACGAGCCTGCAGAAAGAGAGAAAGAACCTGAATAACACGCCTGTGAAGTACTTACCTGCACGTAGTCATAAGTCGACTAGGTGAGAATTGAAACCCCAGTGCCTGTTACAAAATCTTCTGTGTTATAGCTACAAGCCTGCAGAGAGAGAGAGAGCCTGAATATCATACCTGTGAGCTAAAGCCTGAAGAAGGAGAGAGAGCCTGAATACCATACCTGTGAGGTACTTACCTGTACGTCGTCACGGTGAGAGTGAAAGTCCCAGTGTCTGTTACGTAATCCTCTGTGTTACAGCTATAAGTTTGCAGAAGGAGAGAACCTGCATATCATACCTGTGCGCTAAAGCCTGAAGGAGGAGAGAGAGCCTGAATACCATACCTGTGAGGTACTTACCTGTACGTCATCACGGTAAGAGTGAAAGTCCCAGAGTCTGTTATGTAATCCTCTGTGTTACAGCTTAAAGCTTGCAGAAGGAGAGAACCTGCATATCATACCTGTGAAGTACTTACCGAACACCACCTTAGGAAAGCGTCAAGGGGATAGCCAGCCTGTCGCCAACAAGACCCCCAGGGCTCCGCAACATTTAATCACCACTTACCTTGTTTTAATCTGCCTCCAGGAGGAAAAGGAGGGCGCCACGGGATCAAGGAGCCAAGGCATAGGAGCTTCGCCCTGCTGTCTCCCCTTTGCCCCCCTCCCTTTCTTCTCGGCTCACCTGGAGAGCAGAAAGAGAGACCCTTATTTTTAACTTACCCTTGCCCCTTTTTCCTACCTATTTTAATTAAATAAAGTGTCTTTTAAATTTTACTTACGCTTGTGTTTGTCTGGTCATTGGGATGACTTTGGGACCTCCTCAAGGTGGAAACTAGGAAGGGGCGCGGCTTGTTTACATCTGTGGTCCGCCCCGACCTGTGACACCAGCTGTATGCCGTTCCACCATATGCAGGAGTAGGTTAATTGTGGCTGCCTGTGGTACTACGCACAGCAATGAGTGTGCCCTGCGAGGGCACTGAAGGGAAGCAGGCACCATAAATGGGGTGTGAGCTGATTTGCTTCAATAAGAAATACTGAACACGAACGAAGACGTTACCCGCCTCAGCGGATGATGGACTCGAATCGTAACAGACAAGATCAAATCTTGACGGCGCACCAGCGGCCGATCAGAAGAATAAATGCTGTGTACAGCTGTACAAGCAACATTCAGCATAAACACAAATCACTGTTTGACACAGCTCATGCAGGCTGTGACAGGCAGATATACATACATAGCCTACACATACAAATGTAGAAAACGTAAAAATATTATTATTTTCATTATTATGTATGCACATATAATACCTATATACTGTAAAAAGAGGAGGCTTCGCGTGGAAACTGCACGTTTAGCTTTAAACAGTAGGCGGATTATGAAGAGGATCCATCTCTCCGGAGATAGACAGCTGAAAATATATGGCTCTCACGCAGGGCGCATTCCTGATCCGGCGAGTGAGAGAGAGGGACTTCACGTGCAGGCGGAGACTCCCACGAGTGCAACCGCCGCTGAGAAGTGGGATCGCAGCCGCGAACCCAAGCTTCCTAGAGAGCGAGAGACAGATGTCACGTAGGCGGGGATACTGCCACCTGCACGCACGAGTGCAGTGACCGCTCTGCCTCGACAGAAGTGGGACCGAATCCGTGATGGCGTGAGCCTGATATATCCTTCTCGAAGCGCGAGGCTGGAGCGCAACACATGTAGTGAATTCTCACAGTGCACACAGCCAGGTTTCTCAAAAGCCAACTGTGCGTGCTGCACTCTAAGACACATATGCATGTGTATCCTTGTCTGTGATATCGCGCCGACAGGGAGATACACATACTTGAACTGATTCTTAAAACATACTTCAGATTTATGCAAACGTACACGCAGTCACTTGCTGAGGCACTAAAAGCGAGTGTGTCTGTTTGGGGTGCCTTCTTATACCCCTGGTCCGCGCGGCATCCAGCCTATTTCCAATCATCTAATTATTGATTATGTTTTACACGTGCTTCAGATCAGTCACGCCGAGGCATTCCCCGAAGTGTTGCTATGGCGACACAGCTCGAGTTCCTCGAAAGGGAACCACAACCATATAAAAATGGACAACTCACTTAAATTAAGAGAAGAAATGAAACTTGAATCCTATGCATTATGAAACTTTTATGACTTTCACATGCTTTTTCAGGAAATTAGTAATTACACCATTTGAGTGCAGTATAATTTAACTAGCATCATGTACCGGGCTGGTTTTGCGACAGAGAGAGCAAAATATTTTAGTGGACCATTCAGTAATTTAAGAGGCACCAAAACCTCTGATTCAGTCCGGTAGGTACCGGCCATATAGGCATGGCACCGGGTTTCGGAACTCAACCATTTATAACGTGTTAAAACTTAAGGAACGTACCACAACAACTATAACCATTTTTAGTAGGGATCTCTCTTGCTCGCTCGCTCTCTTTATTGCTTGATCATGTGTAAAATCGTGTTTAAATAAATCATTGTAATACAGAGGTGAGTGAGAAAAGGAACAACAACAATTTGTGTCAAGGCTACAATTAAATACACAGTTAAAGAAACAAAAGTGCCCTCATAAGTCTTTATTGATTTCTTTAAGTCTTTAAGTTTGTGATAGTGATGTCATGTGAAGGGGTGGGGCCACATGTAAAATCTTCTGATGCCGTTTTGTCCGATGCTTTGTCTTTTCATTTGACACCTGACTCTGACATCTGAGGATGTCCTAAAATGTACACCGTACTATTGACTTCCATAGGAGGAAAACAAATATTATGGAAGTATTGTGATAAATAATGAAGAAGATATTTTGATAAATTAGGGTAAGCTCACAGTTTATGGTACACATTGAATTCCATCATATTTGTTTTCCACTGACAGATAAAATCTACGCTCATGCCGGTCGCTGATCAGTCCCTGCCAAAGAGACAAACACAAAATGCTATTTCTAATCCTTGATCCTGTTTGTATGTAACCTTAGACTTTGTTAGGTTGGTGAATAACAGTAGCAAGTGTTCAGGACGAGTGGAGGTCCTTCATGATGGTCAATGGGGAACAGTGTGTGATAACAGCTGGGATCTATCAGACGCTGCAGTGGTGTGTAGAGAACTGGGCTGTGGAGATGCTCAAGCGGCAAAGATTGATGCTTATTTTGGTGAAGGTGTTGGACAAATATGGATGGATGCCACACAATGTGCTGGAAGTGAGACTACACTGGAAAGCTGTAACTCAAAAAAATGGAACATAGAGAACTGTACCCATTCAGAAGATGCTGGAGTCATCTGTAATCGTGAGCCTTGAAATTCATTTCCCCATTCTTTTCCAATGACAGTCATTAATTTCCTAATTTATCATTAAAAATCTTCCCTTCGCTCACCATCCCACATTTTAAAACTGCTATGTTGATTTGTCATTATATGGATGACATTTTAACATATGTCATACTACATATTTCATTAATGTCTCGTTTGGTGTTCCACAGAAATATCTTACAACTTTGAAATAACATGTATCAACAAATAATGACTGATAACTGACTTGTCCTTCATTCATGTTTAGCTCCTGTTAGGTTGGTGAATGGCATTAACTCTTGTTCTGGACGTGTGGAGGTTCTTCATGGTGGTCAGTGGGGAACAGTGTGTAAAGATTTCTGGAACTCTACTGATGCTACAGTGGTGTGTAAAGAGCTTGGATGTCCGACCGGTGGTGAAGTGAAAAGCTTTTCTTACTTTGGACTTGGTGGGGGAACAATATGGATGGATGATGTTTATTGTAGAGGGACTGAATTGTCACTAAAAGACTGCACATTTCGTGGATGGGGAACACACAACTGCGATCATTCATTTGATGTTGGAGTCATCTGTCGAGGTAGGAAATGATACAGTATTTTTTACTTTGCCAGTCTCTACTCAACCCTTCAGGTGACTGTGTAGTGGCAAAAAGTCTTAGCTTAATTCTTCTGAAGAAAAACTCACAAGCCAAAGGTTCCAGGTGCCAAACAAAAATAGGGGTAATCCAAATACAATAAACAGGCAAAGGTCATTAACAGGCAAACAACATACTTATCAGAAGACTTGGTACACAGGGTTAGCTGACAATACTTCGCGTCTAAACTATGGCAGGGTAGGATTAAATAAGGAGTAAACAGGAAATGATGAGAGAAGCAGAGAGCAGTGCCTGGTTAGAACTCCTGTGAGGGCTCCCTCTGGTGGCATGTTGGTATGGATGTTACACCCTCGACCTGTCACAGTTATTTATTACTTGAATGTTTTCTAATCGTAACAAAGTAAATTAAATGTCGCTATGACATTTAATAAAGTGTTGTTAACTTCTAGTGCAGTAAATCAGTAACATATTGGGCCCTATTTTGACGATCTGAAATGCAAGTGCGAAGCGCAAAGTGCAAGTGACTTTGTGGGCGGATCTTGGGCGCTGTTGCTATTTTCCCGGCGGGAAAAATAACTCTTGCCCCAGGCGCAAATCAATAAGGGGTTGGTTTGAAGTAGGTTCATTATTCATAGGTGTGGTTTGGGCGTAACGTTAAATAAACCAATCAGAACGTCATCCAACATTCCCTTTAAACGCAAGTGCGCAAGTTCCATGGCGGGTTGCTTTTATTATGACGGATTTACCAGGCGCACGCCAGGAGCGGTTCACAGCCGAGGAGACTGACGTTCTTGTAAGAGCAGTCAAAGACAGAAAACTTGTTGTGTATGGGGATGGGAGAAATCCGCCCAAATCAGCGTCGGTTAAACAGGCGTGGGAGGAAATAGGCACAATTGTCTCATCAGCTGGCATCCCCAGGACGTTGCGCCGCAAGCTCTACAATGATGTCAGGAGACGGGGGAATCCCAAGCTTGCCAGCATAAATCGGGCACGCCGTGTAACGGAGGTGGATCTGCCTCTATACAGGACCTGACGCCAGCAGAGGACATCGCTGCATCCACCCTCACCGCTGAAAGCCAAGAAACGCAAGCAGTCCAACCCCAAAGTACACTTACAAATCAAGTTCACATACATTAAGGTTTCTTATGAAAACATTTTAATTATTATTTACATAAAATAAACGTAATACAGCCACACAACAAACTTATGAAAATATTTTAATTGTTATTTGCATGATATTTTTTAACGCAGCCACACAAAATAAATTAAATCTATCACCACAATGCTCACCACAATGATTTCCCTTATCTCATGTGTTAATATTTTTTATTGTAACAATTTATGATTTGCAAAAATAACTGTTGCATCTGTGTAGATTAGATAAGGAAAGTGTGTGCGCGTTGTGCACGCTATACATTATGGTCAAGCATGCGCCCTTAGAATAGCATAATGCGCAACGCGCCACTGACTTTAGACATTTTTTTTCTGGTCAGTGGCGCAATTGTTTTTTGAAACTGCAAAATAGCATCAGGGATGGTTTGCGCCGGAACACGCCTCCTTTTTTGCGCTGAACTTCCCAGGGAGCGCAAGTTCATTCCCTAGTTTGCCGACGTGCGTCTGTGGAGGAAAAAACCTGCTGTGTGCCGGTGCAAAATACGAATGATACATGCGTCACTGATCAAGTCAATTGTGCTGGGTGCAAGATAGGGCCCATTCAGTGCTCTTTGGAAAATACCAGTGGAAACAATAATATGAGTGTAACATATAGAACCAGTGTATTTTCAATAATACAAATTCAATAAACCCCCCGAAACTACCAAATCTGCTTTCGATATTTGTGATTACATACAAACAATGATCATGTTAAAAGCATTACATCTGTATTCACAGAACCAGACTTTATGGAAACTGAAGTCTATTCTGTTTTGCTGATCAGCAAGTAATAGATAATGGCACTGCAGTCTGTAAAAATGGAAAACAAAAGAAATATTAACAGTATTATAATATTATGTAACACAGCATTATACTAAACAGAGAAATTGTAAAAATTACTTTGACACATTGACATTTCCTTATGATTGTCTTTTACTCTCCTTTAGATATTAGACTGGTAAATGGATCTAATAAATGTTCTGGAAGAGTGGAGGTTTTATATAATAATCAGTGGGGAACCGTCTGTGATGCTGGCTGGGATTTAACAGATGCTGCAGTGGTGTGTAATAGCATGAGTTGTGGGACTCCTGTAGCTGTAAAGACAGGGGCTTTCTTTGGGCAGGGTTCAGGATCCGTGTGGCTTGATGGTCTGAGTTGTTCTGGGAATGAGTCAACAGTGAAAAATTGTCCATCAAAGGCACTAGGAACAAGCACCTGTAGCCATGGACGAGATGCTGGAGTCGTCTGCAACCGTGAGCTTTTTAAATTCTTGGATAAATATTTGATATAGATGAATAAAAAATATAAACTCTGTGATTATTTATTTGCTCCAAACCTTATCATTCTAAATCTCTTTGCTAATTCTTCTTCCTGTGACAGTGATTAATGACCTACAGTAATTGTAACCTAACGAAGTAATCTCATTTACCATGTTATTTTTAAGCTGTTGATTTGTCATATTATAGAAAGAAGCTGTGGTGAGGTGTTTTTGTTTTCTCTTTCTGTGAAAAAGCACACATTTTTTAAATAAGTTAGTAAATAATGACAGAAATTACAAGAACATCTGAGCTTTTTTAATAACATGTTCTTTATTCATGTTTAGCTCCTGTTAGGTTGGTGAATGGCAGTAACTCATGTTCTGGACGAGTGGAGGTTTATCATAATGGAACATGGGGAACAGTGGCTTCAGATGGGTGGAACCCTACTGATGCTGCAGTGGTGTGTAGAGAGGTCGGATGTCCAACCAGTGAAGTGAAAAGCTATGCCTACTATGGACCTGGTGTGGGACCAATATGGATGTATTCACTTGAATGTTCAGGAAATGAAGTGTCACTGAAGGATTGCAAATATCGTGGATGGCCATTATCCAACTTTGACCATACATATGATGTTGGAATTATCTGTCGAGGTGGGATAGATAGTGGTTTTGTTTGTTTGCTTTTAACTTTGCTAATCTCTACTCTACCCTTCAAGTGATTCTAGGATGTTTGTGATTGCAAACAAAAATGATCCTGATATAAAGATTAAAGAGCACCTATTATGTCCTTTTTTATATTGTTTTTGTGGTATGCTAGAATAGCTTTTCATAGTTGATTTGTTTAAACAAACATTATTTTTTCCACATATTTTTCATTGTTGTTGCACCTGAGCCTATAAAAAGCCTTGTTGCAAAATGCTCTGATTGGTCATGCTGGTCTAGTTTGTTGTGATTGGCCGGGTCTGTTGTCAGTCGTTTAGTGTGTGTATAAGAGATGTTGTGCCTCTTAGGGGGCATGTGATGTAGCTTCTCTGTAATTGATGTAATCGGTGGCATCAGTCCAAGACACAAAGCGATATTTACGTGGATTTACCGGTAAGAGTCCCACTCAGACCGGTTTCGCTATCAGTTTAATGAGTGGGGTAGAGCTTTGTTAATTCACCGGTTTAAGTGGTTGTGGAAGGTTACACAAGAATAATTGGAAAGGATGTTTCAGAAATATGTTATCATTTTGTAATCATCTAATACATGTCAGAAATGATGCAGAATTAACCATTCATAGAAAAGGTTGGCACATGTGCACACAATATCTGTGTGTTACACAGAAGAGCTTTTACAGTGAGTGATGAAGTCTTTGAAGAGATTATAAGGGCATAGGGCTGATCATCACTACATAATAAAACACAGTGTTAGTTATCTAAAGCGGGTGTAGCTGAGTCTTTATCGACACAACTGTGAGCAGTAAACAGAATTAAGAAAGTGAAATGAGTGAGCAGACAGCTAAATACTACATTAACATTTAGGCAGTGGGCAGGCATTATGCAAATGTATTACATGTCAATGTCAAACAGTAACACAAGTAACTGAAACATTACAACTTTGCTGTTTATTGTCCAAGAAAGTCCAAGAAAAGTGATTTTCCTCGAGAGGTCATAACTTGCTTTAGAATTGTCTTTGGGATTTGTATGTTTGCAGATTGTTTACCTGTAAAGTAGAAACACAGGTTTACACAATAATGTAAAGATAAATTCAGGAAAAGAATAATAGATGCTCTTATAATACTGCTAAATCTATTCTCACAGAACTAGACTTTATGCAAACTGAAGTTCAATCTGCTTTTCTGACAATCGAGCAATAAATTATGACAACAATCTCTGCAAATGGTTGTACAGAACATTCCTAAGAAATAAATGAAAAAAAAAAAGTATTATAACAATGTGTAATATATTTATATCTGTCATGTCCATATTTAGTATTATGTAGCAGTATTAAGCTGAATAGGATTTGTAGAAAAGTAATTGACATTGCTTATGGTTTCATTCACTCTCCTTTAGATATAAGACTGGTAAATGGTCCTAATCAGTGTTCTGGAAGAGTGGAGGTGTTATATAATAATCAATGGGGAACCGTCTGTGATGCTGGCTGGGATTTAACAGATGCTGCAGTGGTGTGTAGTAGCATGGGTTGTGGGACTCCTGTGGCAGTAAAGACCGGAGCTTTCTTTGGGCAAGGTTCAGGATCCGTGTGGCTGGATGGTCTGAGTTGTGCTGGGAATGAGTCATCAGTGAAAAATTGTCCAACAAAGCAAATAGGAACAAGCAACTGTAGCCATTCAAAAGATGTTGGAGTCGTCTGTAACTGTGAGCTTAAAACCCTTGAATAAATATTGTATGTAGTTCACACAAAAATAAAAAATTGTTGATTTGCTCTTAACTTTATTGTTCTTGAACTGTTTGCTAACACAAAAGTAGACATTTTGAAGAATCTTCCTGTGGCTCCATTCCAGTGACACTGGTTTATGACTAATTAGAAGTCATTTATTAGGAAAAATCTTCTCCGTTACGTCAGCCCTCATTTTCCATTGTTGTTTTGTCATTGTATGGATAAGAGCTAAATACTAGAATTTACTAGAATATTTTTGCATTTTTATTATTTTGTTTTTCATGTTTAGCTCCTGTTAGGTTGGTGAATGGCAGTACTTCATGTTCCGGGCGAGTGGAGGTTCTTCATAATGGAACATGGGGAACAGTGGCTT
The DNA here is from genome assembly GCF_030506205.2 of Paramisgurnus dabryanus. Taxonomy (NCBI): domain Eukaryota; kingdom Metazoa; phylum Chordata; class Actinopteri; order Cypriniformes; family Cobitidae; genus Paramisgurnus; species Paramisgurnus dabryanus. The sequence continues at coordinate 11,607,675 of NC_133337.1, forward strand.
CAGATGGGTGGAACCCTACTGATGGTGCAGTGGTGTGTAAAGAGGTTGGATGTCCGGTTGGCGCTGAAGTAAAAAGATTTGCCTACTTTGGACCTGGTGTGGGAACAATATGGATGAATGTAGTTTCTTGTTATGGGACTGAATTGTCACTAAAGGACTGCAGAAATCGTGGATGGACATCCAGCTCTGATCATTCATATGATTCTGGAGTCATCTGCCGAGGTAAGACAGACACAGTATTTGCCAGTCTTTGCTCAACCCTTCAATTGACTAAATGGGATCTTGATGATTGCATACAAAATGGCCCTGTATAAAGCCAAGAAACTACTCACACAACCAGACTATCCAAATTATTTTAGAATGTGGAAGTAATGTGACGTATTTCCTTTTCTGTGCAAGACTTAGGTTTCAATAGCCAGTCAGTATAAAACAATGTCATTTATGCACACATAAAACATGATTAAAAACAGTTATTGTAAATATTTACTGCACCTGGCATGAATAACCCAGTGAGAGGATGAAATGAAGAAGTGGCCTGATACATCATATGAAGATATATTAAATTATTTCATGTAACAGGTCTTCGATCCATAACTTTAAAAGCACAAAGGCATACCAGTATCTATACTGTGGGAAAGTCAGTCAAGCGTTTTTTTTTTTACCTTTTTTATGCGTAAATGTCCCAACTTTTCTTTTTTTCATGTGGAAATTGTCTTAAAATCTGTCAGAATTATGAACTGCTATGAGAGTGCAGGATCTTTTACTGCAGTATCATATTATTAACAGAAAAATATACTTTTGATTGATCAAACACTGAATGAATAAATCAACTCACTAGATGATGATCTTAACAATAAGATACTAATTGCCACTGTGGTTGGATTATTACATTATTGGCATCTTTTTACCACAACAAACATGTTTTAAAAACAAAGTTGTAGCAGCCAGAGGAAAGGCTAGTAAGCTCAAGAGTCTAACTAAAACAGACACTGATCACTATAATGGTAGTCTCTCGTAGTCAAACCTTCAATATTGAAGTTCGGGTGGTTTTGCTGCTTTTTCTGGACCCCCCACGAGCTGTTTGACCGTCATGTCAAACAACCAATTACAGTTTGTTTCATCTAGCATCACGTTTCGGACTCCCCTCAATAACGAACCATGGCAACAAGTCAGTTATTAAAATAACCAGCCGCAACTGAATAGCAATAATGTTTTATAACAGTTTGAAAATTATAAAACGTAACAATCCTCTAAAATTCACAAAACCAACAAATAATCTTAAAACATTTAAAAAACTGCACTAGAATTACATTTAATGCACTTTCTTCAACAACAAAAATAAACTATATGGCAATGTTTTCATATACGTAGAAAATATTGTTTATAAGTTGTTTATTTTTGTTAAAGTTGTTTAAGTCTTACATAAAAGAGCTGAAAGATGGCGGTGCCCACATTTACATTAAAAATAAGGTGGATATGCAAACTAAAGTCCTGTATGTTTTAATGACCAGCAAGCAAAAAAATAATGGCAGTGTCTATGAATGACTGTACAAAAAATTCCCAGCAGAGGCGGACACTACTTAAAGCAACACTAAAGAGTTATTCTTTGCTCTCCCTACAGGTTAGACGCTTAATTGTTCATTAGCACTGTCGTAAATACTGCAGCATAGCTGGCTCTGATTGGATTGTAGGTCTGCCGTAAAGCAAGTTCTTGTAGTTTTCACTCGAACTACAGGACCACTACCCGACGGTTGGAAACTTCTTTAGTGCGGTTTTGGCCGATAGAGGGCTGCAAAGCGAATGTGAAAGTGCCATTGACCCTGCTTTGAGTGGATGAACCACTGAAACTTTTTTGGAAACGTTATTTTAAGGTTAAAAAAAACTCTTTGGTGTTGCTTTAAGTATTTTTACTTTCTACAGAAAAGTACATTTTCATGTATTTGTATTTTATCAGTGTTTTTTCTTTGGAAAACATACATTCCAAAGCATATTATCATAATTTTTACTCCACTACATTTCATAATTTCAAGTTTATGGTTTATATTTAATATTTAAGTACATTAAACATCTAGTATTTTTTCTACTTTTATTTAAGTAAAAAGTACTCAAGAAAGTAAAAGTACACAATTTTTATGTAATTATGTATTAAATAAATTTTATAAAAGGAATACACCGTGTGGTTCTATGCTTTAGAATGTAGTGAACATTTTTTAGTAAGGGAAAGTAAAAAAAAATTCCAAGACAAACACTCTGATAAAGCACAGATGCTTGGAAAATGTACTCAAAGTACTCAAGTAGTGTCCGCCTCTGATTTTCAGGAAATAAGCGAAAATGATAACAGCATTATTATATTGTGTAATATCTAATAATTATGTGTCCCTGCCTGCAGTGGTGTCAAAAGTATTCATATTCATTACTCAAGTAGATGTATAGATACTAGGGTTTAAAAAGACTTTTGTAGAAGTTGAAGTATCAACTCAAGCTTTTTACTCAAGTAAAAGTGAAAAAGTATTGATTTCAAAACTACTTAAAGTATAAAAGTAAAAGTAATGTAAGGAAAAAATGTCATTACGGAAAAAAGCCTAGGCCGCGCCACAGGAGCCTTTTGTGCACTACCCTATCTCCTCTAAAACATGTTTCTAAAGGCCATAATAACTATAGTGCTATATTTAAAATGTTAATGTTAAAAAATTTGGGATGCACTAGGGCCAGGGGTAAGCAACGTCCATCCTGGAGTGCCGATGTTCTACAGATTTTAGCTCCAACCATAATAAAACCTTGGCTACCTGTAGTTTCAGGTGACTTTATAAACCTTTATTAGTTTGTTCAGGTCTGCTTGTTTAGACCTGGAGCTAAACACTGCAGGACATCGGCACTCCATGTTGCCTACCCCTGCACTAGGCTATCTGTTTCAACCACATACGGTATATTCACATTAAAAATGAACGCTTTTTAATACAATGCAAACAAATACATTAAAGCAGTGGTTCTCAAACTGGGGGTCGTGAGATGGTGCCAGGGGCCCCAGTTTTATAATATTTTATGAAATACATTACTTTATTATAAATTCTGTGTAACTAAACCTCAGAAAAATAAGGCTACTAAACAAAAGCAATACATTGTATAATTTAATATGTTTTGTTTAATTCAAATTGTAAGTTTTAGAATGTTTATGTCATACATTTTCTTTGGGGGGGCCGCAAATGAATCCACTGTACACAAGGGAGGCGAAAAAGGTTTGATAACCACTGCATTAAAGAACCATAAATGTGTACTACTGAGCATTAACATGTGTTCTATAGAGAGGAAGATATGATGACTAGTTGCCTATAAATATTGTAATGGTGCAAAAAGTCAAACTTCAGAGTAGGGTCGCTGATGGCAAAACTTTTACAGTGGTGCCCTCTTTAGTTAAAAAACAACAAAATCACACACAACTATAGTATGTGTGAGAATAGAAATATGCTATTGTTATCATTTATAATTGTGTTTTGACAGCAACACAAACTACAATTATACAAATATGCAATGATATATTATAGCCTATATTCCTGTATATGTACTTGTAGCTAATGGACTTTAGTATACTTTACTAGTCAGTATAAATCCAAGCAATTTTGGAGAATTACTAAATGTCTTTCTTGTAAGTAAATTAAAAGTCAGGTTTAAGGAAACAGCTGATGTATATTAACAAAAGCAAAAGTTTGAATGTATGGTTATGTGTTTGATTGATTTGACACTCAAGCATTCAGCGAAGTAGGTTTGTTAATGCAAATAAAATTTAGGGCATTATTAGCAACTACAAAACAACAATGTCTTTAGCATAGATATCTTTGCCATGCTTCAAAACGCAACGCAGCACAATGTCATTTAAGTTGAACAACTGAAGTTACATGATATAAATTGGTATTGTTACACTATTTAAATCACACAGATGAGTTGGTGTCAGCAGCCAGCTATACATTTACACAGGCTTGTGAATGTGAACTGACCTGAAAGTGATGCGCGAGATTTATTTCGTACTTTTCCATTTGAAGACAGAATGCTGCGTTCTGTTACTGTACAAACGGATGGTGGATTATATCAAAGCATCGCGAGAGGAGAATGCTCCGCATGCTTTCTAATCGCTCTCGCTGTTCTTTTATGTTTATCTTTGCAGCAGTATCGAACAAACATTTGATCATCTGCGGTCAGCTGGGAGGGTGGGGATTGCGTACAAACCAATAGGGTGTCGGAATGGTGTATGTTTATACTTCTCATCCAACCACAATCGCATTCATCTGGATGATGCAATTTATCAAGATAGGTTTTTTTAACGATGACAAGACAGAATGTTAAAAAAAAGAAAATAAGCCGAAATAATAGAAGTAACGAGGCGATTTTTAAAATGTAAGGAGTAGAAAGTACAGATAATTGCGTGAAAATGTAAGGAGTAGAAGTAAAAAGTCGTCTGAAAAATAATTACTTAAGTAAAGTATAGATACCCAAAATATCTACTTAAGTAAGGTAACGAAGTATTTGTACTTCGTTACTTGACACCTCTGCCTGCCTGTAAATCCCTGGCTAAAGTCGAATGATCTCATTTTGAGATTTAGTGCATCATGACCACAAAAATGACAAAAATATGTCATTTGTGATTGCTGTAAATGACAGATTAAAAACGAAACCTTAAATATACAAAACGTAAACTTTTATTTACTGTATATCACAAAGTGAGTACACCCCTCACATTTAGCAAGCATTTTAGTATATCTTTTCAAGTGATAATTCTGTAGAAATTAAATTTGGATATATCAAGAGTAGTCAATGTGGTACTTTTATAGCATAATGGATTTAGTGTCCTTTTAAAATGACATACAGCCATTATTGTCAAAATAGCTGGCCGTCACATCATCCAGGTGGATGCTGCACATTGGTGGTGGTTGAGGAGATTCCCCCATTCATATGTAAAACGCTTTGAGGTCTGCAGAAAAGAGCTATAAAAATGTAACGAATTATTATTATTATTATTAGTTAAAAAAGGGAGTACACCCTAAGTGATAAAAGATGTACACTACCGGTCAAAAGTTTTGAAACACTTGACTGAAATGTTAACTTTGATCTTAAAAATCTTTTAATCTGAAGGTGTATGGTTAACCAAACCAATTTTTTGCAGTGTATGGTTTGAGCACTGGCAATACACATAGCACAAGGACTCAACTTCTTTGATCGACCCTTGCAAGGCCTGATCCAAGTGGAACCGTCTTGGAAAACCTGGCCACTATACTGTAACTCAGTTTCAGGATGTTCCTGGTCTTATTATAGCCTAGGACATTTGTTCCCAATGATATTCCTGGAGACCCACTACTCTGCACATTTTGTATGTCTCCCTTATTTAACACACCTGATTCAAATTATCAGCTAATTAGTAGAGATCTCTATGAACTGAAGTGAGTCTGTCAGATAAGAGAAACATACTAAATGTGCAGAGCAGTGGGCCTCCAGGAACTGAGTTGAGAACCATCTAGGCCATCTTTGTGGAGAGCAATAGTTCTAATTTCCTAATCCTCAGAGAATTTTTGCCATGATGTGCCTTTTCAACATCCAGTTTTCAGTATGACCGGATTGTTCTCAAAGCAACAAATTTCACAGCTTTAATACAAGATACGTAAATTTGTATGGTCCTCTAAAGCAGACAAAAACATGAACATGATGAACAGGACTTATGGCTTTGCATGGTTAAATGATGTACATCTATTATCACTGTTAACAACAACCTAGCATAGGTTTATTTAATAACCCAACATGTGTTCTGTCCAATAATTTACCCAGCACTGGGTTAAAAAATTCCCAGCAGAATTTAGAGTGTAGGGTGTACTCACTTTTGTTTCAAGCTATTTTGACAAAAATGGCTTTATGTTAAGTTATTTTCAGAGGACAGTAAATATAAATAAGTAGCACATTTACTACTCCTAAAATATATCCACATTTTATTTCTACACCGATCAGACATGACCACCTGCCTAATATTGTGTAGGTCCCCCTTTTGCCACCAAAACAGCCCTGGGCTGCGTTTCCCGATAACGTTGTCTCTTAGCGCGCTACAAAGACTCTTAAGTTAAACCTTAACTACAGGTATACCTTTTGTAGGCGTGTTTCCTGAAATGTACCTTAGCGGGTTTCTTAAGGTATTCCTTCTTACGTACGACGTTACCAGGTGCTGTCCATGGCGATGGTGCTGAATAGGTTGATTTCGATTGCTCGACAATCAATTGTTCACTTTATGTAATAGGTTTCGCTGCGTTATGAGATAGCGGTGTTCTTTATTAAAGAAACATTTCAGAAATAGCTCAAGTTAAATTATTAGGAATATCTTGTAAAAATATTTCAAATTGCAAACAACTAAATTTAACCTTTTATTTTATATCAAACCCGTGCAAAACCCGCAACTTCATTTCCAAACGTATCATGCATAAACTGCTCCATTGCATTCGCTATGCCTTCACTTTAAAGGATAATTTATATTAGGGGTTCCCAATAAGTGCGTTGCACAGGGGAATAAGGTGGGTCGTGCAAGTCACCTGGCTTGGCTGTGCATTACACTTCAAATATATAAAAACAAAATGTTGTTCATTAGTTCACCCGTGGACACTGGATGCGCAAGCAGCGCGTTTACAATGCGGATAACGCTTAATGGAAGCATTTCTGGAGCCGCGCCTGTCTGTTTAACTTAAGTATAAAATATAAATATATATTATATGATATATAAGTATATTATGATTGTTTTAGATTTTAGCTTTGATTAGTTTTAATGTGGAAAATTTGTTGACCTTATACAAGCAATAATCAAGTGGAGCAGTTTCTTTTGAGTGTTTATAAAGAATATGGCATGCAGCTGCCTCAAAGAAAACATTAAAAACTTCGATGCAAAGTCGACTTAACATCAAAAATAATATTTAGGAAAATCAACAATTATGATTTCGTGATGAATGTGCTCCCGTGGCATGCAATTTGTACTTGATTTGTTTTATTGCAGCTAAAATAGCCGGTAAAGATTTAACGGATTTGAAATGCACAAATGAAATGGTAAGATTCGCTCTATAGCTGCCTGCCACATTTAACCAACTCCTCCACCCAAACTCTTTTTTTAATAGTTTCTTAAGCCTGTAATACGAAGCTGATGTTCCTTTGGAAAAAAATATTAAACATCTAACCACCATCAGTGTAATAATGTCTGATTATGTGAATGTTTTATTCTTTAAATTAAAAAAATGCCTAATTTAACACGGAGTGTACTTCAACTTTTTTTTACAGATATTTAGTTATATAGATTGCAATCTACACAAGCTTTTATCACAGCCATGGCCCCAAGCGGAGTCAAGTGGGATAAGGTATAGCTAAGAGTGCTCCAGACCAACCTTCCCAACGATTGACTTATAGAAGGGATACGTAACTATGAACGTTTCGGGAAACACATATTAACGATAAGGTACAGCTTAAGGTACAACTTAAGAACGACGTAGAGCTAAGAAGGTTTCGGGGAACGCAGCCCTGACCCGTTGAGGCATGGACTCCACTAGACCTCTGAAGGTGTGCTGTGGTATTTTTCACAAAGACGTTGGCAGCAGATCCTTTAAGTCCTGTAATTTAGGGCATTTAATGGATCACACTTGTTTATTCAGCACATCCCACAGATGTTCGACTGGATTAAGATCTGGGGAATTTAGAGGCCAAGTCGACACCTTGAACTTGTTGTGTTCCTCAAACCCTTCCTAAACTATTTTTGCTTTGTGGCAGGATGCATTATCCTGATGAAAGAGGCCAATGTTATCAAGGAAGGGTGTACATGGTCTACAACAGTGGTTCTCAACTCCAGTCCTCGGGCCCCCCCTCACAGAACATTAAGATGTCTCCATATATAAAACACCTGATTCAGTTCATCAGTTTGTTAGTGTGTTAATTAAGGAAATGTTTCAAACATTCTGGCAGGATCCTGATGAGTGGACTGTGGTGTTTTATATAAGGAGACATCTTACATTTTCTGGGAGGTGGAGCCCGAGAACTGGAGTTGAGAACCACTGGTATACAACAAGCTTAGGTAGGTGGTATGCGTCAAAGTAACATGCACATGAATGGCAGGACCCAAGGTTTCCCAGCAGAACATTGTCCAAAGCATCACTCTGCCTCTGCTGGCTTGCCTTCTTACCATAGTGCATCCTAGTGCCATGTTTTCTCCAGGTAAGCAACGCACCTGGCCATCTACATGATGTAAAATAAGATGTGATTCATCAGACCAGGGCATTTTATTCCATTGCTCCATGGTCCAGTTTTGATGCTCACGTGCCCATTGTAGGCACTTTCGACAGTGGACAGGGGTCAGAATTGGCACCTTGACTTGTCTGCGGCTACGCAGCCCCATACGCAACAAACTACGATGCACTGTGTGTTCTGAAAGCTTTCTATCAGAACTAGCATTCATTTTTTCAGCAATTTCAGCTACAGTAGCTCATCTTTTGGATCAGAACCTGTGGGCCAACCATCGCTCCCCACGTGCATTAATGAGCCTTGTCCCACACATGACCCTGTCGCCGGTTCACCGCTTGTCCTTCCTTGGACCACTTTTGATAGGTACTGACTATCAAACGCACGCTGCAAGAGTTGAAGTTTTGGAGATGCTCTGTCGTCTAGCCATCACAATTTGGCCCGTGTTAAAGTCGCTCAGATCATTATGCTTGCCTCTAACACTTTAACTTTATGGAAAAAATTTTCACTTGCTGTCTAATATAGACTGACCCACCCACAGACAGGTGCCATGATAACGAGATTATCAGTGTTATTCACTTTACCTGTCAGTGGTCATAATGTTATGGCGGATCTGTGTATAAATTTGTCCTTTGAGAAGATAAGACTAAAGTAGTTGCAGAAATGTGAGGAGTGTACTCAAATTCGTAAGATAACACGATATAAAAATTATAAAATTTATAAAAATACTAAAAAATAATAATTTTATTGACACTACACTTTATTATTCTGTGCAAAAAATGAACTTGGCTTGCTAAAAAAATTGACTTTGATCGTCACTGTGTTCACTTACAGAAACACATGATAATGCTTATATCACCACTTTTCTATCATTAGAAAGTAAAAACATGGGTCGCCTGTGGCACACGTGCCAGAAACTCTTTAGTTTTCAATCACTCTGCAAAGAGACTTACATTACACTGCTGATTTGGACATTCAGATATGATTTATACATCATTTAAAACTTTAACTTTAAACATTTAAAGTGTCTAGTTTTTTTTGTCCACTCTCAATAAAAACAGAATTTCTCAAAAGTAAGAAAATAAACAATGCGCATTCTGTTCTCTCAATAATTTTGCTTAATTACTAATGGGTTACCATGATTTTCTTAATATTAAGTCAGTCTTCCACACTTATAAACAGCAATAAGGAGGGATATATCTACTGAGGTTGAAAACATTGACTCTGTATTTTGTGAGGTAAGTTGGCTGGAGATTAAAAGAACATTCCTAAGGTTGTTTATGGTTAAATCAATAAGATAAAAAAAATGCAAAGAATTTAATTGATATGGTAACATAAGAATTGAATCATAAAGAGTTACAATATTTTGTGATGATTGGTAAGATGAGTAATTCAAAGTAAACTGATTGTATTATGTAAGGAGGACGCAAAACATTTGCGGATGTTTATTAAAACAAGCCAATCTAGCAAACAAATCCAAACATGAGGCAAGAGGGTAAACAGAGACAGGCAGGCAGGTCAATAACAGTAAGCAGTCCAATCCAGGCAAACAGGTTGTAAGGGTAATCCAGAAACAGCAAACAGGTAAACAGGCAATGGTCATATACAGGCAGACAATACACTCTCGATAAACGCTCGGTATGCAGGGTAAACTGGCAATACTTCACGTTTAGGCTGTGTCAGAGTTTAGCTTAAATGGGGAACAAACAGGAAATTATCAGAGAAGCAGAGGGCAGCACCATGTAAGAACTCCGAGAATATTTCACACGCTGGCATTTTTATAGCAACTTGTAGTTTAGCCAGTGTTGGGGAAGTTACTTTAAAAAAGTAGTGTTTGCTCGTTTTAAAAAGTAATCCATTACTTTACTTAGTTACCGCCTTTGGAAAGTAACTTTTTACGTTACTCGTTACTTTTACGTTGCTTAAAGGTTTGCCTGACTTTGGGCAGAACCCAATATCTGTTTCTAAATGTGTAGGCCTAAATAAAGTTATACTATGGAGCAGAGATGCTCACAAGTCTCTGAGCTCGAGTCCGAGTCAAGTCTGAAGTCTCTGAGCTGGAGTCCGAGTCAAGTCTGAAGTCTTTGAGCTCGAGTCCAAGTCAAGTCTGAAGTCTCTGGGCTCGAGTCCAAGTCAAGTCTCAAGTCTCGTTGTAACAAGTAAAACTCTAATAACAAATAAAGAAATTATAAACAGTTATAAAAAGAACAAAGTTGCACATTAAGTAAGGTCTATAATTAGCATTAGGTACAGAAATTAAATTAAATGGATAATAACACTGTCTTTATTGTACAAATGAAATATTATTATTATTATTTTTGAGCAATAGAAGGGATTTTCTGTTTGTCTTGGGTTGTTTGATTAACATAAATGACACAGACTTAAGTAGGTTAATTGAGGTTACTGTCTCTTTATTAAGAACAAATAAGCCCAGACTGGTTTCTGACTGATTTCTTAAGACATAAACAAAAATGTTTTTATTAGAAAAAGAATACTGTGAGATCATTTTGTGTGTATGTGCCCTGTCAAGAAAAGAAAGATTTTATTTTGGCTTAACTTTTGAAACACTTCTCTCTGTATGTGCACTACTGAGGGCACTTAAACGCGTGCTCAAACACAGGCAGAGTGTGAATTCCAAACAGCGCTTCAGGAATAAGATACAGCAGTCGCTTCACATAAAAATGTTACATTGTTTTTCATTGGTCTATTCAGCAAATGTATGTTAATGGACTACACTACAGTATGACACAAAGTAGCGCAACTCTGGACCTGACTGGAGCTGGACCGGACACATTTAAACGCATGTGCGTACAGAAATCTGCTCACTTGAGCACCTTTTTGCGGTTAAATTGTTTAACCATTTAAACAATTGCAAGCCTTAGAAACACGTTAATGATAATCTTACCCTATTTAAATTGCATATTAATCCACGAATCGCATGCGAGCCGAACCGCGGATCCGTCACAGCACTACCCAAAGCTTCAGATGAATGGCACAGCAGCAGCCGGTGCAGTCGACATGTATGTTCGCGGCCGCGCGCGCGGAGCAGATACGTCACATGTGACGTCGTGGGCAGGTTGTAGGTAACGGAGGGAGGGGTATGACAGCGAGCTCATCAGACGTTTTCTAAAAATAAACATTGTTCACGAGTCGTGCGGCTCGAGTCCGAGTCGAGTCTGAAGTCTTTGAGGGTCGAGTCTCAAGTCGAGTCTGAAGTCACTGTGTGTGCGACTTAAGTCGCACTCGAGTCCGAGTCTCAAACTCGAGTCCCCATCTCTGCTATGGAGGATATAACAGGTATTTATTATGTGCTCTTTATTATAAAAAAGTATCAATAAGTTCCTTAAGAACAACATGGTAACCTCAAAATGAGGCATATGTCTTAAAATAGATTTATCTGAAAGTCTGTTTCTTCTGGGGGTAAGCACAAGACCTACCAGGCTGAACAGCCTTTCCACTGGTGCACTGGATGGTATTTCATGAACACAGCTTTCACTTGGGGGAAACGGTTGAAAACTTCTAACTCTAAGCTCGATTTCATGTACTCAAGTTAGTACCTCCGAGTCTGCACTAAAGGCCATTGCATCATCCTCCTCCTCCTCATCATTCTTTAATTTATTTCTTATTTATTCAAATCAGGCAATTGGTTGATAAAACATTGATTAAAATTAAGATGCCTCCATCCCTCAAAAGTTAGCGTCAGCTGCTTCTTGCTTGCCATGATTTCTTTGCAGACTGATACAAGCCTCTGTCATGTGTGTGGACCTTGTGACTATTGCGCAAGCATGCAGATGGCAGTGTCGCTGTCAAATCTAACCAAAAGTAACGTTGCGCTGAATTGGGAAATGAACTACGTTACGTTACCAAATTTTCAGTAGTAACGCGTTACACTACTTTTTACCCAAAAAAGTAGTTACGTTACTGTAACGCGTTACTGTACTTTGTAACGCGTTACACACAACACTGAGTTTAGCGAACTATACTTTTTCCAAAAGGTAGCTTGGTTGTAGTTTAACTACTTTTAATGATAAGTAGCTTGTAGCTTATCTAACTACAGTTTCAAAGTAGCTTCCCCAACACTGTTGTAGAGTGTACAGTGCCTGTGGCCGGTTGAATAAACTTCTTAGACTCGTCTTAAAAGTTAGTCATCTATGTTTTTCTTCAAAACTGATTATAACAGTTCTAAGTATTTCAAATAAAATACTAAATTGGTGTTATTTAAATTCAAATAGTAAGACTGATTAGCCCAAACTAATTGCTAGTTAGTCAGACTGGTTCTTAAGCAAAGTTTTAATGTGTCTTCACACTCCACCTGGAGGGCGCACGGCCAGAACAGCCAAGAGGATCGGGGATCCTGGAAGTCCCGGACCCACCCAACACGACTTTCAGGATGGCACGTGGTCCCCTTTTCTGCCTGTGCATCTGCTCGGAAGACCTATATGTGGGCTTGGGTACAAGGATGTATATGCATACTGTGTATGTGACAAATAAAAATCTTGAATCTTAAACATCTCCTTATGACTTTCTTTCACTCTCCTTTAGATGTTAGACTGATAAATGGATCTAATCAATATTCTGGACGAGTGGAGGTTTTATATAATAATCAATGGGGAACTGTCTGTGATTCTGGCTGGGATTTAACAGATGGTGCCGTGGTGTGTAATAGCATGGGTTGTGGGACTCCTGTAGCAGTGACGACTCGGGCTTTCTTTGGGCAGGGTTCAGGATCTGTGTGGCTGGATGGTCTGAGTTGTTCTGGAAATGAGCCAACAGTGAGAAATTGTTCATCAAAGCAAATAGGAACAAGCAACTGTAGCCATGGACGAGATGCTGGAGTCATCTGTAACCGTGAGCTTAAAATTCTTGAATAAATATTGCATGTAGTTTGCCCAAATTAAAAACTATCAGTATTTTTTTTTTTTTTTTGACTTTATCATTCTTTGGTTCTTATTTAACAAACAGGGCAAATTAGCATGAAAGCTCAATTCCAAGAAAAAAAAATGCAGATGGAAGTTTAATATTTCTGAGAGTGATTTATTCATAAAGCCAGAGTAATTTAAGACATGCTTTATTTGGGTGTTTAATTTAAATACTCTCCTCTCATATATTATGTGTCTAAAAGAGAATCTCCTACAAATGCATATGCAATGGTCACTTGAAAAAGAACGTAAATGTCCACGACTCGGTGCTAATTTTTCCCTACGTGTATTAGTAAATCAGTAAGAGGCAACTTAAAGAAACTTCATGTGACTCTTTTCCAATGAGAGTGATTTACTGCATCTGTAGGTGATTCATCTAACACAGTCTCACCCCATGGCGTCAATATTTGACGATACTTGACCATGCGTCAATATGTTGACGCGGAGGGTATACCTTTCGCGTCATTTTTTGACGAACTGGGGACTTCGATACTATTAAGTCCGTTGCATTCTCTTTCCTATTTTCTTATCATTTTCGCGTCGGTTTAGGGTTAGATTACGCAAAATTAAACAGTGTACGCAAAATTAAACAGTTGTCACCTGGCGTTGGGGTTAGAGTTAGGTCCGCGAAATTAAACAGTTGTCACCTGGCGTTGGGGTTAGAGTTAGGTTTGGGTAGGGATGTCATTATGTAAATCTAACCCTAAACCGACGCGAAAATGGTAAGAAAATAGGAAAGAGAATGCAACAGACTTAATAGTATTGAAGTCCCCAGTTCATCAAAAAATGACGCGAAAGTTATACCCTCCGCGTCAACATATTGACGCATGGTCAAGTGTCGTCAAATATTGACGCCATGGGGTGAGACTGGGTTGATTCATCATGGTTTATCTCCTCCTCGACAACAGTCCAGTAATATCATTCACATTTTTAACTGCCGTGTTGGTTTGTAATTGTATGTAAAAGTGCTACATATTTTTAAATGTCCCTTTTGGTGTTCCACAGAAGTAATAACAGCTTACAGTACATCTGTGAAACAACATGAGTCTGAGTAAACAATGACAGGATTTATAAGAATATTTCAGTGTTTTTAATAACATTTCTTTTTAGCTCCTGTTAGGTTGGTGAATGGTGAGAATTCATGTTCTGGACGAGTGGAGGTTCTTTATAATGGTCAGTGGGGAACAGTGTGTTCAGATTACTGGGATTTTCTTGATGCTGTAGTGGTGTGTAGAGAGGTTGGATGTCCGACCGGTGCTGAAGCAAAACTATATTCCTACTTTGGATCTGGTGTAGGAACAATATGGATGGATGATGTTGGGTGTTTGGGGAATGAATGGTCTTTAAAGGATTGCAAATTTCGTGGATGGGCCTCACACAACTGTAATCATTCATTTGATGCTGGAGTCATCTGTAGAGGTACTATAAGATATAAATCAGTGTTTTTACTTTGCCTGTCTCTACTCAGCCCTTTAAGTAACTGCCTGGGATGTTTATGATAGCATACAGAACTATTCTGTTGAAAAGATTAAATCTGAACCAGGCATATTGCAAACTAGGGTACAATCTGTTGACTAACAAGCCATAAATAATGGCACAGCCTCAAAAAATGGCTGTATAGAAAATCCCTAAGAAATAAGCAGCAATAACAGTTTTATAATATAGTTTAATTATTTATGTGTATCTTGTCTGTATATATAGAAAATAAACAGCAAAAATAATTTTGCACTGTATCTCAAAAATTAGATACTTTCTGACATTTACTTATAGTATTCTTTCACTCTCCTTTAGATATTAGACTAGTAAATGGATCTAATTTGTGTTCTGGAAGAGTGGAGGTTTTATACAATAATCAATGGGGAACCGTCTGTGATGCTGGCTGGGATTTAACAGATGCTGCAGTGGTGTGTAAGAGCATGGGTTGTGGGACTCCAATAGAAGTATATACCGGGGCTTTTTTTGGTCAGGGTTCAGGACCCGTGTGGCTGGATGATTTGACTTGTTCTGGGAATGAGCCAAGAGTAACAAGTTGTCCTTCAAAGGCATTAGGAACAAGCACCTGCAGCCATGTACAAGATGCTGGAGTCATCTGTAACAGTGAGTAGAAAATCCTTGACTGAATATTGTATGTAGTCTCAGGGGTTTACAATATTGAAAAAAAGATGTCTCTGCTAGTTTCTGCTGAGTTTTTTTCTGAAAACAACAAACGGATGATATTTTGCATTATTCAGAAATGTGTTAATAGAAACAATAGATTTAAGGTAAATGTCTATTGTTTAAAATTGTAGCATTCAAGTAAAAATTTTACAAAACAATGCACTGCTGGACACTCTTAGAATGGATGTGTTAAAAACAACAGAATCAGTGTTAGTTTAGGGACAACACACTAAATGCATTGTCCCAGAATACACACATCTCTGTCTTATTATAATGGGTGGGATGGTTATGTTTTAACGGTTTTGGTTAAATGTATAAGTCTTTCGTTGCCAGTGATTTAAAACAAAGTCGACTGGCCCGTTTACACTCTCCTCTTTCATTTTGCAGTCTTCATGAAATCAAATTAAAAGACATTTACTAGTTCTTATATGGAGAATGGTACATAGTGCATTACATGTACATAGGGCAGAGGTTCTCAACTCTGGCCCTCAAGATTCACTTTCCTGCAGAGTTTAGCATTAAATCTAATCAAACTCACTTGCCTGCAATTTTCTGGCATTTCTGAAGACCTTTAATTTAAGAACCTGTGGCATAGGGGATAAGAAACTATTCAAACATTGTAACTATTATGCCCATTGGGTTAAATTATGTCTTCCTATTGCTGTCATGCAAGCTGTAGCAGCACATACACAAAGAACCACTACCATACACCAACATAACACATCACTGTAATCCAGATGCGATTCTAGGGTTAGAGCTCACCCAATGAGCTCCGCTGCCACCACCCACTCTTTTTTCCTACAGAAACCAATAATATGTTTATTGTAAAATAACTATAATTTTAACATTGGTTCAACTAACTCCAAAATCCAGATTTTTTTGGAGACCTTTCAGGCATGAAAACGGCTCGGGGGTGAAAAAGATGAGAAGAAAATTACCCCTCTAGGGTCTGGGAGCATGCTCCCCCATAGAACTTTTTTTAAAATTACATATTTTAAAGCATCAATCTGATGAGTTTTGAGATGCATTTTTTTGCCAACCTTTTTATTTCTAATAAGTGGCGAGCTAGCACTTTTTTGCCATTAATGCCATATTAAAGTATCAGGACAAAAGGTGGGCTACAGCAGCAGTGTGGGTATGGTTTTATGTGGATATACAGTGTATCGTTTTAAGCCTTTGTCAAAATGACAAATCTCCTAATTTATAACTTTTATGCCTACAACATATGGTAGGTTTATTAATAGTTTGTTAATTTGCAGCTTTTCTTTTAACAGTCCTTTAATTGAACCATTACCTTTACTATATGTCTAAAACAAAACACTTGTGACTCCTGCACTAAGGGTTAAAAACGTTATCCCCTTCATATTAATCTACATGTCACAAACTAAAAAAATATTTATTGTCTAGTTTGATAGTCAGACAGTTAGTGATTTCACACATAACTTACCGGTACTGGTGGTATACAGTGATATGTAGTTTGTTTTCACTCTGTTCCAAACGCCATGTTTTCATGACGACTGACCAGAAAAGACGCACGTGACGTCATGTTTACATGACTCCCGATTGTTAAATTAACGATAAATCATACAATAAACTTTAACAACGGAGACACACGTATGCATCTACCCACTGAGACGCACAAAACTGCATGCGTCTTGCGGAAGAACATTGTAACCGGCGCTACTTCTCTCCGTTTAAGTCTATGGACGAGTCACCCAGGCACTGTACTACTCCGCAGCGCGCGGGTACCCGCCGGACTAAAATAATCCGAAAATAAACACTTATTATACGTGTACCATGGTGATTCAGTATAAGACAAAAACACGGCTTGAAAGATTGATTCGTGATGTACTCGCTCATTATAAACATAACGTAAACATTTTGTAAGATTTGAACAAAAAAGTTGCATCACAACACTTTTAACTGATTCTCACTCTGCGTGTGTTTCGTGCTCGGGCTAAGCGATGCAGGTACAGAGAAGTAAAAGAAGAGGATGACACCATTTGCTAAGCGGGGAGGTTTTCATTTTCTACCCTAACATATACATTTTAAACCACAATCTACGGAGTATGTTTTGGACATTATTTAACCTTATCAAAGACGAACGAACATTTTAGAATAAATAAATTTCTTGCTCCAAGTTTTAGGGGTGCTGAGCTCCTTTTTAGGGGTGCTGAAGCACCCCTAAAAAGGGGCTAGCCTCGCCCATGCTGTAATCACTGGTTTTATTTCAGTAATAACAGTTTTATACTTAGGCTAATCTAAATCTATTGAACTCACATTTATATCAATTGTGGGTCTCAGAACTTGTCAAATGCGACTTTTGCTGGGCTTTCCCATAAACAAAACCCTATTGGTTAATTTTAAAAAGAGGAGCGGCTACATGGTATGTTCCGCACTGACTTTTTGTTTCAGTTCAAATGACATTGACACAACAATAGGTTGTGCATTTAAAGGCACTTTAGTGGAGCCCAAATATTCCAAAATTTGAGTTGTGGATCGCCGCTTTGAAACCAAGTCCATTTAAAACTATTCTTCTTAAAGAACTGTATATGTCAGGAAAACACTAAATAGTGTAACTTCTCTTCAGCTGTGGATGACGCGAGCCCTGCATCTGATACAGAGATGACAGACACCTCTCACTCTGTCACCTTTTGGTTGTCTGGAACCCTGGGAATTCCCATGGCTCCATGGGCCAGTGGACATTTTTAAAGTTATTATTGAATAATTTAACTATATTTTTGTATTATTCAAACTCCTGTTCTCCGCCCTGTTGCCCCGTTGCATGTACACCTGTGGTGCCCTTGGTTCCACTTGTATGGTCCCTGGGAGCCTGGCTAGCACTTCCTAGCCCATGCTGCTGGCTTCTTTACACCTTCAGACTCAGCTATGCAATTCAATCCCCCCCCCAAAGTTCAGGGGCATCTAGGTAATTTCAGTGAAAACTGCAGATGTAACACAGTCTCAACCCATTTCGTCAATATTTGACGACACTTGACCATTCGTCAATATGTGACGCGGAGGGTATACCTTTCGCGTCATTTTTTGACGAACTGGGGACTTCAATACTATTACGTCCGTTGCATTCTCTTCTCCTATTTTCTTACCAATTTCGCGTCGGTTTAGGGTTAGATTACGCAAAATTAAACCGTGTACGCTAAATTAAACAGTGTACGTGAAATTAAACAGTTGTCACCTGGCGTTGGGGTTAGAAACAGTTGTCACCTGGCGTTGGGGTTAGAGTTAGGTTTGGGTAGGGATGTCATTATGTAAATCTAACCCTAAACCGACGCGAAATTGGTAAGAAAATAGGAGAAGAGAATGCAACGGACGTAATAGTATTGAAAGCCCCAGTTCGTCAAAAAATGACGCGAAAGGTATACCCTCCGCGTCACATATTGACGAATGGTCAAGTGTCGTCAAATATTGACGAAATGGGGTGAGACTGGGTTGGCAGATGCTCATATCTTGCATGCAAACAGACAGCAATGCCTCACAGAGGAACGTGTTTAAGGAGCAGGTCCTGTTAGTTGCGATTTTTGGCCCAATCGGACCTAGTTTTAGGTAAACTACCTCAGCACAGGTAGTGCACACCATCACTTTGACACAAGCACTGTCTATGAAGCAAGCCTACACCCTGAAGCGAAACCTGTTCATCAAGTGGTGTTTTTCTCATAGCGAAGACCCCTCAAAAATGTTCCAACAGTGCTGTGCTGTCCTTTTAAGGGTTGGAACGGTGGCTGTCCCAAACTTAAAGTCTACACTGCTGCAATTACCGGCCACCACAACCCCATAGGATGTAAGTGGGTCGGTAAGCACGACAGATTCAACATGATGTCACGTCATGTCCGGTTGCAGAGAGTGAGCGTGTGAAACACCAGGGACCCTGAACTCCTCAAAATTAAATTTAAAGGTTCGAAAGTTTTCTTAGTTCTCCTGATGAAGAATTACTGATGTAAAGAAAATCATTATAATAAGAAGAAAGAAAAGGAAAAGGATAACTGAATGCCGAGGAAAAGAGTACAGCCTGTTACCTCCAGTCCTGCTGCTACCTCACCTGTTACAGCTGGGAGAGGATCAGCTGAGAGTAAAATGGAAAATAACGCCGCGCAAGTAAATAAAGTTAAATTAGCTGCCTTGATCCGTGCAATAATAAAAGAAGAAATAAACGAAGCAATGAATAAATTACAACCACAGTTTGATGAATTAAAACTCGGACTGAAGGATTGTAAAGATTCGGGTCTGTCGGGCATGCATGACAGAATGGATGAAGCGGAGCGCGTGTGTAAAACTCTCCAGAGAGAAAACAAAGAACTGAGGGATAAAACTTGAAAAATTGGAGAGTTACAGCCGAAGATTTAATTTACGAGTATTTGGTCTGGATAAAGATATGGAAAAAGGAAAACCCACTGAATTCATGGAGTCTTTTTTCAATGAGGTATTTAAAGATAAAAATCTGCCGTATTAACTCGAGGTGGAAACGGCACATATAGTGGGGCCTGTCACAAAACATGGTTCAAGGCCGATGATCGTCAGGATGCAGAGGTATGCGGCGAAAGAGGCGATTCTACAAATAGTAGAAAAAAAAGTCCTTCATTTCAAAGGGATGGATGTTAAAATCTTTCCAGATTTAACCGCAGAAGTGTCCAAAAGAAGAGCGCAGTTTAAAGAGTTAAGAATGAAACTACATCAGGCAGGAATAAAACATGGCCTGATTTATCCTGCGACATTGCTTACAACATTTAATGGAGACACAAAATATTTTCAAGATCTGAAATCAGGAGAGATCTACTATAATCAAGTGATTCGACCGACGTTGTCTGGCATTTAAGTATGGATTTCGTAACAGAAACAAATGCATCAGATGAAGGTATGATTAATTGAACTGAATTGAGAACTGCCGGATATATATTTAGAAGATTTCATTATGGGTATATGGACATAAATGCGAGGAGATAATATATTGTATAACTATTGATTCCATAGCCTATATATTATGTTGATTATACATCACTGAATGTTCAAATGTTTGAATTTGTGGAAATAATTTGTTGACTAATTAGAAATGCAGTGGAAAACGTCTCGGTTACGGATGTAACCCTCGTTCCCTGAAGGAGGGAACGGAGACGTCACGTCGTGACCGACGAATTGGGAACTCGCTTAGAGAGACCAATCTGCTTCGAATACTACTAAAACGCCAATGAACTTGGCATTGAGATATTTGCATAATGCTGGCGCCGCCCCGCCAGGTGCGTATATAAGCAGCAGGTGCAAATAGGAAAATTAGCTTCTTTTTCGCTGAGAAAGCCGGAAAGTGTGACCGGCCGTAACAGCAGCTGGCAGCACCTGTGGCGACGGGACGTGACGTCTCCGTTCCCTCCTTCAGGGAACGAGGGTTACATCCGTAACCGAGACGTTCCCTTTCAATCGGTCACTACGACGTCACGACGTGACCGACGAATTGGGAATCCCTACCAAAACGCCACTAGGGGCTGACCTCTTCCAGTGTCTGCAGAAAATCCTCCAAAATCCCCTCGGGGAAAATGGAGAAATAAGATAGGGCAGAAAGGCCGGGCACTAGATGTTCCTTTAACCCACAGAAGTGCCAGCGACTGGGAAGCGCCCTACCTGAGCGGGATAGGAACGCTGCGGAAGCCACCGCCCCTCTTAAGGGCTAATGGTGGACGATAAGAAATAAAGACAGCCGTGGCTGTGTAAGCAAAGCAGTGCTCTGCTAAGGGAAACGTGGGCTGGTAGGATTAACCCCACGGAAAAATACTCACAAAGGAACCCGATGGGACACAATGTGGAGCCCGAGCCAACACGTAGGTTCGCGAGGATACAGCTAGTGAAGGCTGACAGCCAATGCTCCGCAACAAAGGCTGCCAAGGCAGCGGAGGAAGAACAATTCAAACCATTACGCATTTTTGTTCTGAAGGCCTTCCATACTGACACAGTTATGAAGCATCAGTTGGAGGCTGCAAGCCGACCTGCGAGTCTGTTCTCCGTGTCCTCCCTGGTGAGGAAAGAACACGAGAGGATACAGGCTCGATACGAACACTGTAAAATCTAATGAACGTATTAGGTGTCGCCCAACCAGCAGCTCTACAGATGTCTGTTAGCGAGGAACCACGAGCTAGAGCCCAAGATGAGGCAACACTCCGTGTGGAGTGCGCTCTCAAATTAAAGGGGCAAGGAATACCCTGAAGATTATAAGCCAGGGTGATAGTATCAACTATCCAATGAGACATCCTCTGCTTAGTGACAGCTTTCCCTTTCTGCTGGCCACCATAACAAACAAAGAGCTGGTCTGAGGTCCTGAGGCTTTGCGTGCGATCCACGTAGAGTCGCAGTGCGCGTACGGGGCACAACAAAGCCATGGTTGGGTCTGCGTCCTCCGGAGGCAGCGCTTGCAAGCTCACCACCTGGTCTCTGAAAGGAGTGGTGGGAACTTTGGGCACGTAGCCTGGTCTGGGCCTCAATGTTACACTCGAGGCGGCAGGACCAAACTGAAGGCACGAGTCGTCAACAGAGAATGCATGTAAATCCCCTACTCTCTTCACTGAGGCCAATGCTAGCAGGGTCAGAGCTTTCATTGATAAAAGCTTCAGACTCGCAGACTGCAAAGGCTCGAATGGGGGGGCCTGAAGGGCTTTCAGCACCATGGACAGGTCCCAGGGAGGAATAGAAGGAGGGCGCGAGGGGTTTAGCCTACGAGCGCCTCTTAAAAATCTAATAACCAAATCATGCTGGCCAACTGTTCTGCCGTTGATAAGTGAGTGATGAGCAGAAATAGCAGCGATATCAACTTTAATGGTGGAGGGTGACAGCCTACCGTCTAACCTATGTTGAAGATATAAAAGCACGATGTTAACAGAGCATTCTCTGGGGTCTTCGCGTTGCGAAGAGCACCAGGTGACGAAAAGGTTCCATTTAAACGCGTAAGCCCGTCTTGTGGACGGAGCTCGAGCCGCGTCGATTGTGTTAGATACCGTTTGTGGTAAATCACCTAAACCTTGCGCGCGCTCAACGACCACACATGGAGATCCCACAGGTCGGGGCGCGGGTGCCATAATGTGCCCCCTCCTTGAGAAAGAAGGTCCTTCCTCAGGGGAATCCGCCAGGGAGGGGCTGTCGCGAGGAGCATTAGCTCTGGAAACCAATTCCTGCTCGTCCAATACGGGGCGATCAGTAAAAGGCTCTCCTCGTCCTGCCTGACTTTGCACAGTGTCTGTGCGATTAAGCTCACTGGGGGGAATGCGTATTTGCGCATTAGTGAATAAAATAGGCGACAGTGGGTATCGTCCGGCGACGCAAACAGGTCTATCTGCGCACGACCGAACTTCTTCCAAATTAGCTGGACCGTCTGGGGTGGAGTCGCCATTCGCCGGGGCACGCAGCTCGAGAAAGCGCGTCCGCCGCTGTATTGAGCGAGCCCGGAATGTGAATGGCACGAAGGGACCTCAGATGCTTCTGACTCCAAAGGAGGAGATGACGAGCGAGATGCGACAGGTGACGGGAGCGCAAACCGCCTTGACGGTTGATATACGCAACGGTCGCAGTGTTGTCGGTGCGTACTAGTACATCCTTCCCTCGCAGCTCCGTAGCGAAGCGTACGAGTCCCAGATATACTGCCCACAACTCTCGGCAATTGATATGCCAGTGCAACTGGGGTGCTGTCCACACCCCTGAAGCTGTAAGCTCGTTGTACGTGGCACCCCAGCCCGTGTCGGACGCGTCTGTGTGTACAACAGCATGCCGGGAGATTTGTCTCATGGACACACCGGACCGGAGAAACACGGGGTCCGACCACGGGGGGAATGTTAGGCGACACGCAGGTGTAATAGCTACACGATGGATGCCGGCGCGCCACGCTCTCCTCGGGACTCGATCGTGAAGCCAACGCTGAAGCGGTCTCATATGGAGCAGTCCGAGCGGTGTCACGACCGCTGCTGCTGCCATATGCCCCAGGAGCTTCTGAAATTGTTTCAGCGGGACCGCATTCTTCCCTCGAAATGAACCGAGGCAAGTCAGAATTGACTGGACGCGCTCTTCTGTTAAACGCGCCGATAAATCGATCGAGTCCAGTTCCATACCGAGAAAAGAGATCCTCTGCGTGGGGCAGAGTTTGCTCTTTTCCCAGTTGACCCGAGACCCAAACAGGCGAGATGCCGAAGCGTTAAATCTCTGTGTTCGCAAAGCGTCCGTCGAGAATGCGCTATTATAAGCCAATCGTCGAGGTAAGCCAATATGCGAACGCCGCTCTCTCGGAGGGGTTTTAACGCCGCCTCTATTACTTTCGTGAACACACGGGGAGAGAGGGATAGCCCGAACGGTAAAACTGTGTACTGGTATGCCCGACCCTCGAACGCAAACCGGAGAAACGGTCTGTGACGAGGGAGAATGGACACATGGAAGTACGCGTCTTTCAGGTCTATTGCCGCAAACCAATCTTGGGGGCGAATTGAATTGAATATTTGCTTCGGTGTTATCATCCTGAAAGACCTCTTCTGCAGAGATTTGTTCAGAACGCGCAAATCCAAGATCGGTCGCAACCCACCGCCTTTTTTGGGTACTATGAAATACGGGCTGTAGAAACCCGCCCTCATCTCGGTTGGAGGGACCGGCTCGATCGCGTCCTTCGCCAGCAGGACTCCGACCTCTGCACGCAGTACATGTGCATCGGACGCTTTCACCGTGGTGAAACGAATGCCCGAGAATTTGGGTGTGTGCCGGTTGAATTGTATTTCGTAACCGAGGCGGACAGTGCGTAAAACCCAACGAGACGGGTTGGGAAGCTGAAGCCAAGCCCCCAGGGACCATACGAGAGGAATTAACGGCACTACCAGTGTACCCGCGGTGGGGCGGCGAGGCGGGACAGGCGGAACTGCCGGTACGTCTGCTGTGACAGCATAAGTATCTACAGTATGTGTGTGTGTGACACTGACCTGAGCCCGCTGAGGGTGACGGTCGTCTGGTCTCCTCAGCGGAGAGCACAGACTCCGAAGAGGGTGCTGGTGGTCCCGTCTCCTCAGCGGAGAGCTGGGACTCCTCAGGGCACCCGCTGGCGATAGAGGAGAGGGAGGAAGAGCATGTGAATGCCCGCTCACATCTCTCTCGATCCTCTGGAGACCTGGAGAAGGAATAGGAATGCACTCTTTTTGTGGTTTTGTGGGTGCCGGCTGAGAAGCCGGCGGAACAGAAACAAAACGAAACCAAAGATTCTCCACCCGGCCCTCTACCGGTGGAGGGAGCGATGCCATCACCGTCTCCCGTAGAGTGATCCCATCCAAATCCAGGTCGCCCGTCTCAGGGCCGCTTCGATTTCCGTTTACCACGGGAAGCGGGTGGGGCGGGGCGGGCTGCCGACGGCTGTTCCCCCTCCGTGGCCTGGAAGATGTTCTAGTGGGGGGGGGGTGGAGACAGCCGCCGCAGGGCGCCCTCGGCGAGGAGCAGACGGGGCCGCCGGCGCTGGAGGGCGAGATGCAGGTCGCTTGCGCCGGGGCATGATCTGAGCGATCGCCTCTGTCTGCTTCTGGGCGGCGGAGAACTGCTGGGCAAAAGACTCCACCGACTCACCGAAGAGGCCAGCCTGGGACACTGGAGCGTCCAAGAACTTGTTCTTCTCCGCATCCGACATGTCCGCCAGACATAGCCATAAGTGGCGTTCCTGGACCACCATCGTGGACATGGCACGACCAATTGCCTGCGCTGTCACCTTCGTAGCGCGAAGAGCCAGATCAGTGGCAGCCCGGAGCTCCGAAAGGACAGGCGAGTCGTGTCCTCCCTCGTGCAGATCCCTCAAGGCCTTAGCTTGGTGAACCTGCAGCAACGCCATAGCGTGCAGGGCTGAAGCCGCCTCTCCACATGCCTGGTGGGCAGCGCCCGTTAAACCGGAGGACTGTCTGCAGGCACGAGAGGGGAGGGTTGGGCGGTCCTTCCAAGAGGGAGCGTTAGCCGGACACAGCTGCATCGCGACCGCGCGCTCCACAGGAGGGATCCCCGTATAACCCTTAGCGGCTCTGCTGGTGAGGGAGGTGAGGGGGGAGGGCTGAAACGGCCGTAATCTCGTAGAAAACGGCGACTTCCAGGTTCTAGTCAGCTCCTCGTGCACCTCGGGGAAGAAAGGCACCGGTGGAGAGGGTTGTGAAACCCGGGCAGCTCCAAAGAACCAATCATCCAGGCGGGACGGCTCGGGCTGAGGGGGGGAACCCACTCTAACCCGACGGTCTCCGCCGCTCGAGCGAGCACGGCCACCATCTCTGGATCGAACTCCGGCGTCCCAACCCGACCAGAGGGAGGAAGGGCGTCGGGGTCCACGTCAGGGGGAGGAGGCCCACCCTCGGATGCTGCGGCGTCGGTGGACCCGGAGGGTGGCACGATGGATTCTAGAGTCATCGTAGAACACGACGCTGAAGTCTCCATCGGCACATCAACCGGCTGTGGATGAGGAGGCTGAGAGCTGGAGGACGAATCCCCCGACCGGCTCAGCACAGTGATGCGGAGGTCGTCTTTAGAGAGCTTCACAGCCGCACCGTGGCGGCGTTCAGCACTCGCATGACGAGGGTTGCGCTTTTCCCGGAGGAAAGACAACCGTCTCCGCAAATCCACAAGGGACATGATCTCGCAGTGAGAACATTTACCCCCAGCGAACGCTGCCTCTGCGTGCTCGATGCCCAAGCACGAAAGACAACGCTCGTGACCGTCCTTCGGACCCATGTATTTGCCGCACCCAAGATCGCACGGACGAAAAGCCATCCTGAAAAGGAAGCTGATGTCCGGATATACGAGAGAGTGGCTGCCTTTAACAAGGCACAAAGCTCTCTCGTATCACTCTTTTAGGGAAATTCACTCAGATGCTCAGTTGATGATGCGCACAGGGAAAGGCAACGCACACACTAAACTCAAAACAACAAACAGATGAAGAGTCGTGGAATTAAGCGAAGCGTCCGCTGTGGTACTGCTAGTCCAACCAACTTCAGCAATCGAATCCCAACAGAGTAAAGTAGCTTCTCAGTAGCAGATACTGCCGGCTTTCGAAGCGATAAAAAGCTAATTTCCCTATTTGCACCTGCTGCTTATATACGCACCTGGCGGGGCGGCGCCAGCATTATGCAAATATCTCAATGCCAAGTTCATTGGCGTTTTAGTAGTATTCGAAGCAGATTGGTCTCTCTAAGCGAGTTCCCAATTCGTCGGTCACGACGTGACGTCGTAGTGACCGACTGAAAGGGAACTAAAATATAATTGTGTCGTTCTAAGGATTGTTAAATTTTGACTAAGTTATGGGCATTATAAGCAAGTCAGATAAATTATTTTATAATTTACACTTAGATATGACATATTGTTATAGTTTATGTTAAGGAAATGAAAGTCAAGAGGAGTTCAGCTCACTAATATTGCAACCTTGACAATAAGAGTGGCAATACAAATTTGTATGTTTGAATTTATGTGTATGAATGTAGATATGTGGTATAATTTAGTTGTTTTTTGTAAATTGTTTTGCTCCGACATAGAATCTAATAGTATGAATTCAAAGAAATACAGTGATCCTTGATACATTACATAAATTGCCAAAGAAAGGTCTTAAAATTGCCCATATTAATATATGCAGTTTAAGAAATAAATGAGTGATTTAACAAATATACTGCAACAAAATAATTTGCACATATTGGCAGTGTCTGAAACTCATTTAGATTCGACATTTGATGATGCAACTTTAATGATTGATGGATACAGCATTTTCAGGAATGACAGGAATAAATATGGAGGAGGAGTTGCTATTTATATTCAACATCATATACCTGTCAAAGTGATGCCAGATTTAATGTATTCTGGTATTGAAGTAATTTGGTTAAAAATGAATTTGAAATATCTTAAGCCAATACTTATAGGATGTTGTTATAGACCTCCAAATGTGAATAGTGAGTATTTGGACAAAATATGTAACATGATAGATTATGTAAGCAGTATGAATCTGGAAACTTACTTAATGGGTGACTTTAATATAGACTGGAATTCTTTGAATTGTCCTAGGAAAATAAAATTAATGAGCACAGCAATGACATGTGGATTAACACAAGTAATTAAAAAACCGACTAGAATATGTATTAAAAGTGATGGTACTCAATCAGCTACCTGTATTGATCACATGTTTATAAATAGATCAGAACTTTGCTCAAAGGGACTATCTGGAAATTGGTTGTAGTGACTATAATCTTATTGTAATTGTAAGGAAAACAAAATTTCCTAAATTGGGTCCAAAAGTAATAATGAAAAGGTCATTTAAAAGATTTAATCAATTACAATATGAAGATGATGTTAGAAATGCAAATTGGTCAGAGGTAACTTTACAAAAAGATCCAGAGAAAGCATTTCAGCTTTTTGATAAAAGTTTTATGACAATTGTAGAAAATCATGCACCAATAAAAAAAATTACTGTTCGAAATGTTAATACCCAGTGGTTGGATCAAGAATTAAAAAGATCTTATGAAAGAAAGAGATCAAGCTAAACAAGTAGCAATTATATCTAAAGTTAAATCGGATTGGCAGATATATTGTAAATTTAGAAATTTTGTAACTAAGTTAAATGAGAAGAAAAAGAAACTGTATTATAATAAAAAATTGCTGAAATAAAAAATGATAGTAAACAATTATGGAATACATTGAATAATATATTAAGAGGAAATAATAAATCAACTCCAGCTTATTTAGAAAATGAAGGTGAATTTTTAACTAAACCAAGTGATATAGCGAATCATCTTAATGATTTTTTCATAAATAAAATAAATAATCTCAAATACACTATACAGCCACACAAGATTGACTTATCAAAAAGACTGATAAATAAAATGATGGAAGGTAAAACATGCAGCTTTAAATTTAAGAAAGTTAGTGACTCTAAAGTGGAATTGCTTTTGATGAATTGTAAAGATAAACCACCTAGTGTTGATTATCTTGAACATAAATTGCTTAAACCCATAATTACGATTATTGCTCCTATTATTGCTCATGTAATTAACATGTGCTTTATGGAGAATATATGTTTGCAATCTTGGAAAATATGTAAAGTTGTACCAATACCTAAAAATAAAAAAATGTCTTTCTCTGGATCATATAGTAGACCGATAAGTTTATTAGCAATTCTTGGTAAAATAATGGAGAGGATAGTTTATGAACAGATTCAGTCTTATTTTTTAAATAATGATTTAATTACAAATTTTCAGCATGCATATAGAGAAAAACACTCGACAGCCACTGCTCTGACTCAGATGGTTGATGATTGGTTTAATGATTTAGAGGAGAGGAAAATAATAGATGTTGTAATGCTTGATTTCACTGCAGCATTTGATATAATTGACCACGACTTACTGTTAAAAAATTTTGAATATTATGGTTTTTCACAAACTGCACTGTTATGGATGGAAAGTTATTTGAGGGACAGAAGACAATTAGTTTATTTTAATGGAAGTTTTTCAAATGTAAGGGTTGTGGAACATGGCGTGCCTCAAGGAAGTTGTCTTGGGCCGCTCCTTTATACAATTTTTACCAATGATCTTCTATCTGTTTTAGATAAAGCAAGCATATCAATGTTTGCTGATGACTCAACTATATATTTAGCAGAAACTAATATTGGGGATTTGAATACCAAATTACAAAGAGAGTTACAATCTGTGGTGGATTGGATAAGAAGTAACAAATTGATTCTTAATGTATCTAAAACTAATTGTTTACTGGTTGGAACTTCTTATTCCTTGTTTTCTAAACCAAAACTTAAACTTAGTATAGACCAAAAACCTCTAGAGCAAAGAGAAGAGGCTAAACTTTTGGGAGTAATAATAGATAGTAGATTGTGTTGGGATATGTATGTTCAGAAATTATTAATTGAAATGGGAAACACACTGTCTGTTATGAAAAGGTGTGCAAAATATTTTACACCACAGACCATTAAACAAGTAATTGATGCTTTGTTTTTTTCACACCTTGATTACTGCTCTGTGGTTTGGTCTAGTACTTCATCAAATAATATAAAAAAATTACAAGTGATTCAAAATAAAGCAGCACGTGTGGCTCTTTCTTGTGGGTTTAGATCTAATGTTGATAAAATGCATGAAAGCCTTTTATGGTTTAAAGTTAAAAACAGATTTGTGTATTCTCTTATGTGTTTTTTATATAAAGTTATAATGAACAAAACACCGGTTACCTTATATACAAAATTATCCTTTAGTACTATTATACATCATTATTCAACAAGGCATGCGATAGAGGGTAGTTTTATTTTGCCTATAGTGAAGACTGAATCAATTCGACGTTCAGTTAGGTACAGAGCTATGTGTGAATGGAATTCTCTCCCAAATGCTATGAAACAACAAAATACTTATCATGGGTTTAAAATATCATCTAAGAAATATTATCTTCAAAAACAATTCAATATTTAATATTAATTGGAGAGATTCTGGTAGACCGTAGAGGTCACTTGTTATTTTATTTTTGATTTAGATCTACTCGGAGTTTTATTTTCATTTTTATTTTTGTTGTGTCAAATGTTTATTTTAAATGTGAGTAATGTGAAGTGATGTGTGTAATGTGTAGATGTAATTATGTGATGTAGTAAATGTATTGTCACACGAAAAGTTTATAGGACCCCAGGAAGAATAGCTTTTAGCTTATGCTGCAGCTAATGGGAATCCAAATAAAAACAAACAAACAAACAAACAAAAACCTGGTCATCAGGTTCCTTAGGGGGCAGGAAGACTGAAACCACCTGGCCCTCCTACTATACCCTATTGGGATCTGTCCTGGGTGCTGAGAGCACTTTAAGACGCCCCGCAGTCAAGCTCGATTCCAACTCGAATAAACCTGGTTGCAAAAGGGTAGGGCATCTGCAAGCTTTCTTGGTCAATGATTTGTGTCTAGAGTTCAGGCCGGTTGACTTCCTTGTAATTTTCAGACCTCTGCTGGCTATGTGCCCAAGGTTCTTACAAGCTTACGATCAGCGCTAACCCAGGAGGAGGCAGACCCAGCTTTAGCTTTCCTCTGTCCGCGCCCTGCATCTATATGTGGAGCAAACTTAAAACTTTAGAACCTCAGAACAGCTCTCTGTAATGTAGGCCAGCAAAGGAGAAAGGCTATCTCCATGAAGAGGATGTCCACCTGAAAAGTGGACACTATCGCCTTGGCTTACCAAGCTCAGGGGGTGCCCTGCCATCTCAGGTTGCAAGCTTACTCTACCAGAAGTATAAGCTTCTCCAGTGCCATTGGCAGCCAACCTGTTAGGCTGGGTGACCATATATAGCTATTCCCCCTGAGGGAATCCCATATGTGTATTCTGTAGCAGTATAGCTTTAAGCCAACATTTTCCTCGGGCAGAGCCCGCGCTACTGTCTCTAATGGTGTATTCTCTTGAAGCCACCCTAGAGACTTCTATATGCAGTAAGGCCCTACAGGGTTATCTAATATATGGAAATTGCACTTAGAATCTGTCCTAGGATGATGTGGCTTTCGCAGCGTTCCCTCCTTTTTGCTTGAATGGGTACACTTCCCATGTTATCCAAAATTTCACTGAGTGGGATGTGCAGGAACAACAGTGACTGCCCTTCACTTCAATGAAGCCCTGTTCCATCTTCCTTTGTGCAAGAGACTGGGAGGCTTATGCAGCGTGAATTGACCGACCTAAAGGAAAAATATATTCTCAAAACTGCACTCACAGAATCTGACTTTATGAAGACTAAACTCTATATAGAACATTCCTAAATAACATAAACAAATAATCACAGCATTATAATATAATGTAATACATTTCTATGTATGTTTTCTGCATTTGTTATTAAGTAACACACCATTATGCTGAGAAATTGCAAGAAAAACTTTGACACATTGACACTTGCTTATGGTTTTTATTCCACTCTCCTTTAGATTTTCGAGTGGTAAATGGATCTGATCAATGTTCTGGGAGAGTAGAGGTTTTATATAAAAATCAATGGGGAACCATCTGTGATGCTGGCTGGGATTTAACAGATGCTGCTGTGGTGTGTAATAGCATGGATTGTGGGTCTCCTGTAGCAGCAATGACTGGGGCTTTCTTTGGGCAGGGCTCAGCATCCGTGTGGCTGGAGAATGTAAGATGTTCTGGGAATGAGCCAACCGTGAGAAATTGTCCATCAAATGCATTAGGAACAAGCACCTGTAGTCATGGACAAGATGCTGGAGTCGTCTGTAACCGTGAGCTTAAAATCTTTAAATAAATAATACATGTAGTTCACACAAAAATAAAAACTCTGTCTTTATTTATTTGCTCTAAACCTTATGGTTATTGACCTGCCTGCTAACACAAAAGATATTCTGATAAATCTTTATGCGACTCTTTTCAAATAATAGTGATTTATAATCTATAGAATTTGTATGTCATTGTTCATGAAATATCATCCCCATGATAACAGCTCAGAAATCTTGTTCGCCATCCCACATTTTCAAACTGGCATGTTGATTTGGCATGTTTGATCACTTTTGTTCAGTAGAAAATGTAAGAACTTACATCTTTGAAGCAAATTGTGGGTGAGCAAATAATGACAGAATTTACAACAATTTACCATTACAATTTTTTAATAACATGTCCTTTATTCCTGGTTAGCTCCTGTTAGGTTGGTGAATGGTGAGAACTCATGTTCTGGACGAGTGGAGGTTCTTCAAAATGGAACATGGGGAACAGTGTGTACAAATAATTGGGACTCTACTGATGCTGCAATTGTGTGTAAAGAGGTTGGCTGTCCGACCGGTGGTGAAGCAAAAAGATATACTTACTTTGGACCTGGTGTAGGAACTATATGGATGGATGATGTTCAATGTACAGGGACTGAATTGTCACTTAAGAAGTGCAAATTTCGTGGATGGGAAAAACATGACTGTGATCATTTACGTGATGCAGGAGTCATCTGTCGAGGTAGGATGGATACAGTGTTTTTTACTTTGCTAATCTCTGCGCAACCATTCAGATGACTGCTTTGAACGTTTGTGATTTCATATAAAAACGATTCTTAACATTAAACCATTAAATCTATTCTCACAGAACCAGACTTTATGCAAACCATCTGCTTTGCCAATCAGCAAACAAAAAAATATAGCAAATTGCTGAATCAAAGAAAAGTGTGGGAATAATAACACCATTCTAGTATTATGTAATATATTTCTAGGAATCTTGTCTGTACTACAGGCCAGATTTACTAAACGAGGCAAATTAGTATGAGAGCACAATTCCAAGAAAGTGCAAATGGAAGTGGTAATATCTGCTGGTTATTTACTAAAAAGTACAAATTAAATAGCTCAGGTGCAACAGCTGATTTATTAAGAATAAATTACAGGTAGGATACACACATTAAACAAACAGGTTGCAAAGAAGAGTTTTGATGGTAACACTAATGGAGATTGGACAACAAAGTGAATTACAGATAGGATATATATACACAAGACACATAATCAAATTAAACAAGACACAGGTGAAGACAATTGGAAAATAACGAGAACAGAGGAGCTACTTGAACAGGATAATGAGGAAGAACCTAAAAACATGACTAAGGGGTGACACATTAGCACTTTTGGTGTTCACCCGTATCCATTTCACCTCAGAGTTTGTTTTGCGATGTGAACACTGTCTTCCAAAACTCGCACACACAAACCACACCCGAGTCCTCATGAAAAGGGTGGTCTGAGGTACGGTTGGTGTGGACTGCCCCTGTTGAAAAAACAGCATAGACCAGCATAGTTCCCATGTTGATCTATACTGGTTTGGTGCTGGTTTAGCTCATGGTCACCAGCATACCAGCACCAAGACACAACATATGCTGGTCTTGCTGGAATGGTTTTTTTTTCCAGCAGGGGTGGTACGGTTTACTGCTTGTGAATACTGATTGCGAATAACTGAGCGTGAGAGTGACACACTGTAAACATAATTCCTGTTTCTGGAAGTTGAACTCCTGGCAGGATGCCCCATCTCACCCCTGGTCTTTACAATGGCAATGGAGGTCATCATCCGGGCTTCAAAATGGTTAGTGGGTGGGCAGCAGGTCAATTTGAGCAGATGCCTTCCTCCCCTCAGAGCCTTTATGGATGACATCAAAACTCTGATCACCACTGCTCCATGTACTAGGAAACTGCTTGGAAAGCTGGAAGAGAACACTTGCTGGGCTCGCATGAAGATAAAGCCTTAAAAGTCACGCAGCATCTTCATTGTTAAGGGAGTGCTCTCTGACTGCAGATTTTTCATTGGAGAGAAGCCCATCCTAACAGTGTCTGACCAGCTTGTTAAGAGCATTTGGAGGTGGTATGATGCCAGCCTGAAGGATAAAGATCAGGTACAGTCGCTGCGGAAAGAAATCAGAAAAAGGGGCTCCAAGCCATTGATAACACTTAGCTCCCTGGAAGATTGAAGGCCTGGTGTTTACAGTTTGGCCTCTTTCCTTGAGTGATGTGGCCCCATACCATTCTTGAGGTCCTAATCTCGACAGTGGAGAAGTTGGAAAGAAGAATCACAGGCTACATCAAGAAATGGCTTGGGGTGCCTCGATGCCTTACCACCATAGGCCTCTATGGAGATTGCACCCTAAAACTGCCCTTCACTAGTCTCACATAGGAATTCAAGTATGCTAAAGTAAGATTCTAGATGACACTGCTTGAATCTTGGGATGCAATGGGGATTAACAATACACCTACCGTGGTAGCAGGCCGCAAATGGAGACCAGGTAGTGCGATGGAGGAGGCAGCAGCCACTCTTAAACTTGCAGAAATAGATGGACATGTCCAGCAGGGAAGGGGAGGCCTTGGGTTAACAACTAGGCCATCAGCCTGGAATACACCCAGGACACCAGAACGGAGAAAATTGGTAGTGGAGGAAATACACTGGCAGGAAGAGCAGCAAGGTGGGCAAAGGCAGTTTCTCTTGGCAAACAGGGACAGTGGACATGCTGGGAGAGTGTGGAGAGAAGTAGGATCAGTGAAGCGAAGTGAATCAGCTTCATAATCAGGGCTACATATGATGTTCTTCCAACACCTAGCAATCTTCATCAGTGGACGGGTGAAGATCCAGGATGTGCCCTCTGCTCCAGGCCAGGTTCTCAAGCACACACTGTGAACATGCTGACTGGGTGTAAAGTCAGCCTCACCCAGAGACGTTACACTTGGCATCATAACCAAGTCCTTAAGATCCTTGCAGCCACCCTGTAAAACAAACAGACTGCTTCCAACCCCCTACCCCCAGCAGCACCCAATCCACTGCAGATTAACATGGCTGCAAGTGAGCAAAGGTAGCCAAGTGCAGGCTCACATCTTTGGAGCATGGTCAACTTAGAGGGGCCAGTGACTGGAAGATCCTAGTGGATGTTGGTCGGCAGCTCATTTTTCCTACAGAGATTTCAATCACCAGACTTAGGCCTGACATAGTTCTCTGGGCCCCTCTCTGAAGAAGGTCTTCATCATTTAACTCACTGTTCCCTTGGAGGACTCAGTGGATGAGGCATACGAAAGAAAACAACTACGTTATGCTGAGCTACCCGCTGAAGCTCAAGATCGCGGATGGAAAACCGAAGTCCATCCAGTGGAGGTGGGGAGCGGGGATTTGTGGCAGTGTCTACCACCAGACTGCTTGGAGATCTGGGAATCGGGTGGCACAGTGGCTCAGTGGGTAGCACTGTTGCCTCACAGCAAGAAGGTTACCGGTTCGAGCCCCGGCTAGGGCAGGTGGCCTTTCTGTGTGGAGTTTCTGCATGTTTTCCCTGTGTCAACGTGGGTTTACTCCGACAGGCCAAAAACACGCAATTTAGGCAAATTGGAGATACCAAATTGTCCCTCCCCCAACTTGTGTATAAATCTGAATAAACTTGTGTATGGATTACCTGGTTCTCACCATGAATATAGCCGTAGATGCTGGAATGCCGTTAAGAAATAAAGGAAGAAGAAGAAGGAGACCTGGGAATCAGAGGTCAGAGCTTGCGCCAGGCCAACAAAGCACTGTCAGCGGCAGCTAAGAGAAGCAGCCAGTGGCTGTGGATAAAGAGACAAGACTCTTGCTGGGCTCCGGCTTGATTGGGTTATACACTGCTGTAATTTGATCACCCCCGTAGGGCCTTCCTTAAGAGAGGATGTCTAGTTATAATAGCCAATATATTCAATAAAGCTTGAGGTGTACTACTGACGATGTGTCCCTCGGATCACCCATCAAAGGGGGGTGTTCATCCGAAAACTCTGCAGTGACAACTAAACTGCCAAGGTCAAGTACATTCTCCTAATACACATGTGCACTTAAAGGATGTATTACATCTCGTCCTATGTTTCTTGAAAACTGCTTGCCTCCGCAAACATCGGTGGACAGCCCACTGCAGACAGTTGCAAGTGGGTTTCCGTATTTATTCTTTGATAGGTTCAAAACAAAGAACAATGAGGATACGAACAATTTTGGTGCTTTCTCTTTCAATAGCCACTGCCTAGTAACATCAGTAAACAACTGCAGCTTGAACAAAATATTACGATGTGAACAGAGACCAGCAAAGGAATAGAGAGAGGGAAGCAACTAAACTCTGTTTCAAATCAGGCAATCAAACCTTATATGTAACCACCCTATGACAAACACGTTTGACACGTTAACCTCTAATTATGGTTTTCATTTATTCTCCTTTAGATATAAGACTGGTAAATGGATCTAATCAGTGTTCTGGACGAGTGGAGGTTTTATATAATGATCAATGGGGAACTGTCTGTGATGCTGGCTGGGATTTAGCAGAAGCTGCAGTGGTGTGTAAGAGCATGGGTTGTGGGATTCCTGTAGCAGCAAAGACCGGGGCTTTCTTTGGGCAGGGTTCAGGACCTGTGTGGCTGGATGGTCTGAGTTGTTCTGGGAATGAGCCAACAGTGAACAATTGTCCATCAAAGGCATTAGGAACAAGCACCTGCAGCCATTCACAAGATGCTGGGGTCGTTTGTCTAGGTAAGTTGAAATAATTTGTCATGACTAATGATGATACAGTTGTATACCTAAAAGAGCTTCTACAGTATGTGCAACCAATATTTGTTGCAGATTTAAAGCTGGTGAATGGTTCAAGTCCATGTAATGGCAGACTTCAGGTTCTTTATAATAGTCACTGGGGTGGAGTGTGTCACACTGGCTTGGGTCTGGAAGAGGCTGCAGTTGTGTGTAAAGAGCTGGGCTGTGGGGACCTTGTAGAGCCACTGTCATATGTGGGTCCATATGTTGGGCCAATATGGATGGATAATCTTGCATGTACTGGAAATGAGTTAACAGTACGTGACTGTTCATTTACTGGATATAATGTTAGCCGTTGTTCTGATGGACTTTACGCAGGAGTTATTTGTAAAGGTAAGTTAATCTCTTAAACACTATTTAAGTAACAACCAATGAAGAATATGTATTATGAATGATGCTTGTCATTTTTAAGCTTGAAACTAAAAAGGACCCACAAACAATATCAGACATGTTAAATGTTTACTTCAAAATGCATTAGATA
This sequence comes from Paramisgurnus dabryanus, assembly GCF_030506205.2. Classification (NCBI taxonomy): domain Eukaryota; kingdom Metazoa; phylum Chordata; class Actinopteri; order Cypriniformes; family Cobitidae; genus Paramisgurnus; species Paramisgurnus dabryanus. The sequence continues at coordinate 11,644,501 of NC_133337.1, forward strand.
GTTTTGTCTATTTACATTTTCATAGCATACCTTTAATATAAAAAAGTAACAAGTATTTGCTAAAAGTTTTAACTTAATGCTCATACTGAGGTTAGTAGACTCTTGAAATGAGTTTAAATGAATGTCTCAGATTGAACACACTGAGGCACATTAATGACTGAATTATTGAATACAATGTTATTCATGTGCAGATTTGGCTTGCATTACAAGAAATTAACAATTTAATATAATTTATAAAAAGTTATCACCAAATTGGCTAATGATTTAACAATGTTACCCGCCACAGCTGATTTTTACCTGCATTTGGCAGTTGTTATTTTCAAACCCTGAATGTAATTTATCTGGATGCCAGTATAAGCTTATGGTCTCGAGTAGCATTATATTCAATGACAGAGAAACTCAAATTAGTCATTCATGTGTCTTTTTTATTCAGTGGTATTCATACTTATTAAAACATTAAACCAATGTTAGGCAAAGGTAAAACTTTTACCAACTGCATTCTAATGCCAATTTTTTTTAATGAAATATTAAATACTTTGCGACTTTGCCCACAGCTTTGAGATTAAGACAAAATGTACATATCAGAGAGTTTACTGTTGAACATCTCTCTACGGATTTATATTCACTCTCTTTTAGATATAAGACTGGTAAATGGAGATAATAAATGTTCTGGAAGAGTGGAGGTTTTATATAATAACCAATGGGGAACCGTCTGTGATGCTGGCTGGGATATAACAGATGCTACAGTGGTGTGTAATAGCATGGATTGTGGGAGTCCTGTAGCAGCAAAGACCGGGGCTTTCTTTGGGCAGGGTTCAGGACCTGTGTGGCTGGATGGTCTGAGTTGTTCTGGGAATGAGCCAACAGTGAGAAATTGTCTATCAAATGCATTAGGAACAAGCACCTGTAGCCATGGACATGATGCTGGAGTCGTCTGTAATTGTGAGGGAAAAAATCCTTGGATCAATATTTAATGTAGTTCATCCATTATTATGTCATTACTTATTTGCTTTAACGATTATCATTTTAAACTTATTTTTACAAAAACAAAAGAGACATTTTGATAAGCTTTCATGTGACTCTATCCAGTACCAATGAATTATTACCTAATTACCTAATACCTAATCCAAGAAAGTCTTTCCAATTGACTACAGCCCTAACATCTCGTTCCCCATTTCACTATTTTAGACTATTGTTTCGAAACATCAGTGTAAAGTTTTTTTATTGTCATTGTTTGTGTTTGACAGTAAAAATAACAGAATACATACATAAGACTGATTGAAAAATTACAGAATTTATAAGAACATTATTCATGTTTAGCTCCCATTAGGTTGGTGAATGGTGAGAACTCATGTTCTGGACGAGTGGAGGTTCTATATAATGGAACATGGGGAACAGTGTGTGCAGATTACTGGGACTCTACTGATGCTGCAGTGGTGTGTAGAGAGGTTGGATGTCCAACCGGTGCTGAAGCAAAACTATATAACTACTTTGGACCTGGTGAGGGAACAATATGGATGGATGATGTTCAATGTAAAGGGTCTGAATTATCACTTAACAAGTGCAGATTTAATGGATGGGCATTAAACAACTGTAATCATTCTTCTGATGCTGGAATCATCTGTCGAGGTAGGATAGTTTCAGTGTTTCTTCATTCCCCAGTATCCGCTCATCCCTTCAGGTGACTGCTTAGGATATTTGTGATTGTATACAAGCAATGATCCTGTTACAAGCATTACATCTGTACTTCCAGAACCAGATTTATGCAAATTGTATGACTTTATCCAACCTGTTTTGTTTACCCGCCCCACCAGTTTCCGTAAATAGCTGTACCTATTGGCACTGATAATACTATGCACTATGCATCTACTTTTCATGTACTCTTCTTCAGATGTTCGACTGGTAAATGGAGCTAATGTGTGTTCTGGAAGAGTGGAGGTCTTATATAATAATCAATGGGGAACCATCTGTGATGCTAACTGGAATTTAACAGATGCTGCAGTGGTGTGTAAGAGCATGGGTTGTGGGAGTGCTGTAGCAGCACCGACTGGGGCTTTCTTTGGGCAGGGTTCAGGATCCGTGTGGCTGGATGATGTGAGTTGTTCTGGAAATGAGGTAACAGTGAAAAATTGTCCATCAAATGGAATCAGAAAAAGCAGCTGTGGTCATGGACAAGATGCTGGAGTCATCTGTCGGGGTAAGATGAAATAATTCATGACTAAAGTTCTCATAATAATAATTCACTCCCTGAAAGATCATACTGTAAACCAATATTTTCTGCAGATATAAAGGTGGTGAATGGCACAAGTTTATGTGATGGCAGACTTCAGGTTCTTTATAATAATCACTGGGGTTCAGTTTGTCACACTGCCTGGGGTCCGGAAGAGGCTGCAGTTTTGTGTAGTGAGCTTGGCTGTGGTGAAGCTGCAGTGCCGCAGTCATATGTCGGTCCATTTGTTGGGCCAATATGGATGGATAATCTTGTATGCACTGGAACTGAGTTGACACTGCGGGATTGTTCATTTACTGGATATAATATTAGCAGTTGTGTGAATGGACTTTACGCAGGAGTTGTTTGCATCAGTAAGAAACTTTGAAACAGTATCTCACTTTGCGTTTTCTGAAGTAAAAAATAGATGTTTTATAAATAAACTGTTCTGGCCCTAAAGTCCCTTTTATTTCACAGGATTTGTGAGAAAAGATATGGTGAGGATTATGGTTACAGCTGAGTCTGACATCATTGTCAATGACCTAAATATCATGGAGATGCTTATAGACAAGGTGAGACATCTGTTTCATGTGTATATCAGAGGCAGACAGGCCATGCAAACTGCAAATGCTCTGCATACCCAAGCAATTTCTGGACTCACTAATTAATTTTAACAACACTGCCCTACAAAGGCTAAATGCAGTAACTACGCAAACACTGAAACTGAGAAAATGCCCTTAAAGTTTTTTACACCAGCCAGTCAAACATGTTACTGCACTTTTGGCACATACGTTTCTCTGAAATGGGACAAAATTGAACCAGGAGACTTTGTCACAAGACACATCAGACCTCACAGAGCCCATTTCAACCCAACCAAATTTTGACCAAATGCGTAGTTACTGCGATTAGGCTTTGTAGGGCAGAATAAACATTAGTATAAATCCCTTTTATTTGAGGTATACCATAAAGAAGTGCAGCTTTGCTGCCTATGCTTTGTTGTTATGTCTCTTCATCACTGTCGCACTTTCTGATTGGTTTGCTGGCATATAGGGGATTTTATGTGCAGAGAAAGCTGTCTGCGGATCACTCACCCAAGCTATAAAATGAGCTGCTGCTGCCAGATCTTAATCACAGAAAATCACATTGTATTGAAAACAAAACTAACTAGACTAAATCAAATTAAATTTGTAATAACTGAAACTATTCTTATAGTTTTTTATTTTCTCCAAAGAGATTTTTTTATGAAGACTTACAGGCTAAAATGTTAAGGACAGATTGTAAATAGACCTAAAACTATTTGGGCCCTATTTTAACGATCTGAAACGCAAGTGTGAAGCGCAAAACGCAAGTGACTTTGTGGGCGGATCTTGGGCGCTGTTGCTATTTTCCCCGGCGGGAGAAATAACTCATGCGCCAGGCGCAAATCAATAAGGGGTTGGTCTGAAGTAGGTTCAATATTCATAGGTGTGGTTTGGGCATAACGTCAAATAAACCAATCAGAACGCTATCCAACATTCCCTTTAAATGCAAGGGCGCAAGTTCCATGGCGGGTTGCTATTATTATGACGGATTTACCAGGCGCACGCCAGGAACGGTTCACAGCCGAGGAGACCGACGTTCTTGTAAGAGCAGTCAAAGACAGATTAGTTGTTTTGTGTGAGGATGGGAGAAACCCGCCCAAATCAGCATTGGTTAAACAAGTGTGGGAGGAAATAGCCAAAATTGTCTCATCAGCTGGCATCCCCAGGATGTTGCTCCAAGCGCTACAATGATGTCAGGAGACGGGGGAATCCCAAGCTTGCCAGCATAAATCGGGCACGCCGTGTAACGGGAGGTGGATCTGCCTCCACACATGACCTGACGCCAGCAGAGGACATCGCTGCGTCCACCCTCACCGCTGAAAGTGTTGAAGGCGGTTTGGGGGCTTTGAAATCGGACCCAAGAAACGCAAGCAGTCCAACCCCAAAGTGCACTTACAAATCAAGTTCATTTACATTAAGGTTTCTTATGAAAACATTTTAATTATTATTTACATAAAATAAACATAATACAGCCACACAACAAACTTATGAAAATATTTTAATCGTTATTTGCATGAGAATTTTTTTACACAGCCACACAATAAATAAAAACTATCACCACAATGCTCACCACAATGATTTCCCTTATCTCATGTGTTAATATTTTTATTGTAACAATTTATGATTTGCAAAAATAACTGTTGCATCTGTGTAGATTAGAAAAGGAAAGTGTGCGCGCGTTGTGCACGCTATACATTATGGTCAAGCATGCGCCTTTAAAATAGCATAATGAACAACGCGCAACTGACTTTAGACTAGTTTTTTTTGGTCAGTGGCGCAATTGTTTTTTGAAACTGGAAAATAGCATCAGGGATGGTTTGCGCTGGAACACGCCTCCTTTTTTGCACTGAACCGCCCAGGGAGCGCAAGTTCATTCCCTAGTTTGCCGACGTGCGTCTGTGGAAGGAAAAACCCGCTGTGCGCCGGTGCAAAATACAAATGATACATGCGTCACTGACAAAGTCAATTGCGCTGGGTTCAAGATAGGGCCCTTTGAGTTTGTAACTGATGGTCAACGGGTTTCCCAGACAGGACTTAATTGTAGTCCAAGTCTAAAATGCTTGTGTGAGCTGCCTTAACTAAAAACAGCTTGAAGTTACATATCATATAAAATATGCCAATTCCATTGTTTTGTCTTAACATGCACAACAGTATTGTTTTTTGTAAGGTATGTTTGTAAAAACTACCTAAATGTCTAATGCTATCTCATGTGAATTCGTACATATTTTACCAGTTGGCTAATTTGTATTTATTCAACCGACCATATTTGTAAGATATGATTTGCCTTGACCCCTGTGATGTTGGGGTTCAGTTTCGCCCTATGTGTTTGTTAATGTCACCAATTTGCATAATTTCAATGTACTTTTTAAAGGAATGCCTATTGACCCTTTTACTGTTTGTACACAATGCCGTGGCAACGGAAGTATGGCAAGAATCAGCAGTGAAGCAACACAGACAGACAAAGTTATTTTAAAAAGTTGACTTATCAACTTTTTCAACACAGCTACCAGATCTGTGTACTATAGTGGAGTGGATAGAAGACGTTAGTGTCACGGAGTGACTGTAACGGGGCGGAACCAAAAATGAGGAAGATTAGTTCCGCCCGGACCATATGTCGCAAACACCGCCACTTCCGGGAACGCCGACGAACACAAATCGGCGTGTTATCAGGAACAGGTACGTTGTTGAGCATGGCGATCGCTGATTGGGCAATTCAGTGAAGAGGAGACGTAAACACATGGGGCTGAGTATAGGATAACTTTTATTGGAGTATTGTGTTTACATGGATTGTGTTTTGAGAAGCTAATGTCACAGGCCGGAGCGGACCACAGACTGTGTAAGTCACGCCCCTCTCTAGGTTTCACCTCGAGGAGGTCCCAAAAGTACCCCAATGACCAAACACACGAGAGAAAGGTAAGTAAAAAGGTAACAACTTTATTTAAATTATATAAAATGACTTTGGGGAAAGGGAAGCTAAAATATTATCTCTCTCTCTCTCCTTCAGGGAGAGATGGCGGTCAAGAGAAGGTGGGGACAAGTAGACCAGCCAACAAGGGTAAGTGTCCACAGGGAAAGGACAGGACAGAGCTCCTTCGTCCCTGTCACACCTCCTGCGATTTTGTTGTTACCCCCGTGGCGCCCTTATCTTTTTCCTGAAGGCAGAAAAACACTATGAATTCTTGGGGAATAGGTGAACAGCACTACCTGAATCCACTGTGCACTGAGTGTCCTCGGGCTCGTCTCCAGTGGCCTCGCTCTCCTGCTCAAGGTGGTGATGGGTATTAGTTAACAAACTTTCCCTTCTACGTGGAGCCTTCTGGATTCCCAAGATGGATGGACGTGGACAGGTAAATAGCGAGGATCGTTGGTATTTTCCTCCACTCTAGGTCTCTGTCAACACAAGGTGAATTATCTTTGGCTCTGGGTTCAGGTAAGTATCGCTCGCCGTTATAATCTTCCACTCTAGGCTCTCAGAATATGCAAGGTGAGTTAGCTTTAGCTCTGGGAACAGGTAAGTATCGTTCGTTACTATAATCCTCCACTCTAGACTCTCAGCATGTGTAAGGTGAGTTAGCTTTAGCTCTAGGTACAGGTAAGTAGCGCTCGTTGCTACGATCGTCCTACCTTTAGGCTTGCCATACAAGATGTGTAAGCTTTAGCTCTGGGTACAGGTAAGCAGTGATGGGCAGTAATGCGTTAGAAGTAACGCGTTACTGTAATCCGATTACTTTTTTCAAGTAACAAGTAAAGAAAAGGATTACAATTGCAAAACGAGTAATTCAATTACTGTTACTTCCCCATTAGCAGACTGAGTTACTGCGTTATTTTTTAATCATGATTTTGTTTCGTGAGACTCTCTCGTGTCGTGACACGAGTCGAGTGACAATGACGTATGAGCGCCGCACCGTCAGTCAGTGTATTGTTGAACGTGAGAAGACAACATGGAGCGCGGAAGAGAACAAGACTATGCAGCGTTTAATGCTTGGAAGTACCGACATTACTTTGAGTTTAACCCAGTTAAAGGTAACAAAAACATCAGCGGCCGCTGTACACTCTGCATGGGAATAAAACTTTTATCCACAGCGAAAAATTCCACCTCAAATTTAAGCAAACACCTAGCAAGCCGGAACAGCAATGTGAAACTTACTGAAAAAAATCCCTGAATCCCCAGCTGACATGACCGCTGCGGCTCCATCTCATACACGTTCACGCGAAATCTGATGTAAAACAACAGACTATATATCTGTATTTCATGGATTATACGCATTTGTGGACAAGCTGACGTGACCGCTGCGGCTCCATCTCACGTTCACGCGAAATCTGATGTAAACAACAGACTACTATATTTCATGGATTATATGCATTTGTGGACAAAATTGAATTTTATTAGACTGATTTCATGGGTTATTCACACAACTGAAACAGACCGGATTCGACTCGCGATCGTTAGAAGTCCGGTTTATATTTTGCATGTTGTCATCTGAAATTCTGTATCAAAATACTACATAAGGGTGAATTTAAGGGAAAATTACACTTAAGGTGCTTTATGCAACCGGGCCCTGTTGCATACTGTAGCATATTCAGGTCGTGCATCATGTTTTTGAAATGTAATTAGTAAAGTAACTAGTAAAGTAACTAATTACTTTTGAAAATAAGTAATCAGTAAAGTAACGGGATTACTTTCTTAGGGAAGTAATCAGTAATCAGTAACTAATTACTATTTCCAAGTAACTTGACCAACACTGCAGATAAGTATCGCTCGTCGTTATGATCTTCCTACTTTTAACCTTGCCATACAAGGTGTGTTAGCTTTAGCTCTGGGTACAGGTAAGTATCGCTCGTCGTTATGATCTTCCAACTTTTAGGCTTGCCATACAAGATGTGTTCGCTTTAGCTCTGGGTACAGGTAAGTATCGCTCGTCGTTATGATCTTCCTACTTTTAGGCTTGCCATACAAGGAGAGTTAACTTTAGCACTGTACAGTACCTTATCGATTGACTCATACACCTCTGTTTCCTCTGGGCCAAAGGTGGCAGCGGGCAGTCGTAAGGTTTGGGCGATTAGTGGTGACAACAGCTCTCACTCATTCCAACAGGGGTTCCCCTGTGGGAGAGTACAGACAGCAAAAGAGACGGCACAGCACTGCAAAGCTTCAAGTGCACACACGTCAAGGTAAAAGCTCCCCACTGCACTCCACACACACTCCAGTGATTTAATAAGGTCTGCACTCTGCACCGGGTTGAGACTCGTCCTGAGGGGAAACTTGGATTTACTGTACACACACAATATTCGACCAATCGGGTCAGGCCCGCAGGACCACAGGGCTTAGTCTGCTGCTTCGACTCCTCCACTGATGTCCTCATACACGATGGGGCAGTATTAGACAGCAGCTGTACTTTCAAAAGAAAATAGCAAGCATCGAGATCCGTTTTACTCACACTCTGTATTGATATTCGTCACACCTTCTCCACAGTTTGCTTACCGGATGCTCCACAATTCCGCCGCGACTTCACCCAGGCTGCTTTCCTTCTCCGTGTCTTTAACACAACACACACACAAAGGTAAGTAGATTTCCTTCTTATCATTCATGTTTCTCACCCCGTTTACTCATCGGCTTCCCATCCTTCGAAGCACACAGCAAAAATCCTCTAAAAAATACTCTAGAGCCTCACTCGTCCTGTTTACTTCCGGAGGTTTAACTCACCGCTTCGCCCGTGGCGCGTCTTCCCCAACACATGCGTTCCTTCTACTCACTCTTGGCGTCTCTTCCTCAAACAACAACACCTCCTTACTTTCGGCCCTCCGACTCTTCACAAGGGTGTGTGGTTTGGTCCGCCTTTGGCGGAAATGCACTCGCCCCGAAGTCAACCGCTTCGCCTTTGGCGAGGGTGAGATCACTGAAAATCAGCCTCTCTTCCTGCATCTTCACTCCTCCTTTTATCCTCCTTCAGTATGTGAACTGCCCAGCCAAATTCTGTCCGGGCTGAACTTTCCCTCTTACTTTTAGTTCCGCCCTAAAAGTCACTCCGTGACACTAACACACATTGAAGACTTGCTAGGATTGCAGTGGAAGTGACTGTGTTGCCAGCCATATCTGATGCCAGATATCTGGAAAAGAAGTGGAATATCCGTATACCTCTTGTGAGTTGTGACCAGTGTGTAAGTGGCCCCACCGTAAAAGGATTGGTGGGTGAGCCGGGAACAGCAAGGAAGGAGTCTGTTGCCTTGTCGTGGCTGTGACGTTTCTTCTGGCCGTCTGCTGCATCGGTGCCCCCAACGTCCAGGAACTACTCCCCGGCGTGGTTCTGACCTTAATTCACTGAGAGTGTGTGGAGTGCTGTGGGTGAGTCACAGGTCGAGAAGCGGACCGCTCCATGTCGTGGGTCACGCTCCGCCTATTTCCACCCCAAGGACGTCCCAGAGCACCCCAATGACCAGACAGACAAAAGAATAAAAATTAACAAGTTTTATTAAATATTAAAAAGACATGTAAGAGGGAATTAAATACTAAAAGAAAGGCCTCGGTCCTTTGGGCTTCGTTCCCTTGGTTTCTCATAGCGGGGGGGGGGGGGGGGATGGCATTTCAGCAGTGCTGGGCAGTAGCTTCATTACAAGTAGCGAAGCTAGTAGTTTAACTACATTTTTCAGTAGCTTGGTGGTAGCTTAGCTGCTTTCTAAATCAAATAGCTTATCAGTAGCTAAGCTCTTTTTTTGACCAAGTAGTGAGGTAGCTTCCACACAAGCTACAATTTTCCAAACATTTCTGAAGTCGTCCTGATTTTGAGAATAAGCGCGTCATTTTGAATCGACACAGAACGTCGTTTGTCCCGTATTTTCGAGTTGTGCTGCTTTCATTCATAGAAAACATTACCACTCGCATTCTGTGAAGACTCATGCTCTACCTCTGACTGGGTTATGTCAACAAGCCAAGCTAATATAAAAACATGTAATAAATATTACAATTGAAACTATTAAAATAATGTGCTTTGGCGGGCACCTCACAGACTCTGTGCAGGCTACCTACTGCCCGCGAGCACCACATTGGAGACCCCTGTGTTAAGATATGTCAGGGCCAGGGTTTTTTAAATTAAGGCAGCTCAAACATGCATTTTATTCTGGGAGTAGGATAAGACCTGTCCAGCAAACCGCCCCATAATGTGAAATACCTAGGCTTACATTATGCTTGTATAGCCTATAATTACCAAAATGCTAAATGGAAACTGAATAAATAATTACATAATAAAACTGCCTAAAAATAAAAAAGTAGCAAGCAAACACAGCGACCAAACGCAACAACCAGACATTTTGTTGCTGGGAAACTTTTTAATAGCGCAGGCTATTTGATCACATGGGCTGTAAAAGGGTCTATATTTGTATTTATTATTAACGGATTTAATTATAATTGTCACCTAAACTGTCACCTGTCTCAGTGTTTATTTGCTCTGATTTATATCTGAGACTTTTATTAAACAGATGCACTGTACTGTTTCACGAGTTCACACTTACAAATAAGTCAGATAGAATTAATGATATGCCTATTTGGCGTGCTGTCCGAGGAGAGGGCTCTGAGCTTGGTATTTGGCATGATCTCGGGGCACTCCCCAAGAAGAGAGAGCTCTGGGCTTGGTATTAGTTCTAAACCCATAACCTGGCCAGTGTGAGGAAAAGGATACTGAAAACTGTCAAGGAATGTGGGCTAGTTGACAGCATGTCTATACAGGCTTCCACTCATGCTGATAAGGTGGACACCTGATTGCTGACTGCTGGTCAGAATTACGAGATGATCTGGCAGATTATTTGAATGCCGTTTCTCTAGCCCTAGTGCACCATTGGGGAATTACAAAAATACAGCAGATTTTTCAAATTATACTTTACAACTTATCTAAACTTATCTTACAATTGCTTGTGAAGGCATATCTTTACAGGTAAAAAATAGTTGCTTTACTCTTTTAGTAAAGAGAAAACTACTTTTAAGTCTGTCGCTTTGTGTTATGAAAATAAGCAACTGAGTAGCTGTCATAATAAACAATTATATTGCACAACCTTTTCCTGGCACAATTTTGACATGATGTGGTGCCATAAAGCATAACCAGTAAAAAAGTTACCGCTCGCCACTGGTGTAAATAAATACTAAGCACACTGATCATTTCTATCTGTTAGAAAGTGAAGTTTATAGGTCAAACTCGAAGGAGTTATGGCCCTTATTGTATCCATTAGTGATCCAGATTTGGTGTGTATCTCTAACCCTGTAGAAACAAAATTCTTTGGCACATGAACATTTTTCTGAAGTGTGTGTTAGTATATGTTAACGATATGCAAAGTTACAAATCCCAAAGTACACAATGGCGTGGGTTCTTGTTAACTCAACCATGAGTTGAAACAACCCAGTATAGGTTTATTCAATAACCCAACATGTGTTCTGTTCAGTATTTTCCCAGCATTGGGTTAAAAATGACCCAGCAAAATTAAGTGTGAATGTAGTCTTACCCCTTTGGGGCTTGACTTCTTGTATATTGATTACAATTGCTCATCAACCTATTTCCCATGGTAAAATCATGTATTATCTTGTAATATCTACCAGTGTTTGCATAAGTCTAACTTTGCAAACTAACAAGCTAGCGATAAAATGGATAAGTTTCAATTTAGCAACTATAGATAGCAGAAAAAAAGTTTTACACTTTTAAAATATTTTTGGTTCCCTTTCGAGGGAACTCACGCTGCGTTGCTGTAGTGACGCTTCGGGAACATCTCCAGGCGTGAGTGCGTCTGAATTTGTATATCAAATTCAACCAATGGTGGGGTGTAATGTCACAGGCGGGGTGACACAAAGCCAGACGGTATTAAAGGCGGCCTGAAAAACGCCCTTGCTATCTCTAATGCCTCAGATGGCTATCTGTGTTTGTGTATATGAGTTTGAATAGTTTAACTGTGTGACTTATTAGCTTAACTGAGTGACTGAATAGCTTAACTGAGTGTTTAAACATGAAAGCAAAAGAAAACTCACAGAAGGTTGAACATACACTTGTGGCTCTTGAGAGAGCTGCATGTGTTTACTGTAACAAGTTTGACGAGTTTGACAGTTTGACGAGTCAGACAATGATCGTGTGTCTCTCGTTTGCACAGGGCCTTCTCCTTTGACCATTGAGGTTTATGCGGCAGCTATATCTGCTTTCCACACCTTAGTTGTTAGTTGATCATTAGGGACCAACTAGTCATACGTTTCCTGTGCGGCACTCGGAAGCTGAGGCCTCTGAGTCATTCCACCAATTAAGCTGTTGGATACAGTGTAGGAGATGGAGATAAAGAGGCTTTCTCAGTTTTGCCAACCTGTCTTGAGTTTGGCATGGCTAAGTCACATTCCTAAGGTTCTTAACAACACAACACGCCCTGTAATTTTTCAGCCATTTTGCCCTCCACCCTTTAAGGATATGAGACAAAGTAAGTTTAGTTTACTCTGTCATGTCTGTGTTCAGAACAGCTAAGTTCAGGAAAACGGAACAGTTATTTTTGTAATTGTTTTGACCTGGAAAGGTTTCCTGGGCACCAGACAGACTTTGAAAAAATGGATAGTTGAGTCTGTCTCATTTACTTATGAAGCCTCTGGACATCCCTCTCCTTTAACCATCAGAGTGCATTTAACTAGAGGTATGGCAGCATCTGAAGCATTTGGGCAGGTGCCTCGGTCCAGGATGTCTGTGATGCGACAGGTTGGTTCTCACGCTCACTTTTGTTCAGCTTTATGAGTTGGATCTCATTTCTACTCCTAGAGTTTGGCGGTATTGAGTATAGGGCTAACAAAGTATCACTACGGCGACGCAGCGCGAGTTCCCTCAAAACTTCCTGCGTCCTGGTTAAGCCATCTTTGGCAATATGTCAGATAGCTAGGGTGTTTTCACGATGCCTTTTATACTTCCTGGCTCACGCCTAACCCCGCCGGTGACATCATGCTTCACCATTGGTTAAATTTGATATACACATTCAGATGAACTCAGACGCATTAAAAATGTTTCTCAGACAGAAAATAAGAGAACAGAGAAAATAAGTGTCCTGATCATTTGTTATTTTAATATTTTTTTTACACTTTTTATATATTTAATATATATATTTGAATCTTCTAGGTTTCATTGCTTTTCAATTAATCTGTGAGGTTTTTAATTTTACAGATAAGGAAAGTTGTTAAAAGTAAAGGAAATTATTTGGCAAACTGGAAAACACAGCGTGATGGAATGGTATTTCACCAAACAGCAAATTAACAGGTTTGTAAAGTGAGTCTTTAAATATTGTGTGTGTGATTGATTGATTGATTGAGAGAGAGAGAGAGAGAGAGAGAGAGAGAGAGAGATTTTCTGTTATGATTTTACTGGAGGAACATTGACTGTCTTTTTTATTGGTCTAATATTGCAATTTAAACCCTGTTTTGTTCGCAGGTCCTTTCTAAATGCACGACAGAAAACACACAACTCATTATAATAATATATTGGTAATCTCTTTATGTTATTAGCCTTTGCTTCTCTTTTAAAGTACTAAATACTGTAGGCCTATATAATAAAGTATAAATAAATCCATAAACTGATGTAGAATCAGAAATGGAGAGACCTGTAAGAAACAAAAATCACAGATTAGAAGTATAATATCTCAGTTATTATATGGAGAGCAAATGTACATTTTTGGTTCACCTGTATTTTAGATGTTTCTCCTAGGAAAAAGAACTCTCAGAAATCTCAGAAATGTTTCCATTAGACTTTCATGAGACAATTAAAAGAGCAATCACTGAACAATAACATTTTCTTTTATCCCCATTTGGCTATTCAAAAATATATTTTTGGGGGGTTCGAATCTTAACAGGTACATTTCTTACTAAAGCATCTGACGGAAGCAAACATGCACGTCTATGAAAAAAATCAGTACAGCTTGTTTTATCTATAAAGTTATTTGATTTGTTAAAAAATGGTTAAAAACTTATTTTATTTTTTTGCTGTGTGTGTAAAATAATATTGTGAACTGTCTGCACAGGTATGTGCACGTAGGATCAGAAAAAAGAGAAATGTAAAATAAGATGTAGGCTATAAACTATGATTGTATCATATGTAATGTAATGAAATGTAATGTCACTGGATGGCAGTATAAGCTTATTCTTGGGTAACACAGCTTTAAATAAAGAGAAAGAATTTAATCATTAATACAGTGTGTGTATTATTATCACTGGGCAGGGGTGGGCTAAAATCCAAAAAGCACTAGTTTAATGAGCCAGTGGCGTATTAAGACCTTGTGGTGCCCCTGGGCAACAGCTCCATACAGGTGCCCCCCCACCCACCTCACAAATGATCATGCAAGAATCCACTTTCTTAATAATTTATAAGATTTTGTAAGAATTAAAGTTAGCAATTATTACATTTTCACATTTGAAAAAATAGAACACAAAAAACAACTCTTTAATCTAGCATATTTAACAACATCTGTAGTTAATGTGCACCTGCTTACTGGTATAATGCTACATTGTTTGTACTGAACAACACAAACACAAAATTGCAGTGATATGATGCACAAATTCTTAAACAATTTACAATTGCACTTTGCTGGATTTTAACCAAGCAAACTGGCATATGATGTCTTTAAAATCTACAACCACACTCACAGATACATAAAGTAGAACTCTACATGTAATTGAGAGCATTCTGAAAGTGTACTCATAAAACACATAAACTGAATGTCTTATCATCATCTGTCATCATTAGTGTCACACCGCATTTCTGAGCGGTTCTCATCTGTTTCATAAGTCCCTGGATTTTGATCTTGCATGTGTTTTTGGATGTTCTCAGAGTCTGTTTATTCCCTGTTCTGTTTTGTTTGCTCTGGTTTTTGAACTGATTACCTGTGCATGACCTCCTGCCTGTTTTATGGATTTATGATTGTGGATTACCCTTCAAATAAAACCTGCATTTGAGCCCTCAACCCTTCATGTCTCGGAGCAGTTCATGACAGTAATACATTATACAAAGTTACTAGTACAGATTCACAAATTTGTGATATGCTGAACAGACGTTTTCACTCGCGCATAGGCTACAGCTATTCAAATGCTTGTTTAAAAGACATGAGGCTGGTTTGACAGACAAGGCTTAGCTAAAGCCATTATTAGGCCTTAGTTAAATTGTCTGTGCAGGGGATGATGTGTTTATTGATGTAAGTTCTGTACTGCAATGAAAATTTATTCCACTAATGGGAAGATCAGTTGTCAGTGATTGACACCATTCTTCATTGCCTTAACAGCAAAGTGACATTTTTGTTTTCATTTTCTATAAAAAAAAAAAGAGTTGTAATGTGCACTAACTGCCACCTTCTATTAGCATAGATTATTGACACTATACCAGCTTGTTTCTAACACATATCCTGATGTATGTATAGTGTTAGTGCCATGAACTCTGTTTGCAGCTGCAGCTACAGCACTGTTCCTGCTTCCGTCTTTTAAACTTTAACACTCAAAACAGAAGATGATTCACCTTATAACACTCACAATGCTTTGATTGGCCTAATGTTAATTCACTTAAATCTAAATAACAAACTGAAGTATATGAGCGGGAATGTTGGCGATGAGTTGAAAAAGTGTTTATTTTAAAGTGGGGGAGGCGTCTCTGTGTATTCTATGCCTATAATTTGAGTTTGTCATGTCTGTGGCATTGTAAGTGCTATGTAATGATCTTAAAATCTCTTAAGCGTCACCGTCCCGTATACGGGACACCTAACTTTACGTCAATATTGTTCAGGTAAATGTTAATCTATCACTACAAACTATATATTGTTGGAAAGGTCTAAGCCTCTAGAATAGACATTTTAACAGTGTTTTATAAAATAAATTATGTAGGGAGAGTAATTGATTCATTTATGAAGAGAGTGCGCCTCAAAACATTTTTATCCTGCTAAATGTCACTGTTTCGCCAGTGGGGCGCCTACGTTTACTTCAGTGTTTTCCATGTGAATTCTTATCCAATCCTGACAAACTATATATCATTTGAAAGCTCTAAGGGTAAGGTTTCGATTTATCATCAGAATTTTGGGAAAGAAATGACATAGTTAGAGCCATTTTCTAAAATGCCACAGGTCCACAGGTGGGCCCATGTTGTTATTATATATTGGTAACACGAATACCCTATCTAAACCTAAAATTTCTTGACAAACTATATATCATTGGAAAGCTCTGAGAGTGTAGTTTTCATATTTCATCACCATTTTGGAGAAATTATGAGAGAGTGAGAGTCAGTGTCTAAAATGTCATCGGGCCACAGGTGAACCCAGTTTGTTTTTACATATGTATAGCAATAATACCCTATTCCAAACCTAAACAATTTTGACAAACTATATATCATTGGAAAGCTCTAAGAGTGTAGTTATCATATATCTTCACCATTTTGAGAAAAAAATGATGTAGTGAGAGTCAGTTTCAAAAAGGTCACGGGCCCACATGTAGGCCCAATATGTTTTTACATTTTTCTAACACTAAACCCCCCACCCTAAACCCCAAAAATCTTGATAAACTATATATCACTGGAAAGCTCTCAGAATTTAGTTTTCATATGTCAAAGTCATCTGATGATAGAAATAATTTAGTGACAGTTTTTTGTTACATGCCACCCCCCCCATAGGAATGCATATTAATTTTCTATATTCATAACACTATATACTAGTATAAATCTACAAAAATGTTGACAAACTATATATCATTGGAAAGCTCTTAGAATGTAGTTTTCATATTTCAAAATGTTTTAGCAGTAATAATAATGCAGTGACAGCAATTGATTCATTTATGACAAGAGTATGCAGCCAACCGTTGACACCTACTGGCCGTTGTTGGTAAAACCACTAAAACTGTGATACAAACCTCATTTTTTGTGATTTTAACTTGAAATTTGGATCACAACTGCTTGAGACATATGGCTTCATGTTTACATTATTACTTTTTTGAAAAATTTACCTTTTTATAATTTTTTGAATAAAATTAATATTTTATTGGATTATTTGTATTTATTAAAATAAATTTAAACTGCTATAACAAATTTTCTGTTAAATATTTTCACCTGCTTACACTTCAGTCAAAAACCTTGAATTGTCTTCTTTAAAACAAGATAAAGATTAGGCTTCTAGACCAAAAAATGCCAGAGTTATATTCATTTGAACATGCACTTCAATTTTTCACCCCCCCACTCTAAAGGATAGGACGACGCTTAAGAGGTTAAAGTATTAACATGCTCTGTGCTGTGCAGTCAAGTATAAAAGGGAAAGCAAAGTGTTTCTTGGGAAATAAATATTGGGGCGGCAGTGGCTCAGTGGTTCATGTAGGTTGTCTACAAATCATAAGGTTGGTGGTTCAATCCCTGGCTCCACCTGACCTAGTGTCGAGGTGTCCTCGAACAAGACACCTAAACTCAACTGCTCCCGACGAGCTGGATGGCGCCTTGCATGGCTTTAAAGTAAGTTAGCTGGTGATTTTGTTGTTTGAGCAACCTGCTCAAATTGTGCCTGGTGATGAGATATAATTGTTGACCGCTCTTGCTCACTTTATTCATGTGCATTATTTACATGCTAGTTCCACTCCTTTAAGATAATGTAATTAATAGTGGGAAATAATCAGTTAGTTTTTATAATTTTTGCACTATCTATCATCGTTCGCCAGACGTTTTACAACATCTGGTTTAGTTTGTGTTTATTAACCCTTTAGTTTCACTTCATCACGCAGCTATTCCTGTTAGAGGTAAAAACATTTAATTAATTAATAATCTAGTATGTGTTCATTTTTTGTCATAGTTTCTTCAAAATGAAGTTTTATTTGAGTGTTTTAAAAAAGAAATATTTTATTTAATTATTTTATTAAATATTTTAATTTTCATCATGATGCATGCGCCCCGCCCATTTGATTGCCACGCCCTCGGCTCCAACCACCCGCCCAACCCTACCACCTTAACTAACAAATTTTTTGCGGGAAACCCTGCGCACTATATAAATGCAGTCCATAAGCTAGGGTTTCTTGTGTGTTAAAAGTAGCTTCTTATTTGAATGTGCTTGTGACATAGGCCTGAGATGTTATGTGTTTTGGCAAAGAAATAAAGAAAAATGTTGACATGGAGAGATGAGAGTAATACCTAGAGAATTTATTTTCAGATTTCCATTTGCATGATGAATCTTGGATATACACTGTTTACCTTAAAGAGATTGTGTACGTTGAGAAATCCCTGTGAAATGCATTGGAAGGAACAAAGGAGTGTTGTACTAGCGATCTTGTGTACACCCAACCTCTGGAAGAGAGGGGAAAGCATTAAGCATCAACGAAACTGTGAGTATGTTGAATTGTCGTCTTGCCAGTGACACTCTTGCTAACATTGTGCCCCAGTGTGTTTCCTGTGTGTTTGTTCAGTGTGTATGCGGCCCTACCCGTGAAAAGGGTTGGTGGGTGAGCTGATGTCACGGAGTGACTAGATAGGGCAAAACCAAAAGCGGAGTGAAGAGGTTCCGCCCGGGCCGGTTTGCACGGACACCGACACTTCCGGGTTTCCTGGGGATGCCCCGAAATCACCATAATACGGCGCAGCTGCATGAGCGACGTGGCGAATGATGATTGGACGAGCCACGCTGAAGAGAGGGATATAAACGGAGAGAATAGGAGTCACTTGGTGAAGTTTGATCGCGTTGGTGTGTGCTGCGGATACCGGTTGGGTTGTGAGTCGTTCTGGTGCTGAAACACGTTGCTGTGATACGTCTGGGTTCTGTGAAGAGAGAAGAAACGCCGTTCAAAGTCAAGTAAGAGTATCTTTTAATTGAAACGTACCCATCGGCACCTTGTGTTGTTGTTGTCTACAAAAAGGATTGGGAGCTCTGCATCAACGGCATTGTTTATATTGGAGACGTCCTGAGGAAGGAGTAATAAGGAGAGAGAGAGAGATCGATTAGAGACCCGCCAACCGTGAGTAACAGCAATTCAGCGACTAATATTTGAATGCTTACATGTTAAAGGAGAGTGTAAACCATTTGTAAACGGCCCCACTAGATGTGTGTAGTAGGTGGGCGAGCTGAGGGGTGTGTGTATTGAGTAATACTGGACCGCGAGAGTTTGCCATCAGGTTGAGGTGCTGTACTACGTGGCCAGTACCATTCTACCCTGCCATTCAGGCACAGTCCCACCAGGAGAGGAGTACGGACTCTAACCTATCCACTGGAGTGTGTGCTGTGCAACGAGTGAGTAATTTAATTTGACGTGAGTACACAAAGCTTTTTGAAGTGTTGTGCTGTATCCTTGTTGTTCGTACTCACCTTAGGAGGGATTGAACCCTTGTGGATGCCATTAGGGGCCGCCATGACGGTGTGTGCCCAACCAACCCATTTACGCTCTGTAGCGGTGTCCAGCAGGAGTTACGTGGAAACACAGAATGAGGTACGGTGAGGAGTTTGATAGCTACATCAGCCGCCGAGTAGCAGAGGGGTAGTTGAGGAGGGACCAAGGGAACCTGGGCGTTCTACGTATGTTTCATACAACAAATAATGTGTTATAACTCCTGTCTTTCGTCTAGATCTTCGCCTGCCTAGGGAAGATGACGTGCGGTCATTGGCCGTTTGGAGTTTACTCAGCGGGACGTAACGTGTTGGCCCCGGCCGTGAGTCCGTCAAAGCCCCTCGCCTCTTGCTGCATTGGACGGTTGCGGTGATGTGTGGATTTCAGCAACGACCCACAGCCTTAGAAAACCTGTAGAGTAAAGAAGATACTTACCTTCTCACGAGCTGAAGCTAACTTACCCAGCAAACGACCCACAGCCCTAGAGAACCTGTAAAGCAAGGAAGATACTTACCTTCGCACGAGCTAAAGCTAACTTACCCAGCAACGATCCACAGCCCTAGAGGACCGTAGAGTAAAGAAGATACTTACCTTCTCACGAGCTGAAGCTCACTTACCCAGCGATGACCCCTAGCCCTAGGAAACCTGCGAAGAAAGGAAGATACTTACCTTATCGCTGGTACAGGCACCCAGAAAGAAGGCATAGTGTGAGCGATCCAACAAAGAACTTACTTGTTGTTTATTCTGCCCTCAAGAGGAACGGAGCGCGCCACGGAAAGTCCTTATACGCAGGAGGTGGGCTGTGGACGAAGGAGCTATGCCTGGCCCTTGCCCTGTTGTCCCCTGGTCCTGCAGAGAAGGCTTCTCCCCTCCGACGTCCCCGGCCTCGTAGTATTCCCTCTGAGGGCGAGAAGCGAGACTTTTTTTAGATTCCCTTTCCCCATTCCCTACCAGCTTTTAAATAATTTAAGTAAAGCTTACTGTTTTAATCTACTTAACTCTCGTTGTTTGGTCATTGGGGTGCTTTTGGGACCTCCTCGAGGTGGAACTTGGGAAGGAGCGAGACACACACAGTCTGTGGTCCGCTCCGACCTGTGACACTGGAACCAGCTAAGAAGAGGAAGGAGTGTGTTTATAAGTTGTGGGCTTGACGTCCCCATCTGCTCATCCTCCGTACTAGCCCCTTTCAGTTATTCAGGACCAATACCCAGCCCAACGTGTTGAGTCTGACCCTAATTTACTGTGAGTGTATGTGGAGTGCCGTGGGTGAGTCTTTTGACGTGTCTGGTGTGGTGCCCTATTTCATTCTACCCACCGTTTATGATCCCATCTGTGGCTGTGTTAGGCCCAACGTGCAGCAGCCTTGGCCTGTCCCTCCATCTGTTCATCTGTTCAAAGTCAAGAGGTGTTGTATCTCTCCCTACATATTCACTGAAGTAGTATATTGTTAAAGAGACTCTGTGTGTCTGTCTGCTACCAGTCTGCAGGTTTGAGCCAAGGGCTCTGTATCACGTGGGACTGTTCCACGACGTATTGGAAGCCAACATCCAAGTGTTTCATTAGAAGTCTGTCCTAGCAAGGAAGGCTAGAAGTTCGCTGTGTGCATCTACGTCCTCTCCAGCCACCCAAGCCCCAAAGAGCTAAAGCCTGACGTCTGCCTACCTACGGGTCTGTGAGTTACATCCATTTTAGTTAAAAGCCTAACATACTCACCTGTACGCCCAAAGCCAAGAGCCCAGTGTACCTCCTGTATACTCACCTGTACGCCCAAAGCCAAGAGCCCAGTGTACCTACCTGTATACTCATCTTTACGCCTAAAGCCAAGAGCCCAGCGTACTTCCCTGTATACTCACCTGTACGCCTAAAGTTAAGAGCCCAGTGTACCTCCCTGTATACTCACCTGTACGCCCAGAGTCTAGTGTACCTCCCTGTATACTCACCTGTATGCCTAAAGCCACGAGCCCAGTGTACCTTCCTGTATACCCACCTGTACGCCTGAAGCTAAGAGCCCAGTGTACCTCCCTGTATACTCACCTGTACGACCAAGTTCCGAGCCCAAGTGTCAAGCTAGTGGATGCATTTGGAAACCCCGTGCACTTACCTGTGTACCTTCTAGGCGTCTTCAGCTCCAAAACCAGGGACGCACTTTCAAACCTTCTGGACGCTCAAGATTCGAACCATTGTGCCACGTACCCGTCAAGGCCGCCAGTCTAAGGTATTTACCCATACACTCACCAGTGTGCTTACCTGTGCTCATTCTCTGTGTCCAGAAGGGAGGTAGAAAGGCTCTGTCTGCGGTTCACCTGGGAAACCAAAAGAAAGGAAGAAGCTGAGAGTATTCATTCATAGTAACGTGTGGATAAAGGAGAGGAGGAAGTTGGAGGACCTACCTATAAATCCCCGTGAGAGTCAGAAGCGACTCGGAGCTAAAGTTCTCCAGGCCCAGAGAACTATTTTAGATTTCCCTTCCCCTTCCCCACTTACCCATTTTAATTTATTTAATAAAGATTGTTTTAATTTACTTTCTCCCTCTCGTGTTTCTGGTCATTGGGGTGTTTTTGGGACCTCCTCAAGGTGGAAACTAAGGGGGTGTGAGACTCACGACATTGGTGGTCCGCTCCGCCTCCGACCTGTGACAATAAGATTATAGTTCACAGGCCGGCAAGTGTCTCGAGCGCGCCGTAAATGTGTACTGATAATAAAATTGCGCAAACACAGGTGAACCCTCGAGTGCACCATGAATGCATATAGATAGATCACAGTGAACGCATATAAATAAACCTTATAGCATGCATACAAGGGAGCTCCTGAGTGCACCTTAATGCATATAGAAAACCCCAGAAGCGTGCAAGGCAAAAACGTCTAAGCTGTAAATCTGACAACGTGGACGGCGAGAACCAGAACCATGTCACAAATGTCTAGAAACTAAAACCTCAAAGACCATGCCCATGGTACAGCTATTTCTCACATAGAGTAGGCTTTAACCCCGAGTGAGCATCGCTTGTTAAGGGAGGTCTATAAAAAGCATGTGCTAATAGTCAAGCTTAGTGACACGTTTAAAAACAATAATTTTAAAGAAAAACTCTAGGCTACTAGATTCTGTTTAGAAAAGTCTTGTGAAAACATTTTAGTATGGGATTTGTGGACATATATCAGTGGACCTAGCATGTTTACATGTAGTTCACATTTAAAATGACACTATAATTGCATATACTATAAAAGGTCAATTTAATATGATATCGAAGCTTGATATTGAATGATCTCAGCAGTCATATGACCTACCTTCGACGTTGAAATTTGGTTGAAAAAGCTTAGTTGTTTGTTCAACGTTGAAACAACAGTGAATGGTAAACAGTTGCAAAGGGTCAATAAAATAAATGTTTTATGACATTGTAATTTGTGAATCATTCAGTAAAAAGCTGTAAAAACTCGTTTTATGAAACTGATAAAAATACTATTTAAAAATTTACCAAAAGTAATTGGGAGAGTTAAAAATGTAATAGACACATGCAAATAAATTATTATTATTGTTGTTTTATTGTTAATATATTTTCATCACAGTGTCTTAAATATAACATGTTAAATATAAATTTTAAGAATACCATTAATAATAAAATACATCAAGACTTTTATTGTCAGTTTGGAATGTTTGATCCTGACTAAAAAAGTAGCGAGGTAATCTCGCGAGATTACACGAGACTGAAGAGTTTAACGGCTGTCTGCGTGATCTTCGAGAAAGTGCATCGAGGTAAGGAAATATCAAGTCAATAAGTCAATGTTTAAAACGCGTAACATTATTTTATTCACACATAAAATGTTTTATGACAAAAAGCACGATGCCTATTAATTGTGATTTTCTGTTATTTGTGAACGTATCCGTTATGATGGTTGATTCGGGATGTTCCCGCCGAAATTGGACTACGGTTACATTAATATGATTGTAATATGAATATTAATCAATTAATATGATATCTGGTCTTATCAACTTAACCACTTGGTTGTTTATTGCTTCAGAAAAGCACCTAAATGTAAGGGCTTTTTGGACAACTGTTCGGTAGAATCGCGTTGATATCGTAGTTCCCTTTCAGTCGGTCACTACGACGTCACGTCGTGACCGACGAATTGGGAACCGCTTCGCGGGTGACCTATCTGCTTCGAGAAACCTTTAAAACGCCAATGAACTTGGCATGCAGATAATTGCATCTGCCGGCGCCGCCCCGCCGCACAGGTATTTAATGAGCGGCAGGTGCAGTTATCAAATCAGCTTTTTAGCTTCGAAAGCTGGCAGACTGACTGCTCACGAGAAGCTACTCTCTGCTCTTTGGAGAACTCTGCGTGTTTGATTTGGTTGGGCAAAGGCATTTCAGCGGAGGCTCGCGGGTGTTCCACCTCTCTTTTTAATTTTTTTTCTCACTCTTAGTTGAGTGTGTGCGTAGCCGTTCCCCTGTGTGCTTCATCAACATCAGCACATTAAAAGAGTGTTTCCTCTAAAAGAGTATTGCGGTGTTCTGCGTCTTTTTAAAGACAGCATTTCACTTGCACTGAGGCAGGAGCGTCTTTTTAAAGATGTCTTTCTGTCCGTGTTTCTGGATGCGGCAAATGTATGGGTCCCCGGGTGGCCACGATCGTCCTCTCTCGTGCGCAAGAGTGCATGCTGAGGCGGCGTTCGTGGAGGGTTCATACTCCTAAGAGAGCGTGAACCTCTTGGATGGCGGAGACGGGTTTCGTACCTCCGGGAACGTCACCCCCTTTTTTTCCGTTGCGGAGCCCCGTTAAAGGTGCGGTGGCAAAACTCCGGAAATTTTATCTCCGTATAAACGGTGCTGAATCGGTTAGCTGGTTCGTCCAGTGACTCTCAGCACCCCCATCCACAGCCAGAGGTGCCGTAAGAGACGGGTGGCGCGTGTTCTACGTGCTCTCGTCCTCTTTCAGTCCTCACGAGGATTCTATGTCTGTCACAGCATCGGAGAGGGGGTCGTCTATTCGGTCGCCGACTCGGACCCACTCCCGCCTTCGGGTTGGGTAGGGGCTCCCGTGCTCGACCCCGAGTGGCGGCCATGTACGTTCGGGAGCGCGGAGACGGTCTGTGTGGAGCGGAGAGCTCCTCCCCCACCCGCACCGTCCCGCCTAGATGATTGGCACTTCAGGACTGCAAGAACAGCCCCAACCTTCTGTGCCTTTCTTCCCGGGGTGCATGTTGGTTGACACGGTCATGGAAAACTCGTTTTCCTCCCGGAAACGACCGTTCAGCCATCACCTCTCACCTCTCCTGACGGCGGGGCCGCTAAGGGTTATGCTGCTCCAAGAGACCAGCCTCCCTCCCCTCACAGACCCACGGGCTTGTGAGAGGCGGCCTCTGCCGTGCGCGCCATGGCGCGATGCAGGTCCGCCAGGCTACGGCACTGAAGGATCTGCACAGGCGAGGTCACGGTCCGGCAACTAAAGAATCCTGTGTGGCTCTGACCTGGCGCTACGAGCGACTGGGTTCACCCCACAGGCCGCCGGACGTGCTATGCCCACCCCCCGGTGGTCCAGGGACGCCATCTCTGGTTGTGTCTTGCGGGCATTAAGTAGGTCATTAATAATCGCCCTAATGTTCCTTTTTAGACCAGCCATTTCGGCGACGCGGCTGAGAGTGTCCAACAATGATCGGCCGCTTTAGAGCAGACTGAGGCTTCATGCCACGTCGGAGCCTAGCTGCCCCCTCCGATACGTCAGTATATTGGTCTGCTTTTCGCCGAGGGTGTCCTGCTACGGCTTTTTCGTTCCTTCATCCCGGCAGCTCTGAGGAACCTGTCGTAAGCTGTTCACCCGCCCACTCAGCCCGCTACAAAGGTGGAAAATGAAACTTAGCGGCTCTGAGTCGGGCGACCTGAAGATGGAGAGGATCGCTCGTCAGGAGATGGTGAAAATATCACTCCCCCCCCCACCCCGTAGGAGGGCCGGGTGGGGAATCCTTGGTTTCGTTTTGTGTTCCGCCGACTTCAATCGGCACCCACTAACCTCAAAGAGCGAATTCCTCTTCTTTCTCCAGGTCCCCGGAGGCATATAGGAGCTTCGGACGGGCTCAAAACCCTACGTTCTCCTCTTCCTCATTCGCCAGCGGATGTATCGAGCGGGACATCTACAAGGGAGCCCCTTTGCTCAGCATCCATCAGCGGTTTCGGGTGAGTGTTTCATTACACACAACATCTCACAATGCGGCCAAAGAGCACGCGTCGTTGAGTTCCCCGTCTCCGCTCGCCACGGGTACACATCGTGCCGTTAATTTCCTCTCGCTCTGTATCTGGGGGCCTGGAAAGAGCTTCCCAGCCCGTCGCGTTGGCTTTTACGCACGATCCGTCTCGGTTATACATTCAATGTGCCCGGCTACCTCTCAAATATTCAGGCTTCACCACGGTGAAGGCTGCCGATGCGCACGTACTGCGTGCGGAAGATTGCTGTCCTATTGGCGAAGGACGCGATCGAGCCGGTCCCTCCAGCCGAGATAAAGTCGGGGCTTTACAGCCCTTACTTCGTTGTACCCAAGAAGAGTGGCGGGTTGCGTCCGATCCTAGATCTGCGTACTGAGTCGAGAATTCACAGAATTCACATTCACAGAATGGTGTTCAAAATGTTTACGCAGAGGAGCATATTTTAATGCATCCGCCCATAGGATTGGTTTGCAGCCTTCAACCTGAAGGACGCGTACTTTCATGTCTCCATACTTCCCCGACACAGGCCGTTTCTCCGCTTTGTGTTCGAGGGGTGGGCATATCAGTACAAAGTCTCACCGTTCGGGCTTTCTCTCTCTCTCCCTGTGTCTTCACGAAAGTTGCGGAGGGCGCACTGCAGCCCCTGAGAGAGAGAGAGCGGTGTTGGCGTTTTGGCGTATTGGCTCATAATAGCTCAGTTTCGTCAGATGCTGTGCACACACATAAATCGTGTACTTAAACACCTCGCTCGTCTCGGTCTTCAGGTCAACTGGGAAAAGAGTAAACTTTGCCCCGTGCAGAGGATCTCTTTTCTCGGAATATAACGGGATTTGGTCGATTTAGCAACACGTCTCATAGAAGCGCGTGTTCAGTCAATTCTGACTTGCCTAAACATTTAAAGGCAGGGTTGCGGTTCCACTAAAATAATTTTAAAAACTTCTGGGGCATATGGCAGTAGCTGCGGCTGTGACACCGCTCGGGCTGCTCCATATGAGACCGCTTCAGTGTTGGCTTTATGACCGAGTCCCGAGGAGAGCGTGGCTCACCGGCTTTCACAGTATTATAATTACATCGAGATGCCGTCACACTTCCCCCCCTTGGTCAGACCCAGCGTTTCTCAGGGTGTGGATGCCACTGAGATAGGTCTCCAGGCATGCTATTGTTGGCAAAAATGTCTCTACAACGGGGTGGGGAGCTACGTACGGCGGGCTCGTCGCTTCGGGGGTCTGGTCGACATTCCAGCGACATTGGCATAAATTGCCTCTAGCTGTGCACTGTATATCTTGCGCTCGTCCGTTTCATCAACGTGATTCGATGCTTAAGATGTATTAGTGCGCACCGACAAAACTGCGGCTGTAGCGTATATCTATCGCCAAGGCGGTCTGCGCTCTCGTCACCTGTCACATCTCGCCCGTCTCTCCTCTTCTGGAGTCAGAAGTATCTGAGGTCTCTTCGTGCCATTCACATATTGGGGTCGCTGAACACAGCGGCAGACGCGCTCTCATGAGCAGCGCGCCCCGGCGAGTGGCGGCTCCACCCCCGGTCGGTTCAGCTGATTTGGAAATGTTTCGGCAGAGCAGTTAGATCTGTTTGCTTCTTCAACCCATTGTCGCCTGTTTTATTCATTATCCGAGGGAACACTCGGCGTGAATGCACTGGCACACAGCTGGCCGCGGGGTTTCCCCCCAGTAAGCTTTATTTGCGCAGACACTGTGCAAGTCAGGGAGGACGAGGAGCGCATTCTATTAGTTGCGCCGTACCGGACAACTAGGAATTGGTTTTACAGAATTCACTCTCCTCGCGACAGCCCCTCCCTGGCTGATTCCCTGGCACATTATGGCACCCTCGCCCCGATCTGTGGAACCTCCATGTGTGGTCTCTGGACGGGGCGCGGAGGTTTTAGGTGATTTACCCCAGGCGGTATCTAACACCATCACTGTAGCGCGAGCGCCGTCTACGAGGCAGGCGTATACGCTGAAATGGAACCTGTTTGTTGTATGGTGTACTTCTCAACGAGAGGACCCCCGGGAATGCTCGATCAGTATTGTGCTTTTATATCTCCAGCACCGCTTGGAGAAAACACTTATCATTAAAGTAGATATCGCGGCAATATCCGCGCATCACGTACCCATAGACGGTAGATCTGTGGGTCAGCACGATCTGGTCATTAGGTTTTTAAGAGGTGCACGGAGGCTGAATCCTTCGCGCCCTCCCTCTATTCCTCCTTGGGACTTGTCCATGGTGCTGAAAGCCCTTCAGGACTGCCCTTTCGAGCCTCTGCGGACTGTGAGCGTCAGGTTTCTTACTATGAAAACTTTGACGCTCCTCGCATTGGCTTCTATTAAAAGGATAGGGGATCTTCATGCATTTTCGGTCAACGATTCGTGCCTTCAGTTCGGGCCGGTTGAATCCAGCGTTACACTGAGAACCCGGCCGGGCTACGTGCCTAAAGTTCCCTCCACTCCCTTTAGAGATCACGTGGTGAATTTACAAGCGCTGCCTTTGGAGGAGGCAGACCCAGCCATGGCTTTGTTATGTCCTGTGCGTGCATTACGTGTGTATGTGGATCGTACTCAAAGCTTTCGGACCTCAGAACAGCTCTTTGTCTGCTACGGTGGTCAGCAGAAAGGGAAAGCTGTCACTAAACAGAGGATGTCTCATTGGATTGTAGACACAATCGCCCTGGCGTATGAGAAACAGGGCATTTCTTGCCCTTTTGGTTTGAGAGCCCATTCAACCAGAAGCATGGCTTCATCTTGGGCTTTGGCTCGTGGTTCCTCACTTGCAGATATTTTTAGAGCTGCTGGCTGGGCGACACCTAATACGTTCACTAGATTTTACAGTGTTCGGGTTGAGCCGGTATCCTCTCGAGTTCTCTCGTCAGATCAGTGAGAACATCGAGGAACGGCTCCTGTGTCGGCTTGGTGCCTTTCTTTTCGGTGCTGCACGACCGCACCATTATGGAAGGCAGTTAAGGCAAAAACGTTACAAAAAGCTGTTTTTTGTCTCCTCCACCGCTTGGTGGCCGATGTTGCGGAGCATCGGCTGCCAGCCTCTCACTAGATGTATCCTTGACTATCTGGGTGAGGCTAGCGCCCACATTGCGCCACCTAGTGGTTTCTTTGTGAGTATTTCCGTGGAAAGTTTCTGATTTACCATGTTTCCCTTAGCGGAGTTCGTTCCGCGCCTCTCTAGTGTTGCTAAGAGAGTGTATTTTTTATAGACCTCGTGTCTTTTTATCCATCACCTTAGTGGTAGACCCCTAGAGGGTTTCTTTCCGCAGCGATCTTAGTCCCGCCTGACGAGTTCGCTTCCCAGTTCGCCTAGTCACTATCGTGGGTTAAGGAACAAGTAGTGACCGGCCTCTGCTTCAACCCCATTTCCGTTCCCTTAAAGAGGAGAGTCGGAGGGTTTATGCAGGCACTGGAAGGGTCAGCTTCAGTGGCGCTTTGGTAGGGATTCCCAATTCGTCGGTCACGACGTGACGTCGTAGTGACCGACTGAAAGGGAACGTCTCGGTTACATATGTAACCCTCGTTCCCTGAAGGAAGGGAACGGAGACGTCACGTCCCGTCGCCACAGTTTGCTGTTCCACTGCTGATATCGGCCGGACCCTTTCCTTCTGTCCAGCTTTCTCAGCAAAAAATAGCTGATTTGATAACTGCACCTGCCGCTCATTAAATACCTGTGCGGCGGGGCGGCGCCGGCAGATGCAATTATCTGCATGCCAAGTTCATTGGCGTTTTAAAGGTTTCTCGAAGCAGATAGGTCACCCGCGAAGCGGTTCCCAATTCGTCGGTCACGACGTGACGTCTCCGTTCCCTTCCTTCAGGGAACGAGGGTTACATATGTAACCGAGACGTTCAGTCAGTGTATATCCGAGAGGTCTTACAGGCGCCACAGAGACACCTCTGTCATTTGTAAAGAGTAGCAGCGCGGCAGCCGGATGAGTGCGGTCAGTTAATTAATGCTGCTTGCTTAATTTCATGTTACTGATTAAGTGTTTAAACTTGACGTTAGATGAGATGTTGTTGTTTTATGGCTCGCGAATTTGCAATAACTGCATTTATCAGGCAATCACACGTTACGTCACACGCATATGCTTGTACCTGCGGTCCCTCGCGCTGTATCAATGATTTAAAGCGGAATAAAACTCTTAACTCCTTTGTAAGGAAAAAGTCAAACAGTGTAAGTTGTTGGCATGTGCTATTTGAATTGAAATGAAGTGTAATGGTATTATTTTGCTTACTTCTCTTGATGAATAATTAGCAAGTTTAATGGAACTTGAAAATATTAGTTATCCATACAAATGCGCTCTTGTTTTCAGTTTATTTTTATAACTCTTTTGTAATGTCTTTGTTATCAGAGCCCTTCAAATTGAAAATAGTGATGGTGATCTTGTCAATGCTGAGATTTAAATGCATTAACAGCCATTACGTCTGTCTGGATCAGGTAATGTTGTGCATGTTAACCTGATATTTCATATACTTAAATACATTATGCAAGTGTATGCATTACATTCTGATAAAGGTCATCATTTATAGAATTCTCTTTTACTATTGCACTAATTGTACTTTTTTATATGTTGTCAGGATTGAAGAAGAATCAGACAGCAAGGGTTGTCAGATCAGAAACGTAATAACACAAACATAAGAAACTTCACAGGTAAGCTTTTTAAAACCACATACTACTTGTTTCTCAGTACTGGATTATCATTGTCATTAGGGA
This sequence comes from Paramisgurnus dabryanus, assembly GCF_030506205.2. Taxonomy (NCBI): domain Eukaryota; kingdom Metazoa; phylum Chordata; class Actinopteri; order Cypriniformes; family Cobitidae; genus Paramisgurnus; species Paramisgurnus dabryanus. The sequence continues at coordinate 11,674,528 of NC_133337.1, forward strand.
AATATAAGTAGTTTAAATAATTCAGGATGCAATGGTCACTGTTCAGCACAGCACTTAATTTCTTCTGTATGTCACTATTCCCTCTATATTATGTACATATATATATATATATATATTTATGTGAATATATGAATATGAATATATATATATATATATGAATATAAAAATGTAAACAAAGATCAGATATGTTGTTTCTTAACAAATGTGTGTGATCATAGGCGGCAATTTCTTTTTTCGCCGGTTGGTGCTCATCACCACCTCAAGCTTTACCAGGCAACGCCAGGTGCTCTAGAGTCTGGAGCGCTCAAAAGCTTTGAAGAGATGGAAAGTGGCGCAATCACGTTTTCGTGTGAAGTTAAAGGTAATGTTTTTCCTGTGTTTTTGATTGTGTTCATGTTTCGTGTGAAAAAACAGTATTTTTCACACAATTTACTGTATAGTGCTGTTTTCACTGTCCTCAAAACGGGCTGATGTCTTCCTTGTTCTATGAAGTACCTCCTTCAGAAATATGTAACTAGTTCTGATTGTGTAGTTTGTTTTGTGTGTTGTGATTCAACAGCAGCTTAGCTTAGTCAGAGCTAGGGCTGCACGATTAATCAAACACGATTGTCACACACATCTCGTCAGTAAAGCTGGTTCCTTGATAAGTAATAAATCGCCATCAGCTGCTTTCAGATGGAGCACCATTTACTACACAGACCCGACAAAAGGAGAAATCATTGCCGATTATGAATGCGATATTTTCCCTTTTGTCAGTGAACTACAGCTCTGTGTAGTAAATGGCGCTCCATCTGAAAGCAGCTGATGGTGATTTATTACTAATCAAGGAACCAGCTTTACTGACGAGATTTGCGTGACAATCATGTGTGATTAATTGTGCAGCCAGAGCCATTTGAGCTTAGCTGGCGACTGACGTGTTCCTGTGGGCGGAGGTTAGTCAATGCTCGTCATTCAACCAGGAATTAGAGGGCTATAGTACAAACTGGCTGTTCACTGTATGGTTTGAAAGGGGAATATATCGCTTGGCAGTAGGCTTGTTGCGATAGTCGGTGAAACGGTGATTACCGGTGCTTCAGCCTCTCACCGTTTAGATCACCACCGCGACACCGTCTTTCACCGTCGTTTTGATATTTTCTTGTAATTAAATCATTTAGTTTTGTTAGAGAGAGCAAACACTTACAACTGAATGTGTCTGCTGCCTGAATTCAGTGGAGCTGAACGCGCATCATCACAGAGCAGCGGCTGCGGGTGTCAGATTTCATTTATTCCTGTCAGACTGCGGCGAGCAGATGATGGCAGAAGCCGCGTGCTTAATCGTTTTTGTTATAATATACATATATGATGTTTAATATAGACGAGATCGTTTTTTTGTTGTGTTTTTCATTAAGAATAATAATAAACCCATCATTCAAGCAGCGCTTTATGAAGGAATAGCCGGTTGCTCTGCTTGGTTCTGTCAGAAGTACCTGCGCACATTGACTCAAGCACTTAAACCAGCTGTTGTACTCGCATTTGCATGCAAATTCATACGCGATTTAACGCAGCGTGCGCAAGCGCTGGATTTAAACAACAGTTGCATCTAATTCAAAAGTGAAAGTAAAATGCCCCTATATAATGCATTTATAAGCCCCTTCCACCCGGTGAAACCGGTATCACCGGGTTTGTCACGCGCTGATTTACCGGTGGGAAAATTCTGTCACCGCAACAACCCTACTTGGTAGTGAACTTAGAGCATAAATAATACCTTAGCTCAAACAGCAACATTACACACATTACACACGAACTAAATTTGCGATCAGGAAAAACAGTACCTTTAATGTGAATAAACTGAACATATGTGCTTTGCCATTTTGCTGGGTGCTTGAGCCGAGCTTCTGAGCACCCACGGGCAGGGCCGCATTAACACTGTAAGGGGCCCCTGGGCTTTACCCTTTTGTGGGGCCCTTCATCCACCAGAATTACAGCCTACATTCACACAATCTTTATAATAACCCTGCTGATAAAAACAGAATCAAACCAGCATGGAATTATGCTGGTCTATGCTGGTTTAGCTGGTGGTCACAGCATACCAGCACCAAAACACAACATATGCCGGTCTTGCTGGTATGACCAGCATGGGATGCTGGTGCTAATGCTGGTTTGGTGCTGGTATAGCTGGTGCTAATGCTGGTTTGGTCCTTGTTTAGCTGGTGCTAATGCTGGTGCTGATGCTGGTTTAGCTGGTGTTCACTAGCAAACCAGCACCAAAACACAACATATGCTGGTCTTGCTGGTATGCTGTTTTTTTAGCAGGGCACTAAGTGCAAGTTGACAGGCTTTTATTTTGCTGGAATAAATGCAATAACAAAATATTAAAACAATATCAGAATGCCCACAATATACACAAATATCATTGCATAACATATGCACATAGTCCTATAGGGTGACCCGAATAGTCTAAGATTCGATGCTTTGACAGGAGAAGCCTGATTCGACTACTGCACAGTCGAATCGTCGCAAATGTGTTATAAAATGAGGATCATTTAATTTTGGCTGTATAAGAGTGCACATTATCTGATTTCACATATAACAGCTTTCTCCCAATATAAAAAATATACAGCCTATTATGATAATTCTAAGTAAATAATATGTGAAAAAATAGCTTTCAATAAATATTTTTAAAGTCTGTTAATAGCCTAAATCCCGTGACAGGGCTACACGTCTATATTCAGAAATTCAAGTCTCTTTGTTTCTGCAATTTAAAAGACAAAACAGGCAATTCTATACTTTCGTTATTTTAAAATTTATTTTAATATTTCTTTGTTTTTATTTAATTTATAGATTATTTAGTGTTATCTGATTAAACTATTTGTGGCTTGTGTTTTATTCCCCTGCGCATTAGGCATTTTGCACCCATGTTCTGCACCTTATTGATTCTGACTTCATATTGTTTTTATTTTTTATTAATTATAAAGGTAAATTCTGATCTAATTTAAGTTCTGTAAGTTTTGGATTGCTTTCCGTTGTGTCGATGTTACGACGTTGCATGCTGTCACATTCAATTTAGCCGAACGCGCTAGGTGTTCTGCGTGATCATATTTAGGCGTTCATCAAACTAAACATCAAAAAACAGATTTTTTCGACAAGTATAAGTTTTCAAATGTATTTAAAAAGGTTGCCTAACTTGTCAAAAGTTGAGCTACAAAACAGGTAAGCCGTTTTTTTTTTTTTTCGGTGATGACACCGAATATAAATATCTCTACCGAATCTGACACAATTGTCTCTCTTGTGATTTAATAATATGGTCGGTGTTAACTTTCAAATGATAGAAGAGAGATTCCTGAAACAAATGTTATAACAAACATCAGATGTTTCAAGTGAATACAGAGATGATCAAAGTGAAAGTAAGCAATCAGATATTTCTGTGCAAAATAATAAAGCATATTGTCTATGAAATGATTAATTTCAGTGTTTTCTTGTTATAAATGAACCGTTTAAGGAATTGTATATAAAGCTTAAATTACAGTAACAAATTATATGTAATTTCTCGTCTTTTATTTCCTTGCCACGCTAAATCTCAAAATGAAATAAGATCGTTGAACTTAGCCGTGGCTTCCGAGGCAGAATCTAATTTGTTATTTATTAGATTTAGTTATCAAAAATGTTTTGTGTAATATCTTTGTGTGCTGTTCTGTACATCTTGGCTTTAAAATGTTACGAGGAATCATCTAATGAACACGTTGTCTTTCATATTAAGATAAAAACGCGTCCTCAGTTTTGTCTTTGTTCATCAGAAATGCAATAATGGATATTTCAGACAGAAATTTTAAAAAGCTCACTAATGATTGCAGGGTAGCATACAGTAAGTGAGAGATTTTCTTGCGCAGGAACTGCATTCACGCACGGACATTCAAAGCAAAGCGATTAAGCATAATTTTAAAGGGAGTATCAACTTTTTATAAAATGCGGTCTTTATTTTTTTCCGGTATCTCGGGGTCCTTTCCAGCCCGAGGCCCTGGGCTTAAGCCCAGGTAAGCCCATGCATTAATGCGGCCCTGCCCACGGGATTGGCGCCTATGTGTGTTTATTGTAGCACTTCAATCCATGAAACAAAAAGTGAGAAACCTTATTGGGGTTATAATGTTTTCAGCAGCACTAAAAACATGTTCTGATGGTGTACGGGTAGCGCAGATTGATACTTTTTCGCAACCTTGAGTGACCAAGAAAGAATATTTTGCCTCTGTTCTGCTCCCAAGCCACCGTGTCATCACTGATATCAGTTGCAAATAGCGCTTTAACTCTGAATCTGCTGGCTGTTTGCGTTCACACAAACTTGAAGATATCTCGCTGGGGGAGATTGTACTTTATATTTTTTCATAGTTTGTGACGTGCACGCAACCGCAGGCCGCACTTTACCACCACGGCCCTAATCTTTATGTATTATGGCTCTAATCATCACTTTTAAAATGATGGCTATGCCCATGAGTTATAAAATTAAAGTTACCACCAACCATTGTAATCCACCACCAAGCTACCATGTTTTAATGGAACCTTACAATATATTTTTTACTTGTTTTGGATTGTATTCCGATCAAATTCTAGTAATCCTAATAATTAAGATGCAGTGTTTTGTACAGTATTTCACAATTTATGTTTTCTTTTTAAAGGGGGCTATGACTTGTTTTTAATTTTTTTATGTGTTTTATATTGTAGGCAGATCACCGTGCAACTTGGTGAAGTCATGTGTCTTTCCAGATGCCCAAATCTGTACCCCTCAAAAAGTAAGGAAATAATAGTGTCCCATGACAAAAAATTGAAACATTCTTAATTTTTTTTAATAGTTGTGCTTGGGCCACACTTTTTTTTATGTTTTTGTACAAATGAAATATGGTTTTTTTTTCAGAACTTTATTAAATGCCATGATAGACAAGATGAGCCTTAAGAGGAGATTTGGGAAGATGCTGTTTCATAAGTCTTTGCTTTGCCAGATTATCTGTGGTAAGTTTGTAAAATCTATATTAAAAATAGGACAAGAATATCTCCTAATCAAAATTTTTTGATCAGGTTGGGGTGTCTGCCAACGTGATGCCTTGCTGGTCTGGTTTGAGTTTGAAGTCTCTCACAGACCGTCCAGAAGGTCTGGAGTCCATCTTAGCTTTCATTGGTAAGTGACTGCACAAGGCTGTTTGACCCACACGTAAGGTAAACAGTCAATGTTTGCTTTGTTTAGCATCTCAATTTGGGGGGGGGGATATAAAGTCAATATCACCCAAGTATTCAGACCCTTTACTCTGTATTTAGTTAACGCACCTTTTGAAGCAGCAGTTACAGCCTCAGGTCTTTTTGGGAAGGATGCAGCAAACCTTGCAACACCTGGATTTGTTTTTAAACAAACAGTCAGAAGCACCATTCACTTTCATTGTATTCTTTTATCCTGCTATGGAAGTCAGTGGTGCTTCTGGTCAGTTTGGTTACAGACATTCCTCAAAATATCTTTGTGTTCATCAGAACCCTTTAAGGTGTAGAAACATCAAGACCAATAGGAGACACCTGAGCTAAATTCCAGGTATTGTTTGAAAGGGTCTGAATATGTAGAATGTAAAAAAAATATACATTTGCAAACGTTTCAAAAAACGTTTGCAAATGTAAAAAATTTTATGAGGAAAAATTTAAACAATTGCAGTATCATGAAAGAACATAACAAAATTGAAAAGTGAAGAGGGTCTTAATACTTTCTGAATGCACTGTAGATGATCTTAATTTAAGCTCATTGTCACATTTGTAAACACAACAGCTTTCTTCCTTCATCAGCTATGCTATGTTTCTAGTCAGACCATTAAAGAACACACATCTTGCCTTCATGTGCAATAACTTTTTTTATACATGGCCTAAAAAACATAGCATTTTTGACAATGAAATAACATGCGGTTTGTTTTTCCTCTTTAGATGCTGTCATCATATTTTAAGTGCATGAGCCAGAATGGATGGGTGGTGGTGGCCATAAGAAGACTGTCAACTAAACTAGGGTGACCATACGTGCCATTCTTCCCGGACCCGTCCTGTCCAGTCTTTTGGAACTCGTATTTGTCGACCGCATACGTCACAGAGGATTATTATTATTATTACAGAAAAGCAACCGTTACATTTAAAGGTAAGAATGAAACTACGATTGTATATCTTATGTTTTTAACTGAATGGCGTATGCGGTCAACAAATACGACTTCCGGAAGACGCACCGAAATCCTGGACCGGATGCGTCCGGGAAGAATGGCACGTATGGTCATCCTAACTAAACCAACAACAAAATTCATATTTGCAGTTATAAATAAAATGACTTTTAAACCTGATTTTGTTTTCTTATTTTATGATTTCATTCTATATTTGGAATATTCCATTTTTGCACTACTAACTGGAAACTGTTTGAAAGAATGTGTTTTTATTAAAAGACAAATTTCAAAGGTGAATCATGCCGGCTGGGATATCAAAATAGCATTAAAATGACAGCAACATCATAACATCCTGATGTCAAATAGATGTAGAATTGACATCAAAATGACATCAGCAGGGGTCAAAATCTTGACATCAAATTGACATCAACACTTTGACGTCAAAATGACTTTCATTTTTGACCTATTCTGTGACGTTATTTTGACGTCGATGTTTGATGTCAAATTGATGTTAAATTGACATCAAATGCCCGCTGGGTACCCAATTCACATTTGAAAAAGCGACGCAACAGTCGCACTGACGCGTGCACGCCTCAATTCATGTCCGCGTCTGCGCACGGACATGAATGGGTGCGCGGACGCGGACATGAATTGAGGCGTGCACGTGACTGTTTTGCCGTGCGCAGCCGCATAAGTACACGCGATTGAGTTGGTTTATGAAAACATGGCGAGACTAAAGTAAGTTTCTAAATAATAATGAAAATCTCATTGACGCATGTGATGGACATCAGAAATGTTTTGTGCAAAGCAGGAAAAGGGAAGGAAAAATGAGAGATGATGAATTTAAGGGAGTAAAGACACATAACATCTTACCCTGTCAGGGCTTAAACATTAGAGGGAAAATTTCAGGAAAACCTATGTTCAGGAAATTAATATTTAGTTCACTAGCTCTAGGTCATTACATAATCAGTTAGCAGTAACTAAGATAGATTTTTTAGTAGTCATAAAATGAAAATATTCTTAAAAGTAAAAAAAGAAGTTATTAATCTTTGTTATGTAAAATGCAAATGTGCATAACATTTTTTTCTCTCCAGCCATTATTTCCAAACATTTTATGCCTTTAAACATGTTAATTATGTTGTATATATGTATATATGAAGATGATACTTAAATATTTTTAAATAAATGTTTGTCTTTCCCAGTACTTGTTGCAATGTTGGAAAAGTGGGTTAAGCAAAGGAAATTGTATCTTGCACACCGCAGGCTTTCAAGAAAAAGTAAAAAAAAAAAAATGGGGGGCCTGTGCCCCAGTAGAGCTTTATGTCTAGCAACGCCCCTGGTTCCAGCGGTATTTTAGGCTGGACAGCGACCAGTTTGACAACCTGCTGTCAAAGGTGGGGCCGCGAATTGCGAGGCAGGACACCAACTATCGGCGCGCTATTGATGTGGCTGAGCGCCTCGCAATTTGTCTACGGTGAGTAGTACTAATACCACACTGTAAAATACGCTGATACAAGTAAACGTTATGCACTGAAAATGTTAAATATAATCAAATACAAACATTATTTCATAATGTTACTAATCAGGAAACTGACTGAAAGGATTAAACATGAGCATTAACTTTTATCTATACTATATATTATAGTTTTATCAATAATGTTATATTTAATTATATTTAACTTTATCAGTGCAGGACTATATATGAGAGAGTGAGAGTTTACCACAGATGTATTTTGGTGAATTTTTAGTATTTATAAGTTGTTGTTTTTTGCAGATTCTTGGCCACTGGAGACTCCTTCTGCACCATAGCTTTCAGCTATCGTGTGGGAGTGAGCACTGTGGCAGGGATTGTTGGGGAGGTCACCAGAGCAATATGGGAAACCTTGGTGCAGGAGGTCATGCCAGTCCCCACCACTGAGGACTGGCGAAGCATTGCCAATGACTTCCTTCATCGGTGGAACTTTCCCAACTGCCTTGGGTCTATCGATGGCAAACATGTTGTCATTAAGTCCCCTGACAACTCCGGGTCCCTCTATTTTAATTACAAGGGGACTTACTCCATTGTGCTCCTGGCAGTGGTAGATGCCCAGTACTGCTTCCGGGTGGTGGATGTGGGCAGCTACGGGAGGACGAGCGATGGCGGTGTGCTGGCTAACTCCACCTTTGGCCAGGCACTCCGAAATGGGACCCTTGGTCTGCCACAGGATGCTGTGCTGCCTGGTGCAGAGCATTTGGGACCACAGCCACACGTGTTTGTAGCTGATGAGGCATTTCCTCTCCGCCGAGACCTCATGCGGCCTTTTCCAGGACACAATCTCTCCAGCAGGCAGAGAGTCTTCAACTACAGGCTTTCACGGGCAAGGCTGATTGTTGAGAATACCTTCGGTATTCTCACAGCTCAATGGCGCATGTACAGAAGAGTTATTGAGATCAGCCCTGCCAACGTGGATGCCTGTGTGAAGGCTACCTGTGTCCTTCACAACTTTATAAGGAGGTCCAGGAAAACCACCAGGACGCCCATACCATCGGCTGGAGATGAAGAAGCTGTTGGTCTACAGGAGATCACCCGAGCGGGCAGCAACAACGCCACACGAGAGGCCATCCGTGTCCGGGAGACATTAACAACATATTTTTCCACAGAGGGAGCTGTCCCCTGGCAACCTGTGGCATAAGCCATAGCATTAAACGGCTCTTTTCAGAGCCACCCAATTACTCAAAAAAAGGGTGTTTCCATAAATATAATAGAATATATATATATTTATTTAAAAATTTCATACAAAGATGGGTTAAAGTTTACTACAAGTGGTAACTAAATACTATTTTAATACATAGATGGTATGTTAAAAGCATATTTTAATTTATATAGTGTATCAAAATAGCACAGTTGAGGGCACTTAGTACTAAACCATAATTTTTAGTATATTAAGTACAAAATTAGTGTTTGGAAATAGAGCACTTTTAAGTACAAGTACAGAAGTATACTTCATTTCACCTGCACCTCCTATATGTGTTTAATGTGTGTGGTAGAATATAAAACACATAACCAGGCATTTTGACAATGTTTTATTGCCTATATATTGACATTTTATTTAAATTTCAAATAAACAAACTGTTATAAGAAATACGTTAGATATTACGAACAGTATTTAACATATTTAATAATTTGTGTTATTTGAACAGAATTATTGTGTGTGAGGGAGAAAGCACAAGGTGCAGACTGCGAGGGAACTAAGCTTACAAACACCCCTCACAGACTTGTCAGCTGCATACTCTCTCCCCAATGTTCAGTCTGGCATGCTTCCTGACATTTTGCTTCATACAATAGTCTGTGAATTTGAAACTTCAAGTCCTGCCTGGTCCTTATTGACAGCGACCTAAAGTCCTCCAGAAGACTTTAAAAAAAAAGACGGTCACTATCTTCCTGAGGAGCAGTAGATCGTTTAGTAATAGTCTGCAAAGCTGTTAGCATCCTCTCATCTAGCTCTCTGCTGCTGTGTGCTCTCTTTCTCCTGCTTGACTGCCCTGTCTGTCCCTCGCTGGACTGGGTCAGACTTGATGGTCCTGCCTGTCCTTCAAGGATGGACTGTCTCGGGTTGGTGCTCTGGATCTCACCCTGATGGTTCGGCTCACACTGCTGTGCTGCCTGACTGTGCCTGGCGATGGCATCTTCTCTATTCTCTGGGGTCAGAGCTTCCTTAACCCCCCCTACCATATTACTGTCAGTTATTCTATCTTCTAGGAAGGGGTTGAGGAAGCCCATGACCCCACTATAGCGCCATGGGCGGACACTGCTTGCCCCTGCTCCACTCTTCTTCCTCTCTGCCTCCTTTTTCCTCTCTTTTCTGTAGGTGTCTCTAAGAGACTTCCACCTTTTTCTGCACTCATCCACTAGTGAAAAGACAATAGAAAACACAAATTCAACACATAATCAACACATCATTATCACACACACACACACACGCAAACACACATTCTGGTTTCCATGTTTTGTGGGGACATTCCATAGACGTAATGCATTTTATACCATACAAACTGTATATTCTATTCCCCTTACCTACCCCATTCCCTAACCCCAACCTTCACAGAAACCTTTCTCCTACTTCACATTTTCAATAAACATCATTCTGTTTTATTTATAAGCTTGTTTCCTCATGGTGACATCAAAATGTCCCCACAAGGTCACAAAAATACGTGATAATTACACGAACACACACACACATAAGAACACACGAGACTAGGCAACTTTATAATACACTTAATTTGTCCTTGTAGGGAAAAGAATAGGCATTAACCAATATAACATATACTTCAAAATTATTAATATATAAAAAGTTTGTTATTTATGTTTATTTACATTATGTCAGGCATGAAATTAGCGCTTTTTTTAGACAATATAACGTTAATACACATCAGCATCTCACCAGGAACACCAACGATCTCAGACACCTTTGTCCAAGCATCATTTTTTTTAGTAACGTCCCTGTAATAAAAAAAGGGTCACATCATAAATTATTGGAAAGCCAGCCACAGCAATAATAAATTTCTCCTCCATTTTGCTTGATAAAAAAAGTTTACAGGACTGCTTTCTCTGGAATTCTATGAAGCGAAGGACTACATTCCGATTGGTTGCCACCGAACGTTTCCGCCTTTCGATTGGTTGCCGCTGAACCGCGTCATAGCTCATTACCATAAAGTTGAGCTGATTTCAACTCTCCTCGACGCTCAAACCGTCCAAAGCTCGCCGCGCCGCTGCTCGCCGGAGCTCGCCGCCGGCTCTCATTGAAAATGAATGACTTCCGGCCACTTTGACGCTCTCGCCGGTGGCGGTCTGAATGCACAGTTAGTGCTCCAATAACGGTGTGCTCGCCCTATCGAGGAGACAAATGAGATTGTGCCGCTCCAGGAGGGGGAGGGGCGTGAGGATCTGTGATCACTGAGCACAAAGTGGCTGCACTGTAGTGGCAACGAGTCCCTGCGGTTCGGTCCTTTGGTCCGTTTCAGCCAGAAAGGGACGTCAGGGAAGCACCCGCACAGTGAGCTTCCAGGATTTTCGTGAGCGGCCACAGTGTCAGTGGACCCAGACTAACGACACGCTCGGGGAAGTGATGGGCGACCTAAAACACACCTCGATGTACTCATTCAACTGGCTTCTCAGATATAAGTATGGTACACTTGAATATGTGCCTTTTTTCTTCAGTGTTGGTTTCCTTCATGGTGTCCATAAGGACCCGTAAATATACATAATAGGCATTGATTGGTGATGTAGTATGGAGTGCATTATCTATAAACATATTTGATAAGTGTTTCCTATAGGAAAGTGTGTAATGTTTAAATTAGCATTTAAATTAAACATTTGTAGTATCACTAACCTATAATGTGTTGACAAGCTAAGCTTGTTTTAAATGGTAAATGACTGTGCTTTATTTAGTTAGCCTACCCCTATTTATTTGGTCGTGTCATTTTTGCATAAACCTGACAGGCACATACAGACATGAGTGAAACCATTAGCTACCTTCTGCTCCTGTGGGGTTGACAACTGGTAGCTATCTCAACTGTTTGGTCAGGTAATAAATATAACAAACCTTGCCCTGTTTGGCAGTATTTTTATATGTTTAACCCTCTGGGGTCCGACCATTTTGGGACACTGTCAGAGGTTCTGACATGCTCTTACATTTGGTCTTTTTTCCGTTGCTTTAAAACATAATAATGGCAAGTGTCTCATACCACTGTGTTCAGCACAAACTGGGCTAAAATATTATATGAGCTACATGTAAGTACATGTTTGTATTTTTGAGAGAAAAAGGTTTATGCGTGGTTTTTAAAAAAGCAAAAATTTTAAGTCACTTATATAAGTCCACAAAACCAATACTAAACATATTTAACAAGACTTTCCTAAACAGAATCTAGTAGTCTAGAGTTTTTTTCTTTAAAATGATGTGAAAATCATCCTGCCTACTCATTCACATAAACCAATATATTGATTTAGAAAGTGTAAGACACTTTTTGTTTAGAGGGGCCGTATGCGAGAAGGATTGATTGACAGCTAGCAAACAAAGGCTTGCATAATGAGCTGCATAATGAGGCAGGAGGGAACTACAGTAAAGAATGTGAGGACAAATGTATACATGTTTGTTTGAGGTTTATTTAGATGTTAACAATATTATCAAAATAGAAATGAAGGTCAGTAGGACATTTTCAGTTTATTTGGAAACGAACCCTATTCAAAAACTTAACTTGTATAAGAAACTGATAAACAACAGAGCTGTAAACTTCATGTGGCTCATGTTACCATATAACTTTATGTCCAAAAAGTGTGAATATGTTTTTCCATTTCATAGTTTTGTACTGATGAGAGGGATGCAGACCTGTAAGAGAGTTATGAACAGCTGTTAGCATAAATTGTCCACAGAAATACCCTTACATACATAACTGATAGGTAAATGATGCACTAGATTCAGATAAACTATCATGTACATAAACTAAATTAATATCTTAGATAAACATCTGCAATGATTAGTTCAACATGATCTCACGAAGTTCCGTGGGATAGTCACGGAATTTTTTGCTCATTTTTCCGTGGCATTCTCACGGATTGGTTACTCAACTGTTTTTTCCTATTTTCAAACCATTGTCGCTTCGGTTTAGGGTTAGATTTGGTGTTTGCGTTAGTATTTCACTTTAAGTATTGGTTTATACTATTTTTTTTGATGTATTCTTTTATATTTTCTAAACTTTAATCAATTGTCACCTTAGAGTTGGGTTTGGGTAGGGATGTCATTTTATGTAAATCTAACCCTAAACCGAAGCGACAATGGTAAGAAAATAGGACAAAACAGTTGAGTAACCAATCCGTGAGAATGCCACGGAAAAGAAAGTCCGTGGCAGGGCCACGGAAATATGAGGAGATCCGTGAGAATGCCACGGAAAAATGAGCAAAAAATTCTGTGACTATGCCACGGAAATTTGTGAGATCAGGTAAAAAGCTGTTTTTAGATGACTGTTTTCAGATGGCCATCCCCTTATCGTGTAGCTTCTGTTTTAAACGCGTTTCTGTAAGTGAGTATGAACTTTAAAAACACATTGCATATGGCGTCCATGTGCGCGAGCTCGCGTCTCCGTGTAAACAACGCAGAGCCCATAATAAAACGGTGTCGCGTGTAAAGCGCAATGTATGGAATGCGTTGCATGTAAACAATATCATATTACAGCAGGTCCCCCAGTGCAGCATTACTCAAAGTTGCCATGAAGGATACGAAAGTGAATAACTGTGTCTAACACTGTACAGCATGTAACAATGAAATCCACCATTACGTGATCACACGTACTCGTTTGTAAACAATGCGAAAGTTTTTCAATCCGAAGCGTGCAGTCTGCTGAGGTTGCTTATGTAGGCTGAACTGCACAAGCCATAACATATTACATGATAGCAAATATAAATGAAGACAAATGACTTACAGTTTCTTCAGGAATATATCCTCCTCCATTGCGTCTTCCATTGTTCTTCTTCTTAGGTAACGTTAAAGATAAACGCTTCTCTTCCTCAATGTCCAGACATAAATGAAGATATTCCTCACGTGTGTGTATAAAGTTTATAATCCAAACATGTGGTAAAGTCTTTAAATCTGAAAAAACTTTACGCTTTGTTTATTATTGTTGGAACTGCTCGTCTCTTCATTACCATGTCAACAGCCTGTGGGCGTGACCGCATTAGAGATAATGAGCTCAGACAGGAAAAACGGTACTCTCTTTACTTCAATGCAGATTATATAAACAGGAAATATTTGTTTTTGATTATAATTAGCTTGTTTAAAAGTAGACATTTCAGGCTTTCTTTGGATATGTGTATCATGTTTGTGTGACGAGTATTCGCGGAGTTTCAACAGATTTTTGTAACGTGATTTGAGAGACAGCTGGCGGAGACAGAAATGTCTGAATGCGCACCCTGTTTATTTTCTTTATTTGACAAAAACACAAAGATCTCTTGTTATTGTGAATGTACACTAATTAAAGAGGACTTTTTACAGTTTCAAATGATGTCAAACACGTAAGTGTTTGATTATTAATGATGGAGTATTTTATGTCGATTCTGCTATGATAAGGAGAAAACACGTCAAAACGCGTCCCTGCGTTTTTGGACCCCTGGGGGTTAATGACAATAGTGATATGTTCAGCTAATCACAAACGGTTACGAAATGACCAGTGCAATTTCTCCTAATTCGTTCAGCAAACGCCATGAGGTGGACTGTAAAATCATCAAGTGTGTTAAACTCTGTTTGTGTGCCTCTAAAAGTATTTTTTTCCAGACATTCCTTGTTCTGAGTCTGTGCTAAGAGACTGAAACAGAGTATATAAGTTCTGATTCTCTGGCTGCGTGCTAGAGATTGTGACAGGACTAACCAAAAACCTCAAAGCTTCTGAGTCTCCCCCTGAGAGATACAATAACAGATCACTTAAAACCAACCAAGTTTCTGAATCTTTCCTTGAGATTTTACAGCTCCTTGTTCTGAGTTTGACAACAGAGACTGGACCAGATCAACCACAAGTTCTGAGTTTCTGGTCAGTGCGTCCAGAGGCTAAGCGGATCACACCACGTTCTGAGCTTCACGTCCAGAAAGGCCATAACCAACATCTGCAACAAGGTGAAGATTAGAAGAGCAGAGAATGTAAATTTCACTTAACCAAACCTCTTTTATCTCTTTCCCCGCCATTGACGAGATATCTCGTCAATTAAGAGAAAACGCTTCCCTGCCAATGACGAGATTTTCCGTCTTTCCGCAATACCGCTATTATCCACCAGGTGGCCCTTCCGCAACTTTTTAAAACCGGAAGTATTGCTCTATGGCAAGCTGCTGCATATCCGTGTCTGTTTTAAAGATCGCTCTGAATGGGATCTCTATGAAAAGTCCATCACAAAAATGGAATTATCTCTGCTTTTTGCTCAAAATATGGTGTTTTTGCAAAAACCTACCCATATTCAAAAGCTGATTGCAAAAGAACCACTAAAGGTAGGATGAAACGGGTTTTTTTTTTTGAAAGCAGAGGGTCTGTTCTTTCATTTGGTATATTGTATGTTTATATATTAAAAGAAGAACATTTTCTGTAAGGCATTAAACTTTGGTGAAAATCATGAAAAACGCTGGCGCTGGCTGGCAACTTTTTTTAAAAACGCTGGCGGTGAAAGAGTTATGAAACCTTGGCATTGGTGTAGACCAGCGGTGGAAAGAGTAATAAAATATTCTACCCAGGTAAAAGTACAGTTACTTTAATGATATTTTACTTGAGTACAAGTAAAGTTACTGGTCTAAAAAATTTACTCTAGTAAAATAAAATAAGTAATTTGAACCTTTTTTGAAGTTAAAGTTATTTTTCTACAGCAGGGTGAGGTGGGGGATTTTAGTATAGCTCAAAATATAAATCTTAAACTAGTTGTTTTTAATTGTAGGAACACTTTTACAATTAAAGAGCAATAACAAAAAGTTTTATGAAGTTTTATTAATAAAAATATATGTATGAATATATACATACATACAAATTGAGAGATGCAGCTTTTAGACAGTAAATTGTGCAGCAGCATACAGAAATGGAGGCAGGAAAGGGTCTTCTGAATGAAAATTGTTTTATAAAACAATGTCTCATAGTTCTGTCGACAAGACAAAAGTTATCTGCATTTATTGTCAATGTGAATTAAGTTATCACCGCAGCTCATCTCGAGTTTAAATTATCACTTGATGGCGAAACATACAACTGATGCAGACAGCACCTCTCGCCAAAGGCAGACCACACTGGCTAGGTTGCAGTTGAGACCAATGGACAACTCAACAAACAACAAACTCACCACAGCAATAGCTAATTGGGTGGCTACAGCATGTAGGCCAGTTAATGTAGTGGAGGATGAGTGTCTACTTGAAGTTATTCACATCGCATTTAACTATTAAGTCATAAGTTGAAGAGGCACTGAGACAGACAAACACGGTGGCACTTACTGGAGATTACTGGACTTCCCTTAGTAACCATAGTTACCTGGGAGTCACGGCACATTATTTTGACCCACACTGGAAACTTCAGTCGCACGCTTTGACCGTTATGAAGACAGACAAACGACACTATCCTGACGTTTGTGCTGAGCACTTTATGCAAGAAGCCAGACAGTTGAACACTGAACAACAGAGGTGTAAAGAGAAGCTGAAAGCCATACTTAAGTATAAGTACAGATACCTTACTGTAAAAATTACTCCACTACAAGTTACAAGTCACCAATTTGATGCACTAGTCCTCAACACAAAAAGACATTGTAGGTCAGTGAAAACCAAGAAAGTTTATTTATGAGGTTTTACTTCCTAATATAGAAAAGAAATCAAACACCTCAAAATTTTGACATGGCAGAACAAACACAGATTAAACATTGTCATAGTCTTTTGACTAAAATTTAATTAAGTTTTAGTCAAATTTTTGTCATCTGAATAGACCAATTTTGTGTTTGCAAACAGAGATGACTTTTTTGTGCTCTTTTCAATCGTGTCTAACTCATTTCCATTGTTTTTCTGCAACCGCATTGCGCGCGCAGCTTGCAGTGACGTAACTGTGACGTCTACTCTAAATTGGTCTATTGATTTAGTTTTAGTCTAATTTTATTCAACTAAATGCCATGAGATTTTAGTCTAGAAATCTACATTAAATTTAATTTAAACCAATTTAATTTTAGTCTAGTGTCATTGTGTACTTGAATGTGCCATGCTGACAAATATATAGCCTAACTTTGTGATATAAATATGGTAACACTTTACAATTAGGTTTATTAGTTAACATTAGTTAGCTACATTAGTTAACATGAACTAATAATGAACTGCACTTATACAGCATTTATTAATCTTTGTTAATGTTAATTTCAACAATTACTAATACTTTATTAAAATCTTGTTAACATTAGATAATGGACTCTGAACTACATGAACAAACAATTAAAGCTTAAATTTTTATTAACTAACATTACCAAAGATGAATAAATACTGTAACAAATGTATTGCTCATGGTTTGTTCAAGTTAGTTAATACATTAACTAATGTTAACTAATGAACCTTATTGTAAAGTGTTACCAAATATTCTTATATAAGCCTATGCTAAAAAAATTACAATCTTAATATTTCAAAAATTCCAGTATTAGAGTCCAGTAGGTTATTACAGTTAATAAACAGTAACAGAAATTTGATAATGCATATTAAAAACGGGAAGTTGTTCATTTGAAAGATTTATTGAAAACACATGTAGTAGATGTAACACCACTATCTCACACTAAGTGCACTACATTTCTTCAATCATGCATCCCTCTTTACCATAAATACATTACAGCATACTTGATTAAATGTGAGGACAGTGAAATTGTACACTTATTATCAATCTTATTACTTAAGTTACTCACGCAATCAGTACAGGACATCGCTGGTTTATTTAGGTTTATATAGTAAGTTATATCAAGTTATGTAGCTGATAAACATCAGTATATAAAACATTTGTGCTTGTCTTTGAGTTGCGGGATGAGCCTCCTGCGATCGCGCTTCACTTTTGTTTTGATTGTAGCATCACAAGTTTAACAAAGGGTCCCTTGACAGAATCAAATGTGATATGCATCCATATGTCTGCTCTTTATCTCTTCTCTAAGACCAGATGCAAACTTTTCCCTACAGTTTATGACATACGCAGCACGCAGATGTCCCGCTACGGTGGCTCAACGCAAGCCATTCAGCGTTTGACATCAAAATACCACAAGACCAGACTTCTCAAAATGCATTAGATTCGCTCTCGCAGTACTTTGATTTCATACGATTGCCCTGCGTAGCGCCACATGAAGTCCCTCAGTTATGTGTGTGCGTCTAACCTCGCGACCACAGATTCTATCCATCACCCTCTGACACTTTCGTCTAGTTTTTATTCTTTGACGAATAATCAATGTAGCGAGTAACGGTAAGTGTTATTTCAAATGTAGTGGAGTAAAGAGTACATATACCCAATCAAAAATGTAATTGAGTAGAGGGTAAAAGTTGCTTATATTTTTGATACTCTTGATACACTACTTTTGATACAAAGTAGCCCAAAAAATACTTAAGTACAGTAACGAAGTACATTTACTTAAGTACTTTACACCTCTGCTGAACTCTAAATTAGCACACTGACGACGGATAGTGCACTCTACATGATTGCAGCGGCCAGGCAACTCCTGTTCGATCATATGCCTTGCACTACACACAGCCTTCACCAAGCTATCAGTTTCACTCCAGAACAGCCCATTTGACAGCACTTTGGCAAAATGCAGTGCGGCATTTTAAGCATAGCCCAGCAAAAGCAGCAAAGTACGCAGTACAATACTTAAAAAAACATCCTTAAGTAAAAGTAAAATTACAGATTTTAAAAACTACTAGTGTCCTGTGTATGGCATACTAAACAATTGTTGCATCATGTGAAAATCAATACATCAATTGGTGCCTGTGTCAAAATCACTACAACAGAAGGGACTACAATCTACTTAATATTTAAATTTAATATCCCTTCAAATCTATGAATGGATATATAAAAGAATAATGAAAATGTTTTTCATAATATACTTTTATTTAAATTAGTAAACAATGCTGCTTGTTGATAAATGACAGCTTTGAATTATCACAACAAGCTAAAGCAGCCACGTCATAGAAAAATAAGGGTGCGTTCACACGACAAAATTTTGGAAGTGACAACCGTATTTACTTACAGGTGTGAGTCTGGAAGTGTCCTGTTCACACAGCAAATTAAAGACACAAATAGAACACTGCCTGTATGAACGAGGAACCGACCTCAAACCCGTATGCTAGTTACACGCGGCGCCTGTAACCATAGTGACGGACGTAAATATTTAAAAAAGTATTATTTATGCAATGGGCAAAACTTTATTTATGTAATTAACAAAAACAGCTGGCTTGTGTAACGCTTACCATTGTGCAAGAAAAATAAACAAGGGTGGTTCCTTATTAAAGTTTTAATTTCCAAAATGAATAAACATAAAATCAGTGTCAGCAACTGCACGTTTTACCATAGCAGATATATCTAATACAAAAGTAGTCATAATGACTTGTGAAGCAAATCGATCCATTTTTGCAAGAAATTGAACTTTATTTAAAGCATTAACGCAGCCAAATAGGAGGTGCTCTGCAGGTGGCGCAGAGAGTATTGTTTACCAACCGCAGGCAAAACCAGGCTCTTAGCGCCATCTAGAGAGCGGGGGCGTAAAAGCGCACTTTATATGTTGCCAAGGTTCTGTATGGACGCTAATAATGTTGTAAATAACGTTCAATATCCTGCAAAAACCGGCCGATTTGCAAAAAATGTCACCAGGAGTCATGGGGATTACTTTTGTATTGGATTATGTGCTTTTTGAGCTCTCAAAGGGACAGATCTATTGCCTTGAATTATATGAATCACAGATGGGTTTTTAGCCAAATATCTTCTTTATTGCTTCACTGAAGATAAAAGGTGAGTAAATAAACAGCTAATTTTTATTCCTTTTATTATACACTTAACATACATTATATGAATAGTCCATGTTTAAGGTTTAAACTCTATATATCTCACTTACTGGGCTGCACGCGATTCTATGCGTTATTGTTGTATTCGTAAATCAAATGGAGACGGTGATTTCATTCAACACTTTACTTAACTTTTCTGCATCACTTTTTACACGCATAGCACACGCTCATCATCACACTTCTTCTCCTTCTACAACTACACATATTGCATTCATTAGACCACTCCTAGTGCCACCTACTGGTGGGAGCATATGCATAAATGTCAGTATCTGCAAACACAACAGTTATGTAATATGTTCTGTGGCGTCTATGAAGTTAATATAATATCACATTAAGCTTATAGAGCAACCTGCTGCGTAGTTTGCAGTCATATCATGCAGAGAGCGCACTGGATGACGTGACAGAGAACTGGTTTTCCAGTGCGATTCCGTTCACACGCCACAGCATTTCTGTAAATACGGTTGTGAAACCCGAAAATTTAGGGGTGTGAGGTTGGTTATAGAATGCGGTTGTCAAACCTGTAAATAACCGAACTGCGTGTGAACAGAACCGTCTTAAGGAGTCAAATACAGGGTTTGACAACCGTATTATGGTACCGTGTGAATGCAGCCTAAGTGAACACAGTCCTTACCAGTGCCCGAACCTGTGTGTACGATATACTGATTCATGACCTCTGTAGCCAGAGCTGATTGAGACACAGCCAGAGTCTTTATACACAGTTTCATTGGACAAATGCACGTTGTCGCGGTTAAGCATTCAGACGGATCTTAATTATGGCCTCTGTTTGTTTAATGGTCTGGTTAGTTGCTAAACTGAACTCTGGAACATGTTTGGGTTTTCTAAAGACAAAGAGAGACAGCGATCATGGATCACCGGGAGGTTTGGCAGCCGATCTGTAGATAATTATATAGTACACATTTTACACAGTAATGTTAGCTCAGTGTACTTTTTGATAAGCTTTAGCTATGATTTGAACTAATATCTTTGTTAAAACCTACAGCAACAAGGAACAATCATGGAAAAAAGTGGTATCCAAAACTTTGAATGTTTCTCAGACCCAGCTACAATACACTTATACCAAGATATAAGGTGGCTGAAGTCCTTCAAATTGTATGCAAATGGGAAAGGACTGTGCACTAAGATATATCTTCGTTAAAACCTACCGTACCTGCCATTTAAACAGTAGTTACTTCAGTATAAAGTATGAATAGGGAAGTATGAATGAATTCTGACAAACTACATCCGTCATATTAATTCATCATGTGACATTAAGTCTTCATAACAACAAATTAGTCTTTAACTGGAATGACAAGTGCAATTAAGACACAAGGGACAACTGTTTAATATTTGTATTTGCATATGAATAAAGCTGCATTACTGCCTTGGGAATTTTTTAATAAAACAACACCCCTCCATCTTTTTCGTTGGATAACCCTTTCCTGGGGGATCAAAGGATAGCAAAGCGTCCATCAAATGAACACTTCAAGATCTTGCCGAAAGTAGTAGGTCATCCAGGTTTTTTTGGTCTACTGTTTTTCAATGCTATGAATTCAGACCTACTACTCACCTCCCCTCTTGCTTTTTGCCTACTATATAGTATGGAAGTAGGTGGTTTTGGACACAGCCTCACTCACTCGCTATTTCCCATGATGCAGTGGGAGACAAACATAACTGGAATCAGCTGAAGCATACTGACCAGAGTATGTGAGCGGTGCGGAGTGGGAGCGGAGCGGAGCGAGGAGTGGCGTAATTTTGCCAGGAGCGAGGAGCGTTTTTTTTATGTCGGAGCGTTGTGATGTTCTCTCGCTCCGAAAACGCTCCACTATCGCTCAATTACGAGTCAGGACTCGTCAGACAGACTCCGGACCAAACCACTGTGAAACAAACGGAGCGGGACTTAAAATGTCTCTTAACATATTTTGCATTCGTTTGCATTTGTATTGTTGTCTTACTAGTACTTTCACAAACATTTATATACGCGACACTGGGAAACTACAACTCCCATGAGCACTCTGCAGCACCAAGCGCAACGCAAAGAGACCATTTGTTGAGACGCGCGCGCGATCAGCGGAGCGTTGCGGACCAAAGCACCACCTCCAGAGAGCGCGCGAGGGCTGATGGATTTGCGAATGCACAAGAGGACACAGTCTGAGCGCATACACACTTCGGGAAATATAGAACAATTGCATGGAAGTGATTGAAGAGATATAAATTGCGTGCACACTCTCAGGGCAAGAGCGGATAGAAATTCAGCGCAAGTGCTTGGCACCTGCGACTCGGCAAAAGCTCGTTTTTCTTAAAGTGAATACAGCATTGGAGATATAGCTTTAATAAAAAATGTGTTCAACCACCCAGAATTTGTTTTGTTTAGATTCAGAATAGTTCTAGTATTAATATAAAAGTTGGCTTAAAGTGAAGGCAGTAGACTATATATATATTTTTTCGTTTGGCTATTTGTCTAAATTAATATTTTAGTTTGTGATTTATTTCTTTTATTTAATGTAATGTTTTTCGTTTGATAATTTATTTTATATGAGGTTTTTCATTTAATCATTTATTTAATTTCAACACATTTTTTGTTTTGCTTTGTTTAAAAGTGAGCTAAATGATAGCTTAATTTGTGCTAATATTAGCTATTTCAGTATGTGATGTTCTTCAGTTAATAACTGCGTATAAAATAAAAAATATGTTCAACCAGCCAGCATTTGTTTTGTTCAGAATAGTTCTGTAATTAATAGCCTATAAAAGTTGGCATAAAGTGAAGGCAGTAGCTCTATATTTTTTCGTTTGGCTATTTGTTTAAATTAATATTTCAGTTTGTGATTTCTTTCTTTGATTTAATGTGATGTTTTTCGTTTGATTATTTATTTTATATGAGGTTTTTCATTTAATCATTTATTTAATTTCAACACATTTTTTGTTTTGCTTTGTTTAAAAGTGAGCTAAATGATAGCTTAATTTGTGCTAATATTAGCTATTTCAGTATGTGATGTTCTTCAGTTAATAACTGCGTATAAAATAAAAAATATGTTCAACCAGCCAGCATTTGTTTTGTTCAGAATAGTTCTGTAATTAATAGCCTATAAAAGTTGGCATAAAGTGAAGGCAGTAGCTCTATATTTTTTCGTTTGGCTATTTGTTTAAATTAATATTTCAGTTTGTGATTTCTTTCTTTGATTTAATGTGATATTTTTCGTTTGATTATTTATTTTATATGAGGTTTTTCATTTAATTATTTATTTAATTTCAACACATTTTTTGTTTGGCTTTGTTTAAAAGTGAGCTAAATAATAGCCTATTTTCGGCTAATATTATCTACTGTTTCAAATTCCAATAAAGTATATGATGTTCTTCTCTTAGTACTGCATATTCGTTGTTGTTTAAAAAAATTTTTTTTTTTGCGTAGAGCGAAAACGGAGCGATTCGTAAGTAAGGACGGCGCGGGGAGTGAGCGAGGAGCGGAAAATTGTATACCCAGAGCGGAGCTTGAGCGGAGTAATTATGAAATGCTTTGAGCGCGGAGCGCAAATTCTTTCCACTCCACTCCGCTCACATACTCTGATACTGACCAAAATCACTCACTAATTTTTGTGCACGTCTTCCGCATATAGTTGACTCAATTGTCATCCCCTATATAAGGAATAGTAAATAAGTGAACGAGGGTGCGCTTTCAGACACAGCATCAGTGTTTTTGCCATCACTGCGCCTGTGCACTTGCTCTTCTTCATTTTTTTTTTGGGGGGGGGCTGTACATTCAGTGTGAATATCCCCACGTACTCTGCTGTTTTGCAGTCAGTTATTAGTTTTTTATGTATTATATTATTTTTATATTATTACTTTCTACCCCACTCTAAGTCCAAAATGCCTACACTTTCCTCCAGTGCTGCATTCCCTCTAGCCCGATTCAGCACAGAGCACACTGAACCATGCGTATGAGAATACAGGAATGCATGTATGTTTCTGTTGAAGCAGGCACACAACCAGAAATTTCTTTGTTCGAGACTCTCATATGTTTATTTCAGACATGCAGTGTGAGCAGTCAAGTCACAGCTCAGTGATCTACCTATACAGTGTGAGCACTCAATTCAAAAGCTTTGACTTTACACATACAGTGTAAGTTGATGTTTATCCACGACATTGCTGAAATTGCACAGTGTATGCCCAGCTTATAGTGGTCTGACTGATTGGACCATTGGGGAGTTTGTTATTTTAGTGTCAGACATGCAAATAGGATGGGATGTTAGTGAAAGTGGCTAATTCTTCTTTAGTACCACGAGATGAACTCTGTATAGTTGAATATATATATACGTATATACTGTATGTATATGTATATATAAAAGTATAAGCTGAAGTGTGAAGTTAGGGTAAACTCCCATTCCACTTGAGGAATAGCAGGCAGCTGCAGGATTGCTTAAAGCTAAATGAAATGAAATCCTAATTTCTAATTCTAATCGAATGACTTTAGGACTTCAGTCTCCTAAAAGAAAGCTCAAGATGTGTTTCGTGCCAAGATTGATCACACTAAATACTGACTGACATTTGGTTCTCAATTTTTTTTAATTTTGTGTACATATTTTCTGTTTGTATCTTAAAAAGAGTTAAAAAAAAATAAATATGGATGGATATTAAAACTTTGCTAAAACAATAGATATGTGTGTGTGTGTGTGTGTGTGTGTGTGTGTGTGTGTGTGTGTGTACCTGGTAATTATCACGTTGTGGGGACCAATTGTCCCCACAAAGATAGGAATACCAGTGTTTTTGTGATCTTGTGGGGACATTTTGATGTCCCCATGAGGAAACAAGCTTATAAATCAAACAAGATGATGTTTATTGAAAATTTAAGGTACAAGAAAGGTTTTTGTGATGGTTGGGGTTAGGGAATGGGGCAGGTAAGGGGAATAGAATATACAGTTTGTATGGTATAAAATGCATTACGTCTATGGAATGTCCCCACAAAACATGGAAACCAGAATGTGTGTGTGTGTGTGTGTGTGTGTGTGTGTGTGTGTGTGTGTGTGTGTGTGTGTGTGTGTGTGTGTGTGTGTGTGTGTGTACCTGGTAATTATCACGTTGTGGGGAAGGAATACCAGTGTTTTTGTGACCTTGTGGGGACATTTTGATGTCCCCATGAGGAAACAAGCTTATAAATCAAACAAGATGATGTTTATTGAAAATCTAAGGTACAAGAAAGGTTTTTGTGATGGTTGGGATTAGGGAATGGGGCAGGTAAGGGGAATAGAATATACAGTTTGTACGGTATAAAATGCATTACGTCTATGGAATGTCCCCACAAAACATGGAAACCAGAGTGTGTGTGTGTGTGTGTGTGTGTGTGTGTGTGTGTATTTATATATATAGACACACACATTCTGGTATCCATGTTTTGTGGCGACATTACGTAGACATAATGCATTTTATACTGTACAAACTGTATATTCTATTCTCCTATCTATACACCTATCTTTGTGGTAACAATTGGTCCCCACAACGTGATAATTACCAGGTACACACACACACACACACACACACACACACACACACACACACACACACAGTGCTCCGCATAAATGAGTACACCCTCTTTAAAAAGTAACATTTAAGCAATATCTCAATGAACACAAAACAATTGTCCAAAATGTTGACAAGAATAAGTTTAATATAACATCTGTTTAACTTATAACATGAAAGTAAGGTAATAATGCAAATTAAAATACACATTTTTCAGTTTAACTCAAATTAAGGTTATGCAACACAACAACAGGTAGATTAGATCTAGTACTTTGTATGGCATCCATAATTGTTACTGACAGCACCATGTCTTATAGGCATGGAATGGACAGGTTGGCAACATTTTGCAACATCTATCTTTTTCCATTCTTCAAGAATGACCTCTTTTATAGATTGGATGCTGGATGGAGAGTGATGCTCAACTTTTCTCTTCAGAATTCCCCATAGGTGTTCGATTGGGTTTAGATCAGGATACAAACTATTTTGTGCCTGGCCTTTAGGAGAAGTTTGTTTCATGGACGGCACCCATGCATGGCATTTCTGTGCAGTGTACGCCATATTGTGTCATGGGCAATAGTCTTCCCAGTTTGGCTTTCTACTTCTTTAGATAACTGCAGTGAACTTGCATGCCAATTTTCTTTAACCCTTCTCATCAGAAGACACTCCTCTCGAGGTGTTAACTTCCATGGACGACCTGGACGTCTCTGTAAGAGAATGTTTTTTTTTTTTTTTTTAAATGTTTGTACCACTGCTACAGTATTCTTTCTGACTGAAAAGTAAAGCTTTGCTAAACTTCTTGTAGCCTTCACCTTTCTGGTGTAGAGAAATTATTTTCTTTCTCAGGTCTTGGGACATTTGTCTTCCATCTGGTGCCATTGCTGACAGCATGAAATGGGATGTAGCCTAACACCCTTTTATAGTCAACTGTCTGCTGGACACCTGTGTAATGAATAATTAGACTCACATGTGGTTGAATTCTTTTTCAATTAGACATTTGTAGTCTAACATTTTGCTTTGCTCTAGACCAGGGGTTCCCAAACTTTTTTTCCTGCGCACCCCCTTCTATGTCCCAACCGGGTTGGCGCACCCCCAATCCCCATTTAAAAAAAAAAATGTTTTCTCACCATAAATACTCATGTTTAATCATGCGCAAATAACCAAGGGCCGGTTGCACTAGCCAGATG
This sequence comes from Paramisgurnus dabryanus, assembly GCF_030506205.2. NCBI lineage: Eukaryota > Metazoa > Chordata > Actinopteri > Cypriniformes > Cobitidae > Paramisgurnus > Paramisgurnus dabryanus. Next base: position 11,700,916 of record NC_133337.1, read on the forward strand.
TTAAGAAGTTGGGTGTAATAGTCCTACGTCGGGCTTAGCTACGTCCAACATTGTGAAAAATATTTACGCCTATTGCACCATCTGAAACTACGCTCAGCGTAGATGATGCGCGCCCCCGTGTATGTGTTTAACCACTGTGATATTTAGACGCCATTCGAGTTTACTATGGTAAAAAACGTACACTTTACTGCCGTCAGCTAATAGATGACATTTGAGAGGTTTCCTCATGTTTACCAGTGCGTCACGTGCAGACCCATCAAACACATTAACGAAAGCCTTTACTGTTCGCACAAAAGGTGTATAATAGTTTGCAGATTCATTATAACAGCTCAAGTTTCAAACAAAATTAAATGAAAGCTTTTAATAAGTTCTCTACAGTAAGTATTTATGTATTTTATTATATAATTCATTGGCGGTCTCTTTACCATGCATGAAAACACATTGCTCGCGTATCCTGTGCCCATGTCTCGTCACATTTCATTATTTCTATTTTTGCCATAAAAAAGTCTCTCTCTCTTGGTCCCTCTCCTCCTTCGTGACTAACAACTTTATCATAAGACGTCCCACATGACAGTTTCCCTGATTTCAGTCAGTTAAGCATATTTATAATATATATGGAATGAATGAAACGAGTTGGCACGCATATAGCGGCTGCAGTGCATAACAGAAGAGCAGTGCGTAGAAAAAGACAGCAGCTGTCTTCTACGTTTCTATCAAAAACTAATAAATTATAGTTTTTTATTTAAAATAAAAGCGATTACAAAGGAAATGTTTACTGTTCATTTATTTATTTATTTATTGTATGGAAAAATCCCACTTAAAGAAACAGACCGCCATTACATTTTTCCTCTCGCGCACCCCCTGGTGGCAGCTCACGTACCCCTGGGGGTGCGCGTACCACACTTTGGGAATCCCTGCTCTAGACATTTCAGTGGAGTATATTTATTTTTGTATAAGGGATGGGCATTTTCCAGTAATTTAATATTCAAAAATATAAGCTCATAAAGAATGAATATTCGAATATTCGTTTATTTAAATTACATTAATTAAGACATACGTGTTTTGTATTTTTCATTTTGTCACAATTTCACAGAAGGCTTATAATTAGAAAATATCCACAACAAGCTTATATTCTGTATATATGTATGTATGTATTTTTAAGTTAAAAACATTGTAAAAAAATATATTTTTATAATTCTTCTTAAAAAAATAGCTCACAGAAAAATGGTGTTAACCCCCAGGGGTCCAAAAACGCGGGGACGCGTTTTGACGTGTTTTCTCCTTATCATAGCAGAATCAACTTAAAATACTCCATTATAGATAATCATACACTTACGTGTTTGACATCTTTGAAACTGTAAAGGGTGTTCTTTAATATGTGTACATTCACAATAACAACAGATCTTTGTGTTTTTGTCAAATACTTAAAATAAACAAGGTGCGCATCCAGACATTTCTGTCTCCGCCAGCTGTCTCTCAAAACATGTTACAAAAATCAGTTGAAACTCTGCGAATACTCGTCACACAAACCTGATACACATATCCTAAGAAAGCCTGAAATGTCTATTTTTAAACAAGCTAATTATAATCGAAAACAAATAATGCCTGTTTATATAATCTGCATTGAAGTAAAGAGAGGACAGTTTTTCCTGGCTGACTTCATTATCTTTAATGCGGTCATGCCCACAGGCAGTACACGCTGTTGACATGGTAATGAGGAGCAGCTCAACACAATAACAAACAGACAAAGTAAAGTTTGATCTGATTTAAAGACTTTACCGCATGTTTGGATTATAAACTTTATACACACACGTGAGGAAGATCTTCATTTATGTCTGGACATTGAGGAAGAGAAGCATTTATCTTTAACGTTACCTAAGAAGAACAATGGAAGACGCACTGGAGGAGGATATTTAAAGTAAGTAGCAGTTAATTTATACCATTTATATTTGCTATCATGTAATATGGCTTGTGCAGTTCAGCCTACATAAGCAACCTCAGCAGACGGCACGCTTCGGATTGAAAAACTTTTGCATTGTTTACAAACGAGGACACGTGATTTCACGTAATGGCGAATTTCACTGTTACATGCTGTACAGTGTTAAACAGAGTTATTTACTTATGTCCTTCATGGCAACTTTCAGTAAGCCTGCACTGCTGTTTCTTTTAAGTGTGTGCTGTAATATGATTCCATGTTTACATGCTTATTTACAAACGAGTACGCGTGACCTCTCGTAATGGCGGATATCTGTTACATGTTGTACAATGTACAGTGTTAGACACAGTTATTTACTTTCGTATCCTTCATGGCAAGTTTGAGTAATGGTGCACTGCAGGATCTGCTGTAATATGATTCCATATTGTTTACATGCAAGGCAATTCTATACATTGCACTTTACATGAGACACCGTTTTTATGAGCGTCTCCGCGATGCAATGTATTTGTAAAGTTCATACTCGCTTACAGAAACGGGTTATAAACAGAAGCTAGACGATAAGGGGATGGGCATCTGAAAACAGTCATCTGAAAACAGCTTTTTATATAACTAATCAGTGCAGATGTTTATCTGAGATGTTCTGAAGTTAGTTTATGTGCATGATAGTTTATCTGAACGTAGTGCTATCATTTACCCATCAGTTATGTATGTAAGGGTATTTCTATGGACAATTTATGCTAACAGCTGTTCATAACTCTGTTACAGGTCTGCATTAGTGCTGCCGCGAATAGTCGACGTAGTCGACGTAATCGACGATGAAAATTTGTCGACGGCAATTTTTTTAGTCGAGGAGTCGCATATTTATTTTTTTCCGTCTCAAACGGCCCACTGTAATTCTGTCTCATGTCTCAAATGGCTCAATGTAATTCACCTCCACACCAGTCTGTGCGCTGTGCGCGCCCTGCTGGTTAATCTGCTACGCTATCATCTTTCTTCCCTCTCCCCCTGCCTTCACTGCTTTAATTTTGAAAAATTGGCGGTGGCAGGTGAGTCTATGGAATTATGAGTCGGAAAGCTTCCGAAGTATGAAAGTATTTTAAGCCAAGTTGTGATAAAAGAGTGGTCTGTTACACCGTGCCAAACGTCGCTGGCTTATCACGGGAGCACAACGACAATGCACGAGCATCTCAAACGAAAACACTCGGGAGTTATTGACGATATACCCACAGAGAATAGGACAACGTAAGTAACTGTTATATGATTATTAATGAAATGGCGAGCTAGTCAGTACTGTTTTATTAACTCTTTTGAGAAGTACAATGGCCCTCATTTATCAAACGTGCGTACACCAAATTTCCAGCGTACACCTGGCGTACACCCAAAACCACGGTGACTTTGAGATTTATCAATATGGACGTTGGCGTACGGCACGCTCAAATCCTACGCCAGCTCAGGAGGTGGTGTACGCACATTTTGAGTTAGTGCAGAAATGCGCAAACAATTCCTAACACCACAAAACGCACTGACAAACTAAAATATATGATATATTATGACCCACTGTAAAAAACTAAAATTATATTATGCAACATGTACTTCAATGTTTAATTTGTGAGACTTTACCAAAGCATTTGATTTGTAGGCATATGTATTCCTTCAGTTGAGAGCCTGGGCGCTTTACCTGACGTTTCAGGGCAAAGCATGTGAGCGGAGCGGAGCCTTGAGCGGTGCGGTAATATTACCATCAAAGCGCCTCTCTAAAGATCCGCTCGCTCAGCACCGCTCGTTGAACCCAGAACGCCCTTTAATAATTTGCTAGTTCGAAAATCTGTAAAAACGTCTAGCAATAAGTTATGGAATTCAAGCCTTATACAAAAATGTAAAGTAAAAATCAAAGTTAAGATTGGACAGGAAGAAAACATTGAAAGGGAGTGCGGAGAGACTGTAAAAGTTAGCAAATATTCATCCTGGAATCTGAAGCGGCACATTGCAAGAAAGCACAAGGATGTGCTACGAAAACATGGTAATAATGCATCAAAAGGTAAGCTAGTTACATACTATTCGATGATAAATAAATAGCTACACATGAATAGGTAAGGTAAAATGCTTGTGTTGAATGGAGCCATAAATCCGATCATGATGACATGCGGACAAAATCATGGCCACGAATTATCTTTTATGCTACATTATGGACACTTCTTTTTCTTATTTAGTTTAAAGTAAATATTCAACAGTTTGTTCCTTGGAATTAATTATTATAATATTTCGTAATTACTATTACAATTATTATTACTTCAAATTATGAATTAGCCTAGTAAAACATGTGGATGTCGTGGAAACAAATTGTTAATTTGAATTATATCCAGAGCTCCGTATCAAACTGGATCTTAGCTAACAAACAACTGTATGTAAATACAGAAAAACACACTACAAAAGTTACTACATCATTTTAAAATATTATTTAAAAAAAACTTAACCGAACCATTAAGCAGACATATAATTTAGATGTAGGCAACATTAAATAATAATAATAATAATAATAAATAATTATTCTTCTAAATATCAATTAAGCGTCATTAATAATAAAAATAATAATACAAATATTACAAAACGTCATGCAATTGTTAATGTGTCTTTAATCCCGCTATTTAAACTCCCAAGTAAAACAATTTTGATTCTTTCCACTTCCCTGGTTTCTCGTCTTTGCCGTCTTCCATGTGTCAATGTCGTAAAATGAGGGCGTGGGGGAGGTGGAGACTTGAATTTATATGGGCTTGTTATTCTAATGACGATCGTTTTCAGCCGCCGCATTTATGAAGGGCAGATATTGCTTACACCTGAATTTCAGAGGTACGCACAGTTTCATAAATCAGGCGGTGAGAGGAGTGTAAGCATAATCTTACGCCAACATATACGCCCGTTTCTACGCAAGAATGATAAATGAGGGCCAATGACTCTGTCTTTGGATGTTAAAGGCTATGTTTGCTCGTGATTCCGCCACGGAATCAACACTGGACGCAACAAATAGATTTTTCATGATTGCCATTTACATTTTTATTTTACTATTTTAAACGGCTCAATTCATTGTTGCGAGTGTTCAGCGCGTCTCTCTCTCTCTCTCTCTCTCTCTCTCTCGGTGCATGCTGGGAGCGTTTGGGGTGTGCGACTGTGCGTGAGGGTTTCACGGGGAGTGTAGGAGCTTTTTGCGCCTTTTCTTTTTTTTCTACTGCATTTTAATTAAAATGTACTAGAAGAGGAATACTTTGTTTCGACTAAGAAAGTAAAGACTTTGTTTCCTGTGTCGCTCCATCACGGCATCAGGTGTGTGCCTGCACATGGCGTGACGGTGGAGGATGTGTTACTGGAGGTCGGAGAATTAATCGGATATGAAAACATTTCTTCGGCGTCGCGGATGAATAAGGCGGTAGTGGTGTTTGTAAAGGAGGAAGAGATGACAAATCGGTTGATAAGCGATGGAATTGTGGTAGGTGGAGAGTTTCTTACTATATCACCGCTGGTAACGCCAACGACCCGTATAACTGTGTCTAATGGCCCTCCTTTTATATATAGTGATGAAATTGAAATGGCTTTGGCGCGGTACGGGAAGTTTGCAAGTGGGATTAAAACTATTCCATTGAGATGCCGAAATGAAGCTCTAAAGCACGTGATGTCATTTTAGGAGGCAAGTGTTTATGTTTTTAAATCAGCCAGAGTTGGATATATCGTTTAGAGTTGGCCACGAGGGGAAATCGTATGTGGTTTACGCTAATACTGGTAGCATGAAGTGCTTCGATTGTGGGGATATTGGGCATAAGAGGATGGCGTGCCCACATAAGGCCCAGGATAGGCAAGACGAGGTAGCTGAACATAGCGCTGTTGTTGAGGATGTTCAGGATAAAAATTATAATGTCCAGATTAATACTGATGAAACAAATTATGATCAGATTACAGAGGATATAAATGTTGCTAATGTTGATTTGATTGACAATAGTGTTCAGAAAGATGATGTGGATGAAAATGAGTGTTCTAGTGGACAAAATGTAAATGATGCATTTGAAATGGGGGAAAGTAGTGGGATGACTGATGATGTCAACAAAGTAAACAGTGGTGAAATGTGTACTGATTCTGAAATGGGAGATGATGATAATCTCTCTGAAATTTCAGATATTGGTTCACAAACTATAGAGGATACATATACACTGCAAGAAATAAATAACTTTCTTGATACAACGTTTGGAAAGACTGTGGAAGTCAAAGATTTCTTCCCAGATATAGGGAAATTTATAGTGTCTGTGACTCTGCTACAGAGAAACGTTAGTTATGAGGTTCTAAGCAAGCAAAAAAGATTTCGGTTGAGGAAGATTTTAACGAAGTTAAGGAAGAGCAAGGCAAATGTTTCACAAAATGATTAAAACACACAGGGTGTCCGCTATTCTTTGTCTTTTCACTCTATTTCTGTCCTCTTTATATTTTTCCCTTTTTATGGAGTTTTTGAGAGCAGGCTCCTTAAATATAAATGGGGGTAGGGATGGAAGTAAGTTAGCAATGGTGTCAGAATTATTTAGAATTAAGAAGGTGGATATTGCTTTTTTACAAGAGACACATTCTAATACAGAAAATGAGTTGGAATGGGATAGATGGTGGGAGGGAAAATGTGTGCTAAGCCATGGGACAAATTTTAGCTCTGGTGTAGCCATATTATTCTCAAAAAATATAAATTTAAATATTTTAGTTGTAGAAGAAGTGGTAAAGGGAAGAGTATTATTAATACATATAGAATTTAAGGGAACTGTGTTTGTGCTTATAAATGTTTATGCACCAAATATTGGGCCTGAGCGGGTGGAGGTTTTTATGAAATTAAAAGATGCTGTTAAAAACATTGGAGATCAGGTGTGTGTTATCATAGGAGGTGACTGGAATTGCACTGTTGATTTTACCATTGATAGGAATGGGGAAGAACCTCATAATGAGTCAAGTGTGGTATTATCAAAAATTATAAAAGAGTTTAATTTGATTGATATTTGGAGGAAAAGAAATATAGGAATTAGACGATATACATGGCTTAAAGCGTCTGAGAATATAGTTAGTGGGGCAAGACTAGATAGATTTTATATTGATAAAACATGGAATAACAAGGTGATGAATGCTGTTATTTTACCAGTTGGGTTTTCAGATCACCACTTGGTTTTATTTGACCTAAACATGAATATAACTACAAAACCCAATTATTTTTGGCATTTTAATGTAAAATTATTACAAGATGTTTTATTTTGTGATAGTTTTAAATTATTTTGGAATAAATGGAAAATGCGTAAAGATTCTTTTGAAAACATGTGTCAGTGGTGGGATGTTGGGAAAGCAAACATAAGAATATTTTGTCAAAATTATAGTTCACATAATACATCAAAGGTGAAATCTGCAGTAAAAAGTTTGGAGAAAGACATTCAAAGAATGGAAAGTACTTTTTTTAATAACAATGGAACTGGCCAGAGTGAACTGTTAAATAATAAGAAGAAAGAACTAGGCTCATTATTACAAGAGCAAGTGAAAGGAGCAATTGTACGGGCGAGAATCTGTTCCATTAAAGACATGGACGCTCCTACGTCTTTCTTTTTCAACCTTGAAAAGAAAAGCTCCCAACAAAAACAAATATATCATCTTCAACGGCCCGATGGGACTATAACGTCAGACTCTGTGGAAATAAAGATGCTCGCAGTTAAGTTTTACAAAGAACTGTATGATGCTGAAAACTGTGATGCTGAGAGTGCTTCTGATTTGTTGAGTGATTTACCTCAGGTGGGAGATGAGGGGGAAAAATCACTGGACAGTCAAATAACTTTTCAAGAGATTACAGAAGCAATGAAGCAGTTATCAAATGGACGTTCTCCGGGAATTGATGGACTGCCAGTTGAATTTTACCAAGCTTTTTGGAATATATTAGGACAAGATCTGTATGAAGTACTCATTCAAAGTATCAAAAGTGGTACACTTCCTATAAGCTGCCGTAGAGCTGTGCTGTCTTTGCTTCCAAAAAAAAGGAAATCTAGGTCTACTAAACAACTGGAGACCAGTTTCGTTACTCTGTTTGGACTATAAAATATTGTCAAAGTGTTTAGCAAATAGGTTAAAGTGTTATTTAGACTTATTGGTTCAAAATGACCAGACGTATTGTATTCCCAAAAGGTCAATTATGGATAACCTCTTTTTATTAAGGGATATAATTTATTTTAACCAATTTAATCATTTAAATCTGGGTATTCTTTGTTTGGATCAAGAGAAAGCATTCGATCGGGTTGACCATGTGTATCTTCTTAAGGTTTTAAAACAATTTGGATTTGGAGAAAATTTTATATCTTATATTAAGTTGTTATATTCCAATGTTTATGTGATGGTTAAAGCTGGTGGAGGATTAAGTGCACCAATACCGGTATTAAGGGGTATTAGACAGGGATGCCCACTTTCTGGACAATTGTATAGCCTTGCTATTGAGCCATTGTTGTGTCGGATAAGAAGAGAATTGAATGGAATTTTACTTCCTGGTATAAATAGTAGTAGTAGGGTATCGTTATCTGCCTATGCGGACGATATCACAGTCTTTATCACGAGTCAGAATGATGTTGATATGTTAACGGGAATTATTAGGAAATACGAGAATGCATCTTCAGCAAAAATGAACTGGGGAAAAAGTGAAGGGCTGATTATTGGTCAGTGGGGAGGGTTGGGACCTCCAAAATTACCTGGTGGAGTACTGTGGGTAAGAGAGGGGTTAACATTTTTAGGTGTTTTTTTAGGAAATGCAACATTTAAGGGGAAAAATTGGGAGGGAATGCTGGAAAAGGTGAATGCTCGATTGTCTAAATGGAAATGTCTATTACCACAATTGTCATACAGAGGGAGAGTTCTGGTGGTAAACAAACTGGCTGCCTCTATTTTGTGGCATAGACTGGTGGTATTGGAGCCACCTGATGAGTTGATCTGCAGGATACAAAGGACTTTTGTGAACTTCTTCTGGAGTTGAGAACACTGGATTCGTGCAGCAGCAATTTATCTTACAGTTGAAGAAGGAGGCCAAGGTCTGGTGGACGTGAGGAGCAGAATCTGTGCTTTCAGAATCCAAGCAGCACAGAGATTTCTCTACCATAAGGACTTGGTTTGGTCTCAGACTGCAATGGCTTTTCTACAAAAAACTGGGGGTCTTGGATTGGATAAACATTTATTTTTAATGAACCTGGACAAGATAAACATGTCTGAGCTTTCACATTTTTACCGGACAATGTTGCATTCATGGAGAACGGAGGGGTTACTTGACTGTAACCTTGTTCCCTGAAAAAGCGGAACGAGATGCTGCGCTGCTAAGCGCTATGGGGAACGTCTTTATCGTTGACCAGCTGAATATAGTGTGCAAACACGTCAATGAAATTGACCCGGAGGTATATAGCCTCGGTTGATGACGACATCACAGCGCACCCGATGCGAAGCTATAAAATAGATGAGCAACAGCTGTGTCATCAGATCTTTTGTTTGAAGACCAGTCCTGGGACATCTACTGTACGGCAAGACAGCGCAGCATCTCGTTCCGCTTTTTCAGGGAACAAGGTTACAGTCAAGTAACCCCTCCGTTCCCTATCAAAAGCTTTACTCGATGCTGCGCTGCTAAGCGCTATGGGGAACGACAATACCCACGCTGCCGTGCTTGGAGATGTCTGGACCCCTTACGGATGTGTAAGTGTGTGCACAAGGACCGCAAAGAAATCTCAGACATAAACAACCAAGCTAAAAATAGTGGATGTGTGCGGAAAGGATGCTCATGTCGCCTCACAAACATCTATAAGAAGGCACCCCTTCCTAATAAATAGCAGTGGGGAATACCCCTTTATGGAAAAATGGTTTAGACAGCAGCTTGAGATGTTGACTCGAGGACATGAGACCCTGGAGTGACATGAGCATCCAAGCTATAAAATCTTATGAATGTATGCAGAGAGGACCAGCCCGCCGCATCACAAACGCTCTGTAAGGAGGCACCCCTTACTAAAAGTAGCAGTGGGGGATACCCCTTTTATGGACAAATGGCATAGACATCAGCTTGAGATGTTGACTCGAGGACAGGAGATCCTAGAGTGACATGAGCATCCAAGCTATAAAATCTTATGAATGTATGTGGAGAGGACCAGCATGCCGCATCACAAACGCTCTGCAAGGAAGCCTCTTTTACTAAAGCAGTAGAAGAGGCTACTCCCTTGGTGGAGTGAGCTCTCAGACCTGCTGGCGAGACTTGACAGCGCGCCTCAAAGGCAAGAGCAATGGCATCCCTAACCCAATGTGATTGCGGCCCCCAAAAACAGACAAACAACCGCTCTGACTTACGCCACTGGCTAGTGCGGTGGACATAAGTCTGAAGAGCACAGACTGGACACAATCTGTGGTATAACTCCTGCTCCGGCGTGGTGAACGGCGGAGGGCAGAAAGTCTCAAGAATGACCGGATGTGCAGTCGAAAAGGGAACCTTACGCAGGTAATCAAGATAAGGATGTAAAATCAACTTCACCATTCCTGGGGCAAAATCTAGACAGGATGGCGAGATCGCCAGAGCCTGCATATCCCCAATTCTTTTTAAAGAAGTTATCGCCATTAGAACAACCATCTTTAGCATCAGAAGTCTATCAGACGCTGACTCTAGAGGTTCAAAATGAGGTCTGAACCAGACCCTCAAGGACTATAGCTAGGTCCCACGAAGGAATCTTAGTTCTTGCTGTAGGCCTCAATCGTTGGATGCCTCCCGAGCGGCGCCCCGTCCACCAAAGCGTGGCAAGCCGAAAAAGCGGCCACATAAAACCTGAGAGTGGATGGGCATAAGCTGCTGACAGCTTTTCCTGCAGAAAACTCAGAACTGTAGCAAACTGGCAGTTAACAGGATCTGCATTATGTGTCATGCACCATGCTTCAAAGACACCCTATTTAAAGGCATAATTCTTTCTAGTGGAAGGAGCCCTAGCACTCAAAATAGTGTCAGTAACATCAGGCGACAAACCTGTGTCCCTCAGTTGGTACCCTTAGGAGCCAAACATGGAGATTCCACAGGTCGGGCCTGAGATGCATTATCATGAGACAGAACGCCCCTCCTCTCCGGATTTGCCCATGACGAGCCGTTGAGGAGAGATATTATCTCTAAAAAACCATACTCTGTTCAGCCAACGCGGTGCTATCAGAAAGAGGCAAGAGCCTTGCTGGCGAACTCTGGCTAGAACCTGCGGGAGCAGCGCCACTGGAGGAAACGCATAAAGGCGTTTGTCCGGCCATGTGTGCGCCATTGCGTCCAGACCCAGGGGGGCTGGGGAACTCAGAGAGAAGTAAAGGAGACATTGCGCTATCTGAAAAGAGGCCAAGAGTTCCACTTTCTCTCTGTAAAATCAGGTCCATATCTGAGACACTATGTCTGGGTGGGGTTTCCAATCCCCAGTCGATAATGTCTGCCTGGACAGTAAATCTGCTCCTACATATAGGTTTTCTGGGATGTACACTGTTCTGAGTGACAGGAACTTGTCCTGAGCCCAGAGAAAAATCTGCCTCGCTATCTTGTTCAGATTGCGCGAGCGCCGACCTCCCTGGTGACTTAAGTATGAGACTGTCGCTGTGTTGTCCACCCGCACTAGGACATGACAGCTTCTCATTTGGCGGAGAAAATATTTCAGGGCCAGAAATACAGCCGTCAGCTCTAGGCAATTGATGTGCCAACCGAGCTGATGACCCTCCCATTCCCCTTGAGCTGGACGACCATCTAAGGTCGCACCCCAGCCCGTCAGGGAGGCGTCTGTCATTAGCAGTTTGCGATGACAAGTCGCTCATAGCGTGGGACCCAAGGCAACAAACCGGGGTCTTATCCACATAGTTAGTGTATGAAGCCCGTGGCGCATCACTTTAATCAGCCTTTGAGGGTTGGCCCTTGGATGAAACCCTCCGGCTCTGAAACGGCGTCATATGCAACAGCCCCAAAGGAATCACCGTGGATGCTGATGCCATAAACCCTAATATCCTCTGATATTATTTCACAGTGAGATCCTGGCCTAGCCTGACTCTGCTCAGGGTATGCTGAATGGCCTCGATTTGTGCGGGAGACAAATGTGCCTGCATCGTAATCGAATCCCAGACTATCCCTAAATAAGTCATTCTCTGGGCATGAGAAAGAACGCTTTTCTTGGCGTTGAGTCTCAACCCTAGAAAAAGTAGATGTGCTAACACAATGTTTTTGTGTTGGAGCGCCACCTATCGCGATTTTGCTAGTATTAGCCAATCATCCATGTAATTTAAAATGCGGATGCCCCGGAGTCTCAATGGAGCCAGTGCTGCATCCATACATTTTGTGTGTGTGCGGGGTGATAAAGCTAGGCAGACTGTAAGAACCAGGAAGTATCTGCTGTAAAAGCCTGACCTTCTCTCTGGAAGGGGAACATGTTCTATGGCCCCTTTCATCAGTAGAGTTTGTATTTCTTGCAACAGTACGTGCGTTCGTTCCGGTCTCACGGAAGTGAATATCACGCCATTGAAGTGCGGAGGACGACGAATAAATTGGATTATGTATCCTAAGTGTACTGTGCTTATTACCCAAGCAGAAACGGCTGGCAGGAGTTTCCACGCTGCCAGACTCTCTGATAATGGTATTAATTTTATTATTTCCTCTTAGGGGAATGCTAAAAACCCTGCACGGGGGGCCTTTAACATTGAAGAAAGAGGGCCTTTAACATTATGCTGGAAACCGCCCCCCCCCCCCGCAAGCCCAGAGGCGGCGGAGGTGGAGAGGCTTCGTAAAGGCAACGGGACGGAGCGATCTGATGTAACATGATATGCCCCGCCCGCCGGCGAGCCCTACTGTAAAGAGTGGAATATTCCCTCATGCTTTTAACTTCAGTGAATTTCGTGACAACGGAGTCAACCGTGTCACCAAATAAACCCAATGGGGAAACAGGGGCATTTAAAAGAAAAGTTTTATTCTTCTGATTTATGCCTGACAGATTTAGCCATAAATGCCTCTCTGTGTTTACCAGAGCAGACATAGTACGGCCAATAGCGCGAGCCGTTTATTTAATGACACGAAGAGACAGATCTGTAGTCATACGCAACTCATCAAATGTCTCTTTGTCCATCGTCTCGCCTGCACTCAAATCCTTTAACAGATCAGCCTGGTATGCCTGTAATATTGCCATAGTATGCAGCGCAGCACCAGCCTGACCTGCGGCTTGATAAGCTTTGCCCACGAGAGTTGAAGTGATTTTACACGGTTTCGTGGGCAGGGTAGGCTTCTTTAATGAGGATGCCGAGCCAGGCGAGAGATAACTCGCGTGCGTCTCTTCCACCTGAGGCATTTCGGTATATCCGCACGTCTTCGTACCCACGATAGTCGTAAATTGACGCCGTGGGCATGAAGCACACAATGAGTATGGTCTTTCCCATGATTTATTTAATTCACCATGGAGATCCTCAAAGAAAGAGAGAGGCTCATGTTTCGTCCTCTCCCTTTGTCACTATAGAAACCTATCCGCTAGTTTGCTTTGTTTGGGGTTCTCTGGCTCGCGAGGCCAATCAATTTGCAGCCTGGCGCGTATTACCACCTCGAGAAGCTCCTCGACCGACTTTCATCGCGCGAGAAACGCTCGGAGGCTGGTTTATGAAACTCCGCAGAACCGAGAGAGATATCATCAACGTCATTATTATAATTACCCCCACATAACCCGAAGAAACACCGGAGCGCGCTTCGGAATCACGCGAAGAAATATAACTTAATTTAAGGTTGCGGTCAGAAATAATCACGGCGAGCACGAATCATTTATATTGTGAATGATTCACAATGCTCGCACTCATCAGACTGTACAAAGCCATGACCACATGCTCCTCCCCCAAACACACAAAACAGTTAAGTGTGTGTGTCGTCCTTCGCCATAAAGCGAAAACAAACACGACTTAGACTGCTCGTGACTCTTCTTACTCATATTTTCCTTTTAACTTAAACTCCTTTAAAATCGGAAAGAGAGAAAGTCTGCACTCTATCTTGTTGGAATCTAACTCCTAACAAAGATCTCAAGTGAAGTTCAAAAGGTAAGAGAGAGATTTGCATTTCAGTGTAGCACACACTCATTCAGTAGTTGGTCTGAAAATAAAAAGACCTGATGACACAGCTGTTGCTCATCTATTTTATAGCCTCGCATCGGGTGCGCTGTGATGTCGTCATCAACCGAGGCTATATACCTCCGGGTCAATTTCATTGACGTGTTTGCACACTATATTCAGCTGGTCAACGATAAAGACGTTCCCCATAGCGCTTAGCAGCGCAGCATCGAGTAAAGCTTTTGATAGGGAACTGTTTTTAAAGTTGAAAGAGAGGTTGATGAACCTGGGAACTGGGTTCTAGAGGAACCATTGTTTTTTAACCCAATGACTCAAACAAGACTTTTGTCCTCTGTAGCTGTAAGTGCATGCTTACAGAGGAATGGAATTGTAAAGCTGGGGCACCTCTTGAATAGAGATGGATGGAAATCGCTAGAGGAACTTAAAGAAATGACTGGCTTAAGATCTTCACGCCTGACAGAAAAGTTCATGGAGAAGATTGTAAATGCATTACCAAGTAGCTACAGAGAGTATGTTGGGAGAGGAACTGTGATGGGCATGACGAACGAGCAAGATTTTCCAGAAATTAAAATCTGTCATCTTATAAAGACGGAGTATGAAGATGAAAATGCGGGGTCAATTCTATCTTTTAGAACTCCGGAGCTGGAATACTTTGAGTTTGCATCAAAAAAAGCAATATATTACTCTACAGTCAAAGTTTTACACCAGAACTCTCTTAAAGGACAAAAAGTCTCAAGGTGGCCAGGTTTGTTGAAGCCAGACTTCCTTGTGAGGGACAGGTGGAGAGCCCTGTATAAGCCTCCTATAGAGAAGCGTACGGCTGATCTGCAGTGGAGGCTTATTCACGGGGCGATAGCTACGGACAGACATGTGGCGCACCTGAATCCAGCAGTGGGTGAACAGTGTAGGTTTTGTGGAATGGTAGAAAATTTGGAACATTTGTTTTTAAGATGTAATAGGTTGAGAGGTCTTTTTAATCTACTTGATGGATGGTTTCAAGCTTTTGATGAGGAATTCTTAGAGGAAGTGTTTATTGGGGGTGTGATGTACAAATTCTTAATCAGAAGGAAAGCGTGTCTGTTAAATTACTTGATTGGAACGTCAAAGTTAGCGATTTGGAAGACGAGAAAGAATAAAGGGCTGAATCTTCTTAGTACTGATGCTGAATTAATGTTCAAAAGCCTGGTTGCTGGAAGATTAAATATAGAGTTTGTATGTTATAAACTTACAAACAATGAGGAGTGTTTTGAGGATATTTGGTGTCTTGATGTTTTGTGTGCAATTGATGAAGGCCTTTTGGTTCTTAATTTTTAAACTTATTTATTTGATTGAGTTTTGATGAGGATGTGATTTTTGTCTTTATTCTGTAATTAACAAAGTCTTGTTAAACCTCTCTCTCTCTCTCTCTCTCTCTCTCTCTATCACTCATGTTGCTTGCAGCGCCTCGACCGCGCGCGCCTCTCTCTTGCGTGACAGTGAAAAGGTGGCAGTGTTTTTAATGTACTTTCTTTTTTGCGTAAACGTCAACATTCACAGATGTCTCTGACAAAGACGACTGATCGAGTTAACATGACTTGAAGAAAGATTAGCAGTAGTGTGAGTCTGTGTGCGAGCTTTCTCCCTCCCTATGATGCTGTATGCCGTGTTCTGTAGTCTATGTAACAACAACAGTGTATTCTCTTATATTTCTGAATTTGCACCGAATTGTCTGCGCTATATCACTCGCATTTAAAATCAAGAAATGGCTCAAAACACAACAACAATTATGAGAAGAGCAACAGCAGTAAAGCTACAATGTAAATGTATGGTGATTTTTGCATATCTATATCAGAATTTTAGCAGCAGTTAAAGAAACAGCTGGTTGGATAAAAACGAGGTGATGGGTCATGTTTAGTCACTATTTTATAGGCTACAACAGAACAGATAATATGTAAAATAGCATTCAGTTGTGTTAAAATGCAATATAAGATAAAAGAGTAGAAGTGAAACATTTCATATTTCTGTTAAGCATCTACTTTGCACTGGAAGTTTTTATTATTATTTATATTGTTTACATTGTAATTTTTTATTTGGTAACATTTAAGTTATTCATATTGTTTATGACACCGGTGGGTTCAAAATAAAATGGACACAATGAAATAACAAACACTTGAGTTTTTTTTAACTCTTTCCCCGCCATTGACGAGATATTTCGTCAATTAAGAGAAAACGCTTCCCCGCCAATGACAAGATTTTCCGTCTTTCCGCAATACCGCTATTACCTTCCGCAACTTTTTAAAACCGGAAGTAATGCCCTATGGCAAGCTGCTGCATGTCCGTGTCAGTTTTAAAGATCGCTCTGAATTGGATCTCTATGAAAGTCCGTCATAAAAATGGAATTATCTCTGCTTTTTGCTCAAAATATGGTGTTTTTGCAAAAACCTACCCATATTCAAAAGCTGATTACAAAAGAACCACTAAAGGTAGGATGAAACGTTTTTTTTTGTTTGAAAGCAGAGGGTCTGTTCTTTCATTTGGTATATTGTATGTTTATATATTTAAAGAAGAACATTTTCTGTAAGGCATTAAACTTTGGTGAAAATCATGAAAAACGCTGGCGCTGGCTGGCAACTTTTTTAAAAAATGCTGGCGGTGAAAGAGTTAATTAGTCGTTTAGAATAGTCGACTATTCGAAAAATTTGTCGAAAGATTAGTCGTTAGAAAATTAGTCGTTAGTGGCAGCACTAGTCTGCATCACTGATCTATATAAATGACTGGATTGCGCATAGAACGCTTGACGTAACTGCGTGAGGTGAAGCCAGCGCAGAGTTCGAGTCGCCATCTTGGCATACCCAACCGGCAGAGAGCGTCATTGACTCCAGTTCAAATTCATGATCAAAATGTACCCCCTTTACAGCGTATCAGTTACACAAGGTAAATTTTTAGGATATGTGTACGTTAATTATTTGTTAATTCTGGTGTTATTTGTAATGTTTATGTTTTAATCGGGCAGGATAATGGATTTATAAAAAAACGTTAAGGTGAGTGTGTCTGTTGCATTTGTTAATGACACGGGTATAAATAAAGTTTTTTTGAGATTCAGCTACACTGTGACGGTCAGCGTTATTTCTCTAAATACGTTTAGGTAACTTTTAAGTTTAGATAACATCAGTGTTTCCCATACATTGATTTACTCGTGGCGCACCGCCACGGAATCAACTCTGGCCGCCACAAATAGATTTTTCATGATCCCCATTTACATTTTACTGTTTAAAAACGTCTTAATTAATTGTTGCATGCACCCAGCGCGCCCCTCCCTTTCTCGTGTGCAGCGCGCACCTCTCTCTCTCTCTCTCTCTCTCATAACAGTGAAAAGGTGGCAGTGTTTTCAATGTCCGTTGACGCTGTTCCTCCGTATACTTTCTTTTTCGCGTAAACATCAACAGTCACAGATTTTACTGACAGAGAAGACGGCTCATGACTTGACGTAAGGTTAGCATTAGTGTTTCCCACACACACACACCCGTTCTCTCACTCTCTATATGATGCGGTATGCCAGCGCACATGTTTTGTAGTAACTTTGTGTAACAGTTACTGTGTATTCTCTCATATTTCTGAATTTGCACCCAATTGTCTGCGCTATACGCGACAATAAAACTCACATTTAAATAAAAAAGGGCTCATAACAAGACATTGATGAGAAGAGCAACAGCAGTAAGACTTCAATGTAAATGTATGGTGATTTATACCCCAGCTGTAAACATACATGTACATTTCGTAATTTCCTGTTATTTTTCGGGTTTCTTTCAAATATAAAAGCACTTAAGCATTAACTTGTGTTCTAGGCGAAAAAAAAACAAGTCAGTGGCAAGTCAGTTCCTGAATACCACGGCACAAACTTTAAAAAGTCAAATTCACTTCTCAGAGGCACAGAACTGTTCCTGAAACTGACGTTCTCCCCAAACTGAAATTAAACAGTGTTCCGAGTTTTTCTCGTCTGTAGCCGTTTCTCAATATCAAGTACCCCAAACTCGGACCTGTGTCCTTCGTAGTTCGAACTTGCAAGTTCAGACTTGGAAGAACGAACTCCTGACGCAAATGCATTCTGGGAAACTTCGCTGTCATAAGTCCACACAAGACTCCTCTGATGCATCCTCGATAAAATGGGCGGATCAAGAACACATCTGGGGATTTTATGTGAACTTGGGCTCGATGCGAACTTTGAATTGGAACAGTACTTGGTCCGCGACTGATGACGTTTCACAAGTCCACAAGAACGCAAGTACAGACAAGAACGCATATTGAGAAACGGCTTGTGTAATGTTGATATCAGAAAGCAAGGTAACGTGCACATGACGACGAGAGAGGTGCTGCGCAATCGAGTTACCCCTCCCACTTCAGAATGTTTTACTGAGATTTCTAATCCCGTCCGAATTGACCATCAATATTACAGACGTCCTGTGGTAAAATTACATTACACCATCTACAACCATAAAACTTTCCAAATAGGGCTATAGTCTACTCATTTTATGTCTGACAACGGAACTGATAATATGTAAATAGCAATCAGTTGTGTTAAAATGCAGTATAACGTGACAGATCAAAGAGAAGAAGTGAAACATATTTCAGGTGCCAACACTCGATCAAACGCAAACACGTGATGACGTCACATATATGCTAATTAGCGTGTGACGTCATCACCGCCACAAGTCTCTCAAAATCCTGTGGGAAACACTGTAACATAATTACAAAACTAGAAAATTATTGCATGCAAATACGGTACAAAGCACAATTATTTATTTAGATTTCAAAATGAGCACGTTTATTGACATTAATACTAAATATGCTGTGGTCTGTCTGCTGATCTGATACTGTAATAAAGATGAATGTTTAAACGCAAAATGTACAACTTTCAGTAAATAACTATTTACATGCTTTGGACGTTTGTGTTGTAATAATGTACAGGGTAACTTCCCATACAGTATAAAAACGAAGACGAGTAAAGTGATGTTTTATCATTAAAATCTGATAACGTTCATTGATTTAATAGAACGTTTGGGTATACCAACATGGCGGTGCGGTGGCTTCACAAGTGTGACGTCATGCGCAATCCAGTCATTTATATAGATCAGTGGTCTGCATCCCTCTCATCAGTACAAAACTATGATGTGGAAAAACACTTTTTGGACATAAAGTTATTTGGTAACATGAGCCACATGAAGTTTACAGTTCTGTTGTTTATCAGTTTCTTGTACAAGTTAAGTTTTTGAATAGAGTCTGTTTCCAAATAAACTCGAAATGTCCTAGTGACCTTAATTTTTAACTTAATAACTTAATAAACCTCAAACAAACATGCATACATTTATTTGTCCTCACATTCTTTACTGTAGTTTCCTCTCACATTCCTGCCTCATTATGCAGCTCTTTGTTTGCTAGCTGTCAATCAATCCTTCTCGCATACGGCCCCTCTAAACAAAAAGTGTCTTACAATTTCTAAATCAATATATTGTTTTATGTGAATGAGTAGGCAGGATGATTTTCACATCATTTTAAAGAAAAAACTCTAGACTATTAGATTCTGTTTAGAAAAGTTTTGTTAAAACATGTTTAGTATGGGTTTTGTGGCAGTGTTTTAAACATTTTGCTTTTTTAAAAACCACGCATAAACATTCTTCTCTCAAAAATACAAACATGTACATACATGTAGCTCATATAATATTTAAGCCCAGTTTGTGCTGAACACAGTGTTATGAGACACTTGCCATTATTATGTTTTAAAGCAACTGAAAAAAGACCAAATGTAAGAGCAAGTCAGAACCTCTGACAGTGTCCCAAAATGGTCGGACCCCAGAGGGTTAAAACCCGCACGGAGCGAAGTCTGAGTCAAATAGTTTCAAGTCGGTCGTTAGTACGAATTCAGTACTGTTTGATCTTACAGAAATTATTTTATACCAAATATAATACCCAAACCCAAGTGAAGTTTAAAGTTTGAGGACTTGACAAAGTACGCTATCATGTAAACAGACTCAAAGCACCAAGGAAGAACCCGGAGCGAATGAAAAAACATAGACTAACAGACTGCTTGGTCGCATTATGAATATCTTCTCTGTTTAGTTTGACATGTTTTTGTGAAGAAAGCCACCCTAATTTAGTGGCTTTTTAAATATCACTAAAATAAATGATTAAAGTAATAAAAAAATCTCTAAATGCCAGGTAATTATTTGAGTTGGACAAACCAAAATAAATGACAAAAAATTATAAAGATACAGGGACGTACATCACATAAAATAAGTATATAACTAATAGATTATTTCTAATAGATATCCTTAATAATTCTTGTAAATTTTGACACTTATACATTTAAGTTTTTTAAACTGTAATATTGCTTGTTTCAAATTAATATTTTAAGTATTTAACATGTATTTATTATAACATTAAGATTTATTAATATTTTTGGTGAAACATTTTTACATTGTATTATTTGAGTAAATGTAGGCAAAAAAGTAGATCACGTGTTAATTAAAAAATCACAAAGTAACGGTTTTTAATCAGCAGCAGAGGAAAGTGCGCTTCTTGTAGGAAGACAAAAACTTCAGAAACTCAAAAAAAAATTAAAGTAAGTGTTGAGTTTGTGACTACATACACTTGTTTTTTAATTAAAAAAAATTGGCTGTGTCCTTGTGTAAACAACTGAAGGTGTATTTATCTAAATACATATATAAATAAATCGAAATACTTCCGGAGCTATACTGTAATGTTAACTGGATACAGTAATAGCTTTCTGGGCACATACTGCTAGAATTATTGTCATTTTTATTTTCGGTATTTATTCAGGTGATCAAAGTGTTACTTGAAATGTGTGTAAAATAAACAATTTCTGATCGTCTTATTACTGTACAATGTGGCTGTATGGGTAGACAAACACATGTAAATCTGTAGTGGGGTGACAGGCGGTCCGAAGTCCAAACCTCCCCTTCGCTTTATCTGGACGTAATTGACATTTTAAATGAAAGCGTGTTTGTTTAGCTTAGATTTTTGATTACATATACTCAATTTTATGTGTGATAGAAAATAAATTTAATTATTAAAATATTCTAGTTCCCTTTCAGTCGGTCACTACGACGTCACGTCGTGACCGACGAATTGGGAACTCGCTTAGAGAGACCAATCTGCTTCGAATACTACTAAAACGCCAATGAACTTGGCATTGAGATATTTGCATAATGCTGGAGCGGCCCCGCCAGGTGCGTATATAAGCAGCAGGTGCAAATAGGGAAATTAGCTTTTTATCGCTTCGAAAGCCGGCAGTATCTGCTACTGAGAAGCTACTTTACTCTGTTGGGATTCGATTGCTGAAGTTGGTTGGACTGGCAGTACCACAGCGGACGCTTCACTTATTCCACGGCTCTACATCTGTTTGTTTGTTTTGAGTTTAGTGTGTGCGTTGTCTTTCCCTGTGCGCATCATCAACTGAGCATCTGAGTGAATTTCCCTAAAAGAGTGATACGAGAGAGCTTTTTGCCTTGTTAAAGGCAGCCACTCTCTCGTATATCCGGAGATCACCATTGTTTTCAGGATGGCTTTTCGTCCGTGCGATCTTGGGTGCGGCAAGTACATGGGTCCGAAGGACGGTCACGAGCGTTGTCTTTCGTGCTTGGGCATCGAGCACGCTGAGGCAGCGTTTGCTGGGGGTTAGTGTTCTCACTGCGAGAACATGTCCCTTGTGGATTTGCGGAGACGGTTGTCTTTCCTTCGGGAAAAACGCAACCCTCGTCATGCGAGTGCTGAGCGCCGCCACGGGGCGGCTGTGAAGCTCTCAAAAGACGACCTCCGCATCACTGTGCTGAGCCGGTCAGGGGATTCGTCCTCCTGCTCTCAGCCTCCTCATCCACAGCCGGTTGATGTGCCAATGGAGACTTCAGCGTCGTGTTCTACGATGTCTCTAGAATCTGTTGTGCCGCCCTCCGAATCCACAGAAGCCGCAGCATCCGAGGGTGGGCCTCCTCCCCCTGATGTGGACCCCAACGCCCTTCCTCCCTCTGGTCGGGTTGGGACGCCGGAGTTCGATCCAGAGATGGTGGCCGTGCTCGCTCGAGCGGCGGAGACTGTAGGGTTAGAGTGGGTTAACGCCCCTCAGCCCGAGCCGTCCCGCCTGGATGATTGGTTCTTTGGAGCTGCCCGGGTTTCACAACCCTCTCCGCCGGTACCATTCTTCCCAGAGGTGCACGAGGAGCTGACTAGAACCTGGAAGTCGCCGTTTTCTACCAGATTACGGCCGTTTTAGCCCTCCCCCCTCACCTCCCTCACCAGCGGAGCCGCTAAGGGTTATACGGGGATCCCCCCCGTGGAGCGTGCGGTCGCGATGCAACTGTGTCCGGCCACCGCTCCCTCCTGGAAGGACCGCCCAACCCTCCCCTCTCGTGCTTGCAGACAGTCGTCCGGTTTAACGGGCGCTGCCCACCAGGCATGTGGAGAGGCGGCTTCAGCCCTGCACGCAATTCTGACTTGCCTCAGTTCATTTCGAGGGAAGAATGTGGTCCCGCTGAAACAATTTCAGAAGCTCCTGGGGCATATGGCAGCAGCAGCGGCCGTGACACCGCTCGGACTGCTCCATATGAGACCGCTTCAGCGTTGGCTTCACGATCGAGTCCCGAGGAGAGCGTGGCGCGCCGGCATCCATCGTGTAGCTATTACACCTGCGTGTCGCCTAACATTCCCCCCATGGTCGGACCCCGCGTTTCTCAGGGCCGGTGTGTCCATGAGACAGGTCTCTCGGCATGCTGTTGTACACACAGATGTGTCCGACACGGGCCAGTTGCACTGGCATATCAATTGCCGAGAGTTGTGGGCAGTATATCTGGGACTTGTATGCTTCGCTACGGAGCTGCGAGGGAAGGATGTACTAGTACGCACCGACAACACTGCGACCGGTGCGTATATGCTCTCCCGTCACCTGTCGCATCTCGCTCGTCATCTCCTCCTTTGGAGTCAGAAGCATCTGAGGTCCCTTCGTGCCATTCACATTCCGGGCTCGCTCAATACAGCGGCAGACGCGCTTTCTCGAGCTGCGCGCCCCGGCGAATGGCGACTCCACCCCCAGACGGTCCAGCTAATTTAGAAGAAGTTTGGTCGTGCGCAGATAGATCTGTTTGCGTCGCCGGACGATACCCACTGTCGCCTATTTTATTCACTAACCGAGGGCAGCCTCGGCGTGGACGCATTGGCACACAGCTGGCCTCGGGGGATGTGCAAATACGCATTCCCCCCAGTGAGCTTAATCGCACAGACTCTGTGCAAAGTCAGGCAGGACGAGGAGAGCCTTTTACTGATCGCCCCATACTGGACGAGCAGGAATTGGTTTCCAGAACTAATGCTCCTTGCGACAGCCCCTCCCTGGCGGATTCCCCTGAGGAAGGACCTTCTTTCTCAAGGAGGGGGCACATTATGGCACCCGCGCCCCGACCTATGGGATCTCCATGTGTGGTCGTTGAGCGCGCGCAAGGTTTAGGTGATTTACCACAAGCGGTATCTAACACAATCGACGCGGCACGAGCTCCGTCCACGAGACGGGCTTACGCATTTAAATGGAACCTTTTCGTCACCTGGTGCTCTTCGCAACGCGAGGACCCCAGAGAATGCCCTATTAACATCGTGCTTTTATATCTTCAACATAGGTTAGACGGTAGGCTGTCACCCTCCACCATTAAAGTTGATATCGCTGCTATTTCTGCTCATCACTCACTTATCAACGGCAAATCAGTTGGCCAGCATGATTTGGTTATTAGATTTTTAAGAGGCGCTCGTAGGCTAAACCCCTCGCGCCCTCCTTCTATTCCTCCCTGGGACCTGTCCATGGTGCTGAAAGCCCTTCAGGCCCCCCCATTCGAGCCTTTGCAGTCTGCGAGTCTGAAGCTTTTGTCAATGAAAGCTCTGACCCTGCTAGCATTGGCCTCAGTGAAGAGAGTAGGGGATTTACATGCATTCTCTGTTGACGATTCGTGCCTTCAGTTTGGTCCTGCTGCCTCGAGTGTAACATTGAGGCCCAGATCAGGCTACGTGCCCAAAGTTCCCACCACTCCTTTAAGAGATCAGGTGGTGAGCTTGCAAGCGCTGCCCCCGGAGTAGGCAGACGCAACCATGGCTTACGCGCACTGCGATTCTACGTGGACCGCACGCAAAGCCTCAGGACCTCAGACCAGCTCTTTGTTTGTTATGGTGGCCAGCAGAAAGGGAAGGCTGTCACCAAGCAGAGGATGTCTCATTGGATAGTTGATACTATCGCCCTGGCTTATAATCTTCAGGGTATTCCTTGCCTTCCACACGGAGTGTTGCCTCATATTGGGCTCTCGCTCGTGGTTCCTCGCTAACAGACATCTGCAGAGCTGATGGTTGGGCGACGGCTAATACGTTCATTAGATTCTGCAGTGTTCGTATCGAGCCTGTATCCTCTCGTGTTCTTTCCTCACCAGGGGGAGCACGGAGAGCAGTCTCGCAGGTCGGCTTGCAGCCTCCAACTGATGCTTCATAACTGTGTCAGTATAGAAGGCCTTCAGAGCAAAAATGCGTAATGGTTTGAATTGTTCTTCCTCCGCTGCCTTGGCAGCCTTTGTTGCGGAGCATTGGCTGTCAGCGTTTCACTAGCTGTATCCTCGCGAACCTACGTGTCTGGCTCGGGCTCCACATTGTGTCCCACCGGGTTCCTTTGTGAGTATTTTTCCGTGGGGTTAATCCTACTAGCCCACGTTTCCCTTAGCAGAGCACTGCTTTGCTTACACAGCCACGGCTGTCTTTACTTTTATCGTCCACCATTAGCCCTTAAGTGGGGCTGTGGCTTCCGCAGCGTTTCTATCCCGCTCAGGTAGGGCGCTTCCCAGTCGCTGGCACTTCTGTGGGGTTAAAGGAACATCTAGTGCCTGGCCTTTCTGCCCTATCCTATTTCTCCATTCCCTAAGGGGAGTTGGAGGGTTTTTCTGCAGACACTGCAAGAGGTCAGCCCCTAGTGGCGTTTTGGTAGGGATTCCCAATTCGTCGGTCACGACGTGACGTCGTAGTGACCGACTGAAAGGGAACATCTCAGTTACGGATGTAACCCTCGTTCCCTGAAGGAGGGAACGGAGACGTCACGTCCCGTCGCCACAGGTGCTCCCACCTGCTGTTACGGCCGGTCACACTTTCCGGCTTTCTCAGCGAAAAAGAAGCTAATTTCCCTATTTGCACCTGCTGCTTATATACGCACCTGGCAGGGCGGCGCCAGCATTATGCAAATATCTCAATGCCAAGTTCATTGGGGTTTTAGTAGTATTCGAAGCAGATTGGTCTCTCTAAGCGAGTTCCCAATTCGTCGGTCACGACGTGACGTCTCCGTTCCCTCCTCCAGGGAATGAGGGTTACATCCGTAACCGAGACGATTTCCAGTTTTCAAATGTTTCAGTATTTTTGAGTGTAAAAAAATGTTTTACCAAAAAATTAAGTAGATCATAGTAAAAGTTTTTACAGTGTATATACGTCATTAAAAAAGCAACATTTTTCAAATAATATAATTCTTACAAAGAAAACATTTACAAAGTAAAGAAAACATTTACAACGTTTTTAGCCTACACAAGTGTAAAGATGGAAAGAGTAACCGTTTTGAAGACTTAAAATACTATGCATCTGATTTCTGAATTTTTTAATAATTTTTTTATAAGAAAGCTGTAAAACCTATAGAGGTGGAGCGATCATGACGAAGATTGAGCATGCAGAATTTTTTATCGCACAAACCTGCACGAATGACAATACCTATATTAAGGGAGAAATTGGAGCATATGGAGCCTATAGTGACGTTATCGCCTATAATTCAATTTCTAACATTTTAATATTTTAAGACCAGTACAAACAAAAACTTAACATCACCTTAATTCAATGTCAAAATATTACATGAAACCGAAGCAGCACAAACAAGATTTTTACCTGCATAAACGTAGCACAAACGTTTAAGACTATTTTGGGTGAATTTGGAGCATGTTGGGGGGCTGAGTGACATCTGTATGACCTATAAATGTTCTTTTAATATCTAAAAAACAAAAAATGCGCAAATAATTTTTTTACCTGCATAAACCAGCACAAACGAAGCACAATCAAACAAGAATAGTTTGGTGAACTTGAAGCGTGTGGGAGGCTGAGTGACGTCATCGACCTATTTCAGTGTCAAATTTTATAAAAACTGAAGCAGCACAAAAGAAAATTTTACCTGCACAAACCAGCACAAACGTTTAAGACTATTATGGGTGAATTTTGAGCATGTGGGGGGCTGAGTGACCTCTGTATGACCTATAAATGTTTTTTTTAATATCTAAAAAAGGAAAACTGCACAAACGAAATTTTTACCTGCACAAACCAGCAGAAACGAAGCACAATCAAACAGGAATAGTTTGGGTGAACTTGAAGCATGTGGGGGGGCTGAGTGACTTCATCGACTTATTTCAGTGTCAAATTTTATAAAAACCGAAGCAGCACAAACGAAAATTTTACCTGCACAAACCAGCACAAACGAAGCACAAACGTTTAAGACTATTTTGGGTGAATTTGGAGCATGTTGGGGGGCTACGTGACCTCAGTATGACCTATAAATGTTCGGTAACACTTTATTTTACAACCCGCAAAGTACCGCGTAATTAAACCGAATTTACAGCGTACCTATTTGTAACACAGAGTACCTCTACAGTACGTACTTGTAGTTATAAGGGAACAATATTTTAAGTTTGGGGTAATAAGGGGGTAAGAATATATGGAAAATTATTCTCTAAGTATTTCATAACTACAGGGTACCTATTGTAATATTACGTGGTATGTATGACTTACGTCTATGGGTAATATGGTCTATGTGTAATATGTTATATAGCCTACAGTTGATGTCTACAAGCCATGTCGGCAAATAAAATATAACACACAATAAAAATAATAGCAACTTGTACCTCTTTGATCTGTATATGTATACATAAGTTACCAGGTAACTCTTATATTTCCGGGCTGTAAATTAAAGTGGGGCTTATTCCCCGCTTGTTCTGTGTATGTACCAAGAAACTCTTATATTTGCGGGCTGTAAATTAAAGTGGGGCTTATTCCCCGATTGTTCTGTGTATGTACCAGGTAACTCTCATAATTGCGGGCTGTAAACTAAAGTGGTGCTTTGTTCACCTCTTGTTATAAATGTTATAGGGTAAATACCATAAACATATAGAATATTGTTATTTTTATTTTAAAACAACTTATTTCAAAACATCTTTACAACACTATAATTAAGCCAACACTTAATGTTTATTATCACATAACTTTTATTTAAAATAAAAAGTCATGACAACCTTAACATCTTTACAACACTATAATTAAGCCAACACTTAATGTTTATTATCACATAACTTTTATTTAAAATAAAAAGTCGACAATTTTTCATTGTTTTTGCGGCTTGGCTTCCTCTGTTGGTGTTCTTGTCCACTCGGATGATGAGTTGATGTCGTCACACAAATGCTGTTCTGCATTACATATAAAAAACATAAATGAAAGCCTTCAGTAAATGTTTATTCACTGTCCCTTGACAGAAACAGAGTTTTCTGAGCCAGTTACGTTAATAACTTAGGCTAACTTATGTGCTAGCTAACCTGCTACCATTAGCTGGCAACTTTCTTGAAAAAACATTGCTTGAATTGCGTGAGTCATGTATTAACAAAACCAGTCACCTTATCCAGCATGCGGATCCTGCTAACATCACTCGCAGCCGTACTCCACAGTGTAGAAAGTTTTTAAAACCTCTTAAATAAATTTCACCTCAGGATCACGTTCCAGCAAACCTCCTGCAGACGGCTGCGCGCTCTACACCTGCGCAGTAGCCTACGCATGTAGTCGTCTTTTGCTTTAGCAGGAGGTGATATCTGCTGTTGTTTCATTCTGGTTTGCAATTGCATAAATTATATTTGGCTAAAATACTTGTGTTTACAGTAAATAAATTGCAAAGCACCACTTCAAATATGTCCGCAAATGTAGGAGTTTTCTGGTAAATAGGGAATAAGTTGCTATTTTTATTGTACTTACCTTAAAAAAAAGATAAGCAAATTAAATGGACTTTTGTTATTAAAAGCAAGTAATATAGGCTACTAAAATAAAAGTGATGTGCTGTTATATTTATTTGCCGATGTGGCTCGTAGACATTGACTGTATACAACATTCAGTAGTCAATATGAAAAATTCACAATAAAAAAAAAAAACATAATTTCCCCATAGACTTGACTAAGTCATACATACCACGTAATATTACAATAGGTACCCTGTTGTTATAAAAAACTTAGAGTATAAATAATTTATAATTCTTCATATTCTTATCCCCTTATTACCCCAAGCTTAAAATATTATTCCCTTATACCTACAAGTACGTACTGTGGAGGTACTGTTGTGATGCAAGGCAGAGGCGAGGATCCAAATGCAGTTACACATAAGTTTATTTAATAAAATAACAAACAAGCAGGCAGACAACAGGTTTGACATGGAGTAAAAATACAAAACTATACAAGACGACCAGCGATGGGTAAGTGAACAAACAGTGAATATGTGGAAAACAATGACCAATCACAATACAGAGACAATAAGTAACTAACGACACACAAGAGGAAATTAATGAGTATAATCAGTGTCCATGGTAACAAATAAGTGGGCGGAACAATCAATAGACAGGAGGGCAAACAAACTCAAGGAAAGACAGACAGAGTCATTACAGAGCCCCCCCCCCTAAGAGCGGGTTCCAAACGCTCCCATGGTGTTATCACAGTTCCGGTGGGTGGTGGAGCAGAGGCGGAACAGGGGGAGGGACGGTGGGCCAGGACCGTGAGGAGGTTTGGACCAGGAGCCGGCAGAGCAGGAGGCCATGGCGGAGCCGGCAGAGCAGGGGGCCAGGGTAACACAGTCTCACCCCATGTCGTCAATATTTGACGACACTTGACCATTCGTCAATATGTGACGCGGAGGGTATACCTTTCGCGTCATTTTTTGACGAACTGGGGACTTCAATACTATTACGTCCGTTGCATTCTCTTCTCCTATTTTCTTACCATTTTCGCGTCGGTTTAGGGTTAGATTACGCAAAATTAAACAGTGTACGCGAAATTAAACAGTGTACGCGAAATTAAACAGTTGTCACCTGGCGTTGGGGTTAGAGTTAGGTTTGGGTAGGGATGTCATTATGTAAATCTAACCCTAAACCGACGCGAAATTGGTAAGAAAATAGGAGAAGAGAATGCAACGGACGTAATAGTATTGAAGTCCCCAGTTCGTCAAAAAATGACGCGAAAGGTATACCCTCCGCGTCACATATTGACGAATGGTCAAGTGTCGTCAAATATTGACGACATGGGGTGAGACTGGGTTGGCCAGGGCGGTGCAGGCAGAGCCGGTGGCCAAAGCTGGGTTTGCTGCCAGAGTGATGAGGCGAGCATGACCAGGAACCGGTGCAAGGCTTCAGCTCTAGATTGGGCCCAGGACGCCTTCGTAGGTGAAGTATGAGATTTGACCCGCATCGTAACCCATGGTGGTGCTGGAGGTCCTCGAAGTCTGCAAACAGGAAATGAAATGAGAGAGGCTGGCAAAGCTGGTGAAATTAATGACAGGACAGATAAAACAGAGAAACTAGTTAAATTCAATACTGCCCTCTTAATCCAGACAAGGAGTTTGTAGGGCTCCAACACGGCCATCTCGGACAGGACAGAGATCTCATCGTTAGCTGACTTCAGCAGAATAGAGTGTTCTGTGTCAGCCATTTATGATAGGGAGAACAATTCAAGGTTGACCCCTTTAAACCAGACAGAAAGTTCAATGTTGACGACTCTAGTTTGGGCAGAAAGTTCTTGAGAGGCATCCAAGAGCATTGTGGCAGGATCAGAGAGTCCTGGTAGCTTGGGAGAAACCATATTAACTGTATTATGGGTTACAGCAACCTCAAGAAAGTCAAAAACAGGTTTGAGGGTAGGCACAACAGTCATTTTACATTTTGTTTCAGCCAACTTGGGCAGAACAGAGCGCTCGGGAACCTCAAATAGGAGTTCTTTAATCATAACAAAAAGAGCTGAGGACTCACATGACCATGACTGTTCAGGTGATTCGGGCTCAAGCGTCTGAGAGATCTCCTGGAAAACAGAGGAGCACAAAACAGACCCACCACAACACAATGCCAGTTCAGACACAGATTCAAAGTATTCAAGTGACTTAAATGGCTCAGTAAACTCAAATGGCTTAGATGATTCAGCCGGCACAGTGGGCTCAGGAGATTCACTCGGCTCAGGAGATTCACTCGGCTCAGGAGATTCACTCGGCTCAGGAGATTCAGAAGACTCAAGGGACTCACTTGGAGATTCGGTTGAGGATTCGATCGGCAGAGATTCAGTCAACGAAACGAGCGGTCCAGAGACTCCGGCCGCTCGAACGTTCATCAATGGGTTATCCACCAAACTGGAGATCATACGGTCGACCCGGATCTTCACCGGACAAAATGGTTGCTCTATTAACTCAGGCTTATGCTCTGGCACGGCGGCTGTCATCACATGAACAGACGTAACCACAGAGAGAACGGGATGAGACAGAGTAGCTTCTGTAGTGACAGCGGGTTGCTCAGGCATAGAAACATCCTCGGGAAGGATTTCGTAATTGGACACAGAAAGAACAGGGTGAAACAAAGTGAAACTCTTATCAACCGCGGCTTGCTTGGAGATGTCCTCCGAGTCTCGAGGAGCGACAGACACTGACTTTTTCCTCCTCTTTCGGTGACGTGGGCAGCGCGGTGGTTTCACAATCACCGGTTCGAGGGGAGCTACAGGAATAGATGACTCCTCATTCGGGATTTCCCATAAGTTCCACCACGTACGGCTTTGCAGATGACTGATAAATCCCCAAAAATCCAAAACTTGTAAGCCCTGCATTTCCGCCCGAGACAGAGGTTCAACCAGGCAGTCATTTAAAAGATACTTTAATTCTGAATCACTGAGGTTCAAACCACTCGCACATGTCCAAAACAATTGGGCGAAACAACTCACAGATCGCTCTTCTTGGCGCAGAGAAGTCAAATCCGAAAGCCTGTCCCACCATTCCTCTTCTGTGGAGGGAGACAAAACTTGAACTTGTAAGCCACTGTAACGGAGCATGTCGGCGTTCAGGAACACACACCGTAATGGAAAAAAAAACGCTGCTGGATCCTACAATGGCTGGTCGTTCTGTTGTGATGCAAGGCAGAGGCGAGGATCCAAATGCAGTTACACATAAGTTTATTTAATAAAATAACAAACAGACAAGCAGGCAGACAACAGGTATGACATGGAGTAAACATACACAACTATACACGACGACCAGCGATGGGTAAGTGAACAAACAGTGAAAATATGGAAAACAATGACCAATCACAATACAGAGACAATAAGTAACTAACGACACACAAGAGGAAATGAATGAGTATAATCAGTGTTCATGGTAACAAATAAGTGGGCGGAACAATCAATAGACAGGAGGGCAAACAAACTCAAAGAAAGACAGACAGAGTCATTACAGGTACCCTGTTGTTACAAATAGGTACGCTGTAAATTCGGTTTAATTATGCTGTACTTTGCGGGTCGTAAAATAAAGTGTTACCAAATGTTCTTTTAATATCTAAAAAACCAAAGCAGCACAAACGAAAATTTTTGCAGCACAAACGAAGCACAAACGATTGAGCATATTTTGCCGACGTTTTGTGTTGGGTGGGGGGCCAACTTCACGCACGTCAGACGGGTCTAACAAGAATATCTGAATTTAACATTATTTTACAAATAACGTAAGCTGGCTCGATACCTTATTGCTGACTGTGCAAAGTTACAAGCTTAATTTAACAACACAAAGACGGGATATTATTATCTGCTTTTAAACAGCCATGTGCAGTTATCCGTTTCATATTCGAAAGAGCACCACATATAATAAATATTCCCCGTTTCATTTCGTTCTCTGAGTCTGTCTCGTTATTAACAAAATAAAGTAGACTATATAGCAGGAAGCTTACAAATCTCTCATGATGCGCTGATGCGGGTGGCGAAGAAGCACGTCTACATAACACGTGAGCGGGTGGCCAAAAACTGACAACCCGGAGTTAAAACTAAATACTTAAATTCGTCTGCAATCTGAATTGCCAAACAATCAGAAATACATACAAATAAATGTACAATTATATTTTACATTAAAGTCTGTAAAAGACAGTACAGATGAAGGGAAAAAGTATTAAATAAGTCGTAACCCTTCGGTGGCACATTAAAAACAAAGATTCGAATAGCATTTTTTAAATTCGAATTATTATTGCAGATTGAATATTCGTGCCCATCCCTATTTTGTATCACCCTAATTTGAGTTTAAACTGAAAAATGTGTATTTTAAATTAAATTATTAACTTTACTTTCATGTAATAAGTGAAACAGGTGTTATGTTAAACTTAGTCTTGTCAACATTTCTGACAATTATTTTGAGATATTGATTAAAATGTTAGTTTTTAAAGGGGATTACTCATTTACGCTGAGAAATGTATATAGGGGCAAGAGACCAAAGGGTCCAGAACTGAGCTTCCGTTGTTATTGTCTTGGAATAAGTTATATAGTGGTATATGGGTTAGGAATCGTTCTGTCTAACGATTCCGGTTCCGATTCCGGTTCCATATAATAAAAAATTATGCACAATACTTATTCGATTTGTGTTTATTAATCACTGATAAAATATTTTAAATGTAAAGTGATTAATATTTTCACTTCTTCAGGCACTAGGCCTACATCATTTATTCCTGTTGTAGTCCTCGTAAGATCCTACATGGTGAAGTAAACATGTTAGCAGCAGTAGTTCTCAAACATATGATTTGAGATTTATATGCTGGAGCAAGTGTTTTGTCATATATCCTGAAAAGGCTGCTGTACCAGTAATAATTTTTGTATGTGCATGCGTGCATTGATGCATATAAGCTTATATATAATGCATACATATATTTTGAAATATAAAAATGTAAATGAGGATCAGATATATGTTTCTTAACAAACATGCATGTTCATATGTGGCAACTTCTTTTCCGCCGGAGGCTGCTCGTCACAACGTCAATCAATGCTTATGGTACTTAGCAACGACAAACGATTTGGAGCGTCCACGCGCTTTGGAGGAAAGCGGCGCATTCACGTTTTCTGCGTGGTTTTAGATGCTCAATGTGAAGCATTTGGCCATTTGTGAGCCGTCACGGAAACCAGGGGCACAAGTCGGCAGCACAAGTTTCGAGAAAATGAGAAACAAAGTTTTTTTTTCAAAATTTGTGATTTTCGTTTTATTGCAGAATCTGTTAGTTGAGATCACGAAGAAGCCTCTCCATGTTTGAGATAGCAGTTTTTGTATATTTAAAAGCGTACATTTTGCGGTTAAAATAGGCTTGTTTTTCCGGAGATTCTAGCGTGCAGCGGGGGGCGTCATTGTCTCTGTGTATATTTACATACTGTATAAGCTTTTGTTTTCGCCTCCGCCCCCAAAGGGAACAGCGTGACTACTAAATAAGGATAGTTCGCCCAAAAATGAAAATAATGTAATTAATGACTCACCCTTATGTCGTTCTAAACTCGGAAGACCTCCGTTCTTCTTCGGAACACAGTTTAAGATGTTTTATCGTTAGATTTAGTCCGAGAGGTTTCTATCCCCTTCATTGAAAATCTATGTATGGTTTCCATGTCCAGAAAGGTAATAAAACATCATCAAAGTAGTCCATGTGACATCAGTGGGTCAGTAAGATTGTGTTGATGCATCGAAAATACAGGTTGGTCCAAAAATAGCAGAATTACGACTTTATTCAGCATTGTCTTCTCTTCCGGCTCGAGCGTGAAGTCACGTGACTGTAGTGCCCTGTTCCTCAGACATCTTTGCTAAGTTTTTTTTTTTTTAACTTATATCGTGCGTCTCCCCAGACTGTAAAGCTCGGGCGCACAAAACAAAAGAAAAATACAAGAAGCTGGGGCGGAACAAATAACAGTCAGCCGCATCATACGTCAGCCGCGTCACTGACTTTATGCGGCGCCGCAGTGGGCGTCAAAGTACCGCGAGAGCTCTTCAAGAAATCTTACGCAGTAGTTTAATTTCGACTCGCTCTCGCGGTACTTTGACGTCATCTCTATGTCAGTTCTTGCAGCGCAGCATGAGTCCAGACACACAGAAGTTACACAGATATCGTTGTATTCTTCATATAATTGGCTACATGTTTTGTCTATCAATATTTTCCATGAAGTCATTGGCTGATGGAGGAACGAGCGAGCCATTGGTAACATCTCTAAAGGATGTCACGTTTTCGACGGCGCTGTTTGGATGATCTATTATACTACTTCCCTATTTTAAATACAAACTTTGAAGGCGGGTTCATGTGTTTAACGGAGTGTAAGCTCATATACCCTTACATGTTACGATTTAGTCTTCAGATTATATTTTATATTGTATTACCAGACATTCATGCGAAATCTGATGTAATCTATATTTCTGATGTAATCTATATTCATGCGAAATCTATATTTCACGGATTATACGCATTTGTGGACAAATATGGTCATTGGATAATCTGAAACAGACTGGATTCGACTTGTGATCCCCACAAAGGTAAAAAGAGTCATGTTTATTTTTGCGGTTTGTCATTTGGTCATAAAATACTACATATGATGCTAGAACATCTCAAAAAGGGTTTTACAGGGGGTATGGCTTAGCTAAATGAGATGTAAATGAGCCCTATTGTCTCCCCCAGCTGAAAAGAAGAGTCCCTTTCGTCTCGATTTTCTCGGTTTGAGTATTTCTGAGTTCCTATATTCAAATGGCCACAACTTTTCCAAATCTTATCAGATTTCCATGTGTTACACATCGTTGGAAAGCTTAGAAACTGCACTTTCAGAATCTGTGAATAACTCAAAATGCCCAGATCCGACTTGTGTCCCTACTATCCGTACTGGTCACATTTCGTTGGGTGCTGCTCGAGGCCCGGAACAACCACGGGATCGGCGCGGCTATGTGCGTGTTTCACGGTTCAAGTGAGGAACCTTTTTGGGGTTATAATGTCTGCACAGTGCTGAAAACGCATGTTGCTATACTGGTAGTGCAGATTGATACTTTTTCGCAACCTTGACCAAGAGAGAATATCTTACCTCATTGTTCCGCCCCCAAGCATCACTGATATTGGTTAATCCAGTAGCGCACTAACTCTTGAGTCTTATGTCCGTTTGCTTTCACGCAAACTTGAAGATATCTCGCGGGGTGAGACTGTACTTTATATTTTTCATAGTTTGTGAAGTGCACGGCAATGCGGGTCGCACTGTACCGTCAACAGCCCTAGAATCCAAACTTTTGACTTTTAGACATGTTTAACATGAAGTATACAAAGCTTACTTCAGCAGCTCGAGTGTTTTCTGTGATAAGCTGCGTTAATTTGGTTGCGCAGGTGACTATTAACAGTGGCTCAATGTAATTAATATTCATGAGGTAAGACATGAAACGCTTTGCACGGGCATCGCATCAGAAACGTTTTTTTGGACCGAAACTTAAGAATTAAGTGCGGTTCTGGTTCCTTTTAAAAAACGGAACAGAACCGGTTATCGGTTCCCAACCCTAGTGGTATATACTGTATTATACACTCAAAACATTTATTGCATTCTCCTATGATTAATTAGATGGTCTTTATGTCAATAACACATTAATGTCATTTTTAATGTGTAGATAAGCAATCAAATAAAGGTGAAGTAAATAATAAAACCCATTCTGTGTTGTATTAGCACACATAAATATTCAGTAAAAGTAGTTTGCATTTGCCCAGTAAGGGGATCTTGCCAAATCCAGTCAAATCTACAGTACAAAAAAAACTGTGAAAACTCATTTAGTTGACCTTTTCAAAAAAAAAAAAATGCAAAGGATTGTTTTATTAAAAAAATCCAATCCAGGTGTATTAATTTAAGATTAAGTGATACTGGTTACAGAATGTGCACCTTGAAATTTCTGGGCAACTGTTCTTTAAAAAGACATTAATCTAGAACAATACATTAGCAAAAAACCATTAGTTAGCCTAAGGAGGTTAGTTATACATTTAACCTGTAGTTTGTCAACGCGGTATTATGTGAAGTACAGTATAGGATTAAAATGAGAATCGCTGTGAGCATATTAAAGTCCCCTTTATACCGCTTCGGACACATAATACTAATGTTACACAAGACTATAACTGTTGAAACAACAAATCAGTAAATAAAGATTTACCTTTATACAATCACTGTTTGTTAAATAATCCATCGTTTCTCGGCAGATTCTTCTTGATATACCAAAGCACGTGCGATTGTTCCCCAACAACAACACAACACTGCGCATGCGTGTAACATTGTATTCACTGCGCATGCATATTTTGAACATCCACTGCGTAGTGGATTAATCCACTACGTCATCGCGCTGCAAGCTGCAGCGAGGGGTGTCTCCCTCTGTTGCTCGGTTGCAGTTGGTTCAAAACGCTGCAGCACGTCTGTGTACTGGAACATGCAAAAACAAGCATATTGCCCCTATTTTAGCCTCACTTCACTAGTTGCCCATACATTTCAGGATCCATTTTAAAATTATCTTCTTTGTTTTTAAATCTTTACAGGTTCTTGCCCCTATTTACATTTCTGTATGAGATGTTACACCCGTATACACCTGCCCATTCTCTCAGGTCAGCTGATCAACTGCTCCTGGATGTTTCTTCAAAAAAAAAAAAGAGTAAGGGGACCGGGCTTTTGCTGTGGCAGCTCCTAAACTAATTAGGCAGGGTCCTAAACCCATTAGGCAGGCCTCTTCATTATCTTCTTTTAAGTGGCTTTTTTAAAACCCACCTCTTCTTCTTGGCCTTTGACACTAGACACGTGTTTTAAACTTGTTTTTTTTTATTTCAATTTGTTTTATATGTCTTGCATGACTTGCGTTTTTATGTTTAGATATTTTCTCTACAGCACTTTGGTTAACTGTGGTTGTTTTAAAATGCTTTATAAATAAAGTTGAATTTGATTTGATAATGCATTTTATTTAATAAGCAAATACTGTTTGTAAAATGTACATTTTGTGAATATTCATTTTTTATAGTTAACCTTTAAAAAACTATTTGCATTATCCTTGAAAAACAGACTGTCAAGAAAGTAATTTGTTATACTTTTGATTCTTCAAAACACTTTGTAAGCTTTTTCAAAACCATTTATGCAATTTATTTAGCTTTTTATTTACCTTTCAAAGGGGCTTCTGTATAATATTCCCTGCATCTCATTCTGTAGTGTCTTTTTTTGTAAAATTTGACAGTTATTCCTTAAATGCAGTAATTTCTATTTTAATTTGCAATTTAACAGTTGGGGCCCTATTTTAATGATCTGAAACGCAAGTGCGAAGTGGGTGGATCTTGGGCGCTGTTGCTATTTTCCCGGCGGGAGAAATAACTCTTGCGCCGGGGCAAATCAATAAGGGGTTGGTCTGAAGTAGGTTCATTATTCATAGGTGTGGTTTGGGCGTAACGTCAAATAAACCAATCAGAACGTCATCCAACATTCCCTTTAAACGCAAGTGCGCAAGTTCCATGGCGGGTTGCTATTATTATGACGGATTTACCAGGCGCACGCCAGGAGCGGTTCATAGCTGAGGAGACCGACGTTCTTGTAAGAGCAGTCAAAGACAGAGAAGTTGTTTTGTATGGGGATGGGAGAAACCCGCCCAAATCAGCGTCGGTTAAACAGGCGTGGGAGGAAATAGCCAAAATTGATTTCCCTTATCTCATGTGTTAATATATTTTATTGTAACAATTTATGATTTGCAAAAATAACTGTTGCATCTGTGTAGATTAGATAAGCAAAGTGTGTGCGCGTTGTGCACGCTATACATTAAAATAGCATAATGAACAACGTGCAACACGCCTCCTTCTTTGCGCTGAACTGCCCAGGTAGCGCAAATTCATTCCCTAGTTTGCCGACATGCATCTGTGGAGGTATAAACCCGCTGTGTGCTGGTGCAAAATACGAATGATACATGCGTCACTGACAAAGTCAATTGCGCTGGGTGCAAGATAGGGCCCATGATGTGTTTCTATTACCCTGACGTTGCCCCTACGAGATGGATTAATTCATGTAGAACAGCACTGAAGGCCTAGGTGATAAAAGCACAGCCCACCTCTGCTTTGATGGTATATGTTTTTTTTACCATTAGGAACAGGCCTTTGTTTGTATTTGTATTTCTAAAAATAACTGAAACCTGATTTTTTTTTACATTTATTTGAATAAATTTGAGATGATATGATGACATATTGGTTTTTCTGCAGGACCTTGAAAAATAAAGATTTATTTATATGTTAGACTTCACATAGTAATTGAATTAATAACTTAACTTAAAATCAATGGGTTAAGTTTTCAGACACTGTATAGTTTGAATGTTGTTTTGGATAAGCCTATCTGCTAAATGCATTAATGTCTGCTGAGTCATTAGAGAGGTGGAGCATCCAAATAAAAGTCTCTGCACATCTTGACTTTATTTCATCCTGAAGACAAAGAAACTGCAGAACAGGAGTGACATTTTATCAGGTTAAAGTAGAAATCTAATAATTGGTGATGGACTTAATTTGACTGTTTTTTAAATATATACTGACAATATGTCTGTAATTAATTCCAATGTACTTTTTTTGTTTTCAACATGATATACCTTAGAATTCTAAATTTGTTTTGCTTCAGATAAATTGCAGAAATTATTTTTGAAAGTCAAACAAGGATATTAACTCTGATCCCTGCTTTATTTTGACACAAACAGATCAAACTAAATATTTTTGTTTCTTTGCAGGCATCATGTTATTTTTCTTGTGCCTTGTTCTCTTACTTGGTAAGAAGAAACATATTTTCATATGCTGTCATGATTACACTCTTTCAATAACATTCTGATATTTACTGTACATGTCATTGAGTCCCTGCTCACTGCTCCTGTAATCTATACCCAGCAAACAGGGGACGTCCTCCGGACGTTGCGAACGTCCTCTTAGGTCCGCATAAGGTCCGCATTGTAACGTTCGCTGGCGGACCTTCCGGGGACGTCCGCATATGATCCGCTAAATAACGTTCGCTGGCGGACCTTCCGGGGACGTCCGCATATGGTCCGCTAAATAACGTTCGCTGGCGGACCTTCCGGGGACGTCCGCATATGGTCCGCTAAATAACGTTCGCTGGCGGACCTTCCGAGGACGTTAGCATATGGTCCGCTAGACAACGTTCACAGGCGGACCTTCCGGGGACGTGAAACCACTCAGTTTTAATATAAACCCATACTACACATTTAACCATAAGGCAGGGTTACCCTTTCATGCAGACATCAAAGTAAAAATGCTGTTTTTGCTATTACTTTACTAATGAAAATCGTAGTTTATAGTATCTAATGTTATTTTATAATTATTATTATTTTTTTCTTAATTTTTAAACTAGTATGCTAAAACATGGCCTTTATATCAACCCTTTACTGATTTTATTACATAGATCCCATTAAAGCAACTTACAATTTTACAATAATTTTACATTTAACGTGAATAAAAAGATCTGGCACCATGTCTTTTTTAGTTAATGATTTTCCATACTATTCCTAAGACATAACTATTGTCAATAAATCGAAATCACAATGCACATATTCATGTAATAGTTAAAGAATCCACCATTGTGAAGTTACACATCACCCAATTAAATATAAATGAAGTGCAAGTACTTGTTTATTCTGATTAATATGATACGGTGTTGTGTGGTTCAAGCGTTGTCTTTCTCATATATGAAACACTGCATGATATATAATTGTCACACAGCAAAAATCTATACAAATACATTATATCAAGGAAAAACAAACTTGAATCTACAACTACAGCTCAAATGTAAAACTTTTATTATTGCAAAGGATTCAAATGCAAGCAAAGCAATGCAAACAGAAATGCAGAATGACATTCACTCAATCTGTTGCAAGCAATGACTTTCAAACAGCAAGTGTTAAAGAGGCCAAACACGCGGAACACAAGTCCAACGCTGAAAATTCTGGAAAAGAACAATTGAAAAAAGATACAGGTAAGACATACATCCTCATATAAACTTGAACTATATCTCAAATTCTACACCCATCATTTAAACTGTCAGAAAGTGTTGATTAGACTGCAAAATAAGGTGTACTTTGTAATTTCATAATTTTCCTTTTTTTCTATTATTTTTCTTTTTTCTATACGGTTTCTTACTAAAATGTCTTTAGTGTTGCCAGCTCTCGTGAGACAAAAAAGCAACCGCAGCTTCAAAAACAAGCCCAATATTATTATATTGTTTACTGTCAACAAATGAGCTCAAAACATTTTAACCTTCAACCCCTCTGAAATTACACATTTTTAAGTTTAGTATTAAATTGCAAAGATAACACTTTACAATAAGCTTGTATTTGTTAGCATTTGCCACCATGAACTAACAATAAACAATACTTCTACAATATTTATTAATCTTAGTTCATGTTAATTTCAGCATTTGGTAAACCATATTTCAAAGTTATATCTGTTACAGGTGTATTATATTTTGTTGTGGCATCTAGCAGTGAAATTGCGAATAGCAATCAACCTAAATTTCGAAGCGCAATGTGATTCTATGGTAGCTGCCACAGGACAAAAATGTCATTGTCACTCTGAAGCCCATGTTATAGTTGTGCGTAAGGTCTACACCGTAGGTTATCCATAGCCTGAGCGTAGCCTGATTTTTAACAGCGTGTCAGTTCTACGTGGACCACAAGCGCTGTTATTGGTTCACTAGAACCCCTCCCATCAGGTAAAAAACTGCGTCATAGCCATTTCCATTTGTGACGGTGAGAACAAAAATAGGCCAAGTTGAGGAATGACTTAACTCAAACTGCTGCAACGAGTCGCTGTTTATTTACTTCGATCACTGCTGGTCAGTGGCGCTCGTGACTCCTCATTCGAGGGGCGCTAATTC
Source organism: Paramisgurnus dabryanus (assembly GCF_030506205.2). Classification (NCBI taxonomy): domain Eukaryota; kingdom Metazoa; phylum Chordata; class Actinopteri; order Cypriniformes; family Cobitidae; genus Paramisgurnus; species Paramisgurnus dabryanus. Next base: position 11,741,950 of record NC_133337.1, read on the forward strand.
AAAATAAGTGTTCGGAGTATCATGTGTGTGGTCCCCTTTTCCAAAATATGTGTCCTGCGTGTCGAGAGATCCTATGTGCATCACATATTTTGTCAAAATAAGTGCCTGCTGCACATGCGTCAAAACCGTTTATGATAAAAGAGACGCTCACGTTCACAAAATACACACAAGACACTCCCTTAACACTAAACTCTGATTACACATGGGATTATGCGAGTATCTGGCAAAAGCGAGCGTCTCTTTTATCATAAACCCTTTAGACGCATCTGCAGCAGGCACTTACAGGATCTCTCATAGCGCAGAACACATATTTTGAAAAAAGGAACCACACACATGACAAGCTACATACATGTTGTGATGAACTTTGCATCGAGCGCCCTCAAAAAAAGAAGTCACCGGCCGCCACTGCTGCTGGTCTTCTCAAAACACACGCAACAATCTGCTGTTTCTTCATTTGTGAGTTAAACTGACCAAGCTGCTTCTGTGGTTACATGCGTGGATACTGCCTATCAGCGGTCTACATGTATGTTTGCTATATTGAGCCCTTGAGACAACGTATGGACGAAACACGCTCTGTAGAACAGTTTGTCCATTTAGGGCTACTGTAGAAACATGATGGTGACTTTCATGTATGCTGGCCCGCAGTGTATGGACATAAAAACGGCTCACTTAAATGTATGTCTTCATCTGTAAAAGATAAAAATCTCCATATCTCATTAAATGTGAATAAATATCAAGATCAAAATGCCGTGTTAACACTGCAAGAAAGAATTAAAACGTTTTAGGTTTTGGTGTATCAGATAAATTTGCTTACCTAAATCATTCAAGCCAGGAAGTAGGACACTTTTGGCGCTTTTCCATTGCATAGTATGACCCAGTTCAGCACAGCTCACTTTTGGGGAAGGGGTAATGGGTTTCGGATGCGAAGCCATGTGCAAAGTTACAAAAATGCAGAGCACACCACCGCGCCCATGTCTGGATGGCAGTTTTGTAACTTTGCGCATGGCTCCGCATTCAAAACGCACCAAAAGTATAGGCGTAAATGTTCTGTCAGCGGAGTACAGGTACTGATGACACGGGTGTTTGTATAGAACCTGTCATGTGAGAGAGGTAGTGGAAAATCTACTTGTGGCTGTCAATTTTGATTTTGTGGCTGCATTCCATTAATATGCTCTGTTGCTCCATGTTGTGTGTGTGTGTGTTTGTATCACATTTACGATGATGTTACGGCAGTAGAGAGGACGCAACTTTAACAATAAGGCTATAATCAGGGGTGCACATAACTTTTTTTGTCCTGGTTCTCAAAGAAGTACCTGGAGATGTTACTTGGTACTCACACTATTCATAGCACAGACATCCTACATGCTGACATCATCACTTTTCTCCTGACTACTCTCTTCGCCATATCGCTTTTGTTTAAACATGGTAGACAATGATGTACATAAAATAACCCTGGTTATTGTTTTTTACTTATCTAATCTTTATAAATAACTACTAGCCTAACTCATATAAATGTATACTTGTACTAGCAAGCTGTCTGAAGCATTGAGATGCGGATCACTGCTAACAACACACATTAATTATCTTACCACTGATGCACGGAGAAATCTCTTATGTCAAAGTAAATAAGCTAACTACGTAACAAAATTCCAGCAACGTTGGTACACTAGAATTGTTTCTATTTGAGCATACGCACCAGTTATGTGCACCCCTGCCTATAATCTCACCCACTCTGAAGCGACACTAAACTGTACTGGAAAAGCAACCAAAGCGAGCTGAGCTGCATCGTGCCGAGCCAAGTTGTACCCTACATTGGAAAAGCGCCATATCATGACATCGGACCCTGGAACACAGAAAAGCATGAGACAGTAAAAAGCATCAGATGTTAGGTTGTGTTTGAATGCTTCCTATGAACAATTTCCCCCTGAACTATGCATGTAAATGAAATTAAACTACCTATTCTTTCTTTCCCCTTCTTAAACATCCTTTAAAACCATAGCCAAAAAACTCAAGATCTTAGCTTGTTATTAACAATATCCTTATTTGTTCCAACAAATATAACTATATAACTTGCTATACAAGTTAATTATAGAAATATAACTCATTAATAATCTTATTAACAAATATTACCAAATTTAATTATTTTAGCCAGGAAAACTTAAATGTCACTACATTGAAATGTCATATATGGTTATAAAAGTATATATTTTGACTCACATCTCAATATGGTGGCCTCCAGGTCTTCATTCTTGATGGGATTCAGAAACTGTGAACTGTCTTCACAGACAAATAATACAAAGTCAGCCTAAGAGTGTGGAGTAAACAGCATCAAGCCTTTCTTTAATAAGGAACTCATCTACAAAAAACAAACAAATACTTGTTATACTTTTATGAATTGTCAAGTTGTACAACACACAGCAATTAAGATTAAGACAAACAAAAAAATCACTGATATTATTAATTCCATTGTTGTGTCTAATAGATAGAAACAACTTGTGTTGTAAAAGGAAAGATGACAGCCAGATGACGTCAAAGTATCGCGGGAGCGAGACGAAATTTGATTTCTTAAATCATTCTCGCGGTACTCTGACGTCATCCGGCTGTCAGTCTTGCGGCGCCGCATGAAGTCAAATAAGCCTCCTGACTGCGTGCGAGAACATTTTGAATTATCTGGCACGAGGCATCACACGTCAAACGTCAACTGACACAACGGTCTCGGTGAAGGGAATAAGCAAAAGCTCCATTAAATTTCGTCATTTTTTATACACATCCCGTTTATTTTGTAGTTAATTGTTAGATAAGTAAGTAATTTCGTCAAGTTTTCGTTACAGAGTAAGATTTCGTTATCATCGTTACCATATACAGTATTTATATTGGTTCAAGAGCGCAGTTTGATAACTCATTCAAGGTTTGTAGCCATATTTAAGTTACTCGCTTACTTTGTTTAAGTGTTAGAGTAAATGTATATGGTTTTAAAGTAGTATTAATATAAGTAACTGCGCCTCAATCCGAAGGCTAACCACTGGAAGTAGCATTTGTAACTTAGGCTGTATACCTTTTACGTCATCAAGACTGTCATATTTAAGAATATTAACAATTATAAAGTTAACTATTATTCCCAGTTAATCGTAAATTGTTGTAATATGCTTATGACTTGCGAATGTAATGTTTATTTAACTGAAATAAACCAGGCTTGATGACGTATGCAGCCTGCATATTCGACCTCCGGAGGATGTAGCCTTCCGTTTGAGAAACGGCCTACAAGTTGAGCGTGCGCGAGATTCTGCCGAATTGATTCTTCAATAATGGCAAAGCAAAAAGTAACTGTCGTGATGATAACCCTCATTTTAAGGTTTAAATTAAAACTCCTACCTTACCTTTCCAGGGGGTTCTGTTCCTGCAGTCTTCCAGCAATACTGGCGCGTATGACGATGCGGACACGAACTGCACACTACAGTATACCGCCGCCTACTGTACTGTAGTAAAATAACGTGTAGGATTGAATACTGTGGCAAACGCAGTAAAAAAAGCCATTTAATTCATTGTAAAAACAATGGGCATGCCAGTTTAAGTAACTTGTGGGCTAAATCACCAAAATAAGTTTGTAGATGTGGTTCAATTATTTTTTAAATGTGTAGCATAATGGACCAGCCTGAATGTATGTAGCCTATAAATATATTGTTTAGACTTTATTTTTAAACCTTTATTTGGTGGTATATGGTTAAACCTTTTTAATGGTAGCAATAGGCTTTATACCCAGCTGCACTACTTCCTGAACTTCAGCCAGCTCCTTGTTTCCTGTCTGCCATTATTGGTCAAACTGATTAATCCAGGTGTGCCTGACCTCAGTAGTCACAACAACAATAATCAGACAGACCTGGATTTATCAGTTTGTCCAATAATGGCAGACAGGAAACAATGGGCTGGCTGAAGTTCAGGAAGTAGTGCAGCTGGGCATAAAGCCTATTAAATAAAAATCTTAAATTGAATCAAATCTCTTTTAATAATACATAAAAGCTCTGGGAGGGTTGGGGGTACATCTGGGTAACATTTTAACATTTAATATATTTTGATGTGTGTGTATATATATTAACTTTCTTTATTTTGTTTTCTCAGCCTTTAAACATCTAAACATGTCCTCCAAAAAGGTAAGTTCAGCAGATCAGCTTATCTTATTCTGTAATATTGATACTGGTTTGAGAAAAACTAAGATTAAACAACGTACATGTTTCCAGGAAAAAGGGAAAAACACTGGAAAACAATTTCAGCCTAAGGTTTGAGATGGCTAACTGTGTACATTGCCTTTGTGTACTGCAAGCTGAACTTACAGATTTATATGGACTTTACTTACAGGTTTCCTGTGCTGTTTTGCTCCATTTTACAGAACAAAATAAGGCTGAGGTAGCACCATCCTTGTGGTTAGAGTGAAAGAATGTGGTAAGATTTGGTTAATGTTTTATAAAATACAAATGATAAACATGAAGGTCAGCTACATATAAAAAATAATCAAACATGCTTGTTTCCATCTGAAGGGTATTGAGACCAAAATAAATAATGTGCCATTCTGGACAAACAGCTGTGGACAATACAAGCAGTCAGAGTAGCCCATTTTCTCACACAGGTAAAGTATGCAAAGTAATACCAAACTTCTTTTTAACCTTAACAAATACTGGCAATCCAAATATACAATGTTTATGTGAGGTACTGTGCAAATGTCTTAGGCCACCATGCTACCATTAGATTTGTTATTTTTGCAATTGTATAGTGATCATATATAATTATTTCTCAGTCTCTTTATTAGAATACAACCAGAAAATACAGGAAATGTGTATGTAGTATTAAAAACAATATACCGGTAAACGTATAAGCTGAGGTGTCAAGTGTTTAGGGTAAACTCTCCTTCCACTTGAGCAATAGCAGGCAACTGCAGGATCTCTTAAACCTAAATGAAATTAAATCCTAATTTCTAATTCTAATCGAATGACTTCAGGACTTCAGTCTCCTCAAAAAAGCTCAAGATGTGTTTAGTGCCAAGAGAGGTCACACTAAATACTGACTGATGTCTGAAGAAGACATTTAGTTCTGAAAATGGATTTGTTTTTAATTTTGTGTACATTTTTCCTGTATTTACAGTTGGTATCTTAAAGGATAATTCCGGTATTTAACACTTTGAGTCTCATTTCTGGTTTGTTTTGGACGAACTACAGTGATGGACACAGAAATTTTGACAATGGGTCGTGTCTTGAGTTTTTGACTCGTTTAGAAGCGTCTCTTGACTGCTTCAGAATGGAAGTCAATGGCCATGCACAAACATGTCATTAAAACAACACTTAACGTTCATTTTCAAAACTGTGCTACTCACCGAGCAGTTCATGGTGTTCGTTGATGATTAAAAACAAATATATTGGCGCAATGTATGATTTCAATCCGTGTTATTTGCTATAGTGGAACTATTTTTTCAGATACCTCACAACCGCATATATACTTCCGCTCTATATTTGAGTCTGAAGCGTTAGCACACTCGGCATGCCTGTCACGCGCCCTGCGAGAACAGCATTAGTGAAACAAAACACGAGCACTTTTAATAAGGTAGCCTTACATTTTTTTCTAACAAACAAACACTCCCGTATCAGAAATTAACAGCACAGTAATTACTGACAATGTAAAGGGTAGGCTATTTAAATAAAACAACGAAAATAAATGGACGAAGTTCAACAAACTGTAATAAAACGGTAGCATACTTTCCAAATTAAGTTTATTTATAACACTTACACCATCCAATATGTTTTTTCATCAGCAGAACAATAAAGAAGATATTTGCAGAAACCCCAGTGCTCCGTCATGCAAGTCAACCGATCCGCACCCTTTAAGAGCTAAAGCATATATATCCAATACAACAGTAATCCCCTATAACTCCGTGTGACATATTGACGTCTTGTGAAGCAATTCAATCAGTTTTTGCAAGAAACTGGACGTTATTTACAACACTATTAGCATGAATGCCAAAGCAGGAAGCCGTTCGAGGCGATCTCTTCCACTGGTGGCGTTTGGTGGCTGTTGGCTATGGATGTTGGTCTCTCTGCGCCACCTATAGAGCGGGAGCGTGAAGCGCACTTCCTGCTTGGCAAAAGCTCTGCATTAACGCTGTGAAATATTAATATATATATATTCGAATCTCAAAACTGAAACTCGAATGTCAACCCACGGAACAAATATTCTGGTCCAGCCCTACAAATATGGGAAAATTTTCTTCTGAGAGAAACCGAGCGAAAAAACTACAACCACATGTAAACTGACCCTTTTCTGTTTCCCAGTGGCGGAGTGATATATCAGCGAGCAATGAGTCTTACAAGAGAGATCAATGGAATTTTACAAAATGCCAAATAAAACACGACAGAAACTGTATTTCGTTTCACAACTTGTTTTTAATCATCAACGAACACCACGAACCACTCGGTGAGTAGCACAGTTTTAAAAATGAACGTTAAGTGTTGTTTTAATGACATGTTTGTGCATGGCCATTGACTTCCATTCTGAAGCAGTCAAGAGACGCTTCTAAACAAGTCAAAAACTCAAGACACGACCCATTGTCAAAATTTCTGTGTCCATCACTGTAGTTCATCCAAAACAAACCAGAAATGAGACCCAAAGTGTTAAATACCGGAATTATCCTTTAATAAAAAGAGTGAAAAATAAATATGGATGGACATTAAAACTTTGCTAAAACAACAAAGCTGGTGATAGTGTCCCAAGACTTTTGCACAGTAATGTATATTGACCAAGAGTTGTAATGATCAAAACAAATGCATGTCGTCTATTATTTTCTTTAAATGGGACAGTAAATTATCTGAAAGTGAAATCATTATTGAAGGTGATATCATTGTCACTGCATTCATTGTTACATGATTTTAAACAGTGGGAATCATTGTGTAAGTTTCTTAATAATATCAAATACTACTTTTTTGTCTTGTTGTTTCTAGACCTGAGGATAAGATTTCCAGTTTGAAAGTGAAGAAAATGAATCATTATTAACAGCAATTAGTAGTTTTTCAGCTGAGAAGCCAGGTGAAACTATAAGGACACTATGATTTACTTTCATATTATCATTCTTTTATAGATGAGGAGCAACCAGTAAGAAAAAGCAAAAAGATGTTTTGATGTTGCCTGAGGCACCTTATTGTGAGTACATTTTAATGCCATGTACAGTATTTGTATTATAATGATGATTACTTGATTTATATTTATTAATTTAGCATATGCCTTGAGTGACTTACAAATGATAGAGCATTCAACATTTTACAACAGTTACTACAATACTTACATCATTAATTTTTAAATCTAATTAATTGTTTTTTATCACAAATGCAGCACATCAGTCAATTTCTTCCAATAATGAATCAAGGTACAGTATTTTGTTATTTTTTATCTTAAATTATTGATATTGATAGGCATTTTCTTCCACACAGACTTATTGTTCATTTATTTTACTGGTGTAGTTAGTAATGTTATTAATGTTTCAAAACTCATTCTTGGAAGAAATCCTGGAGTGGAGAATCATTCTGAAAGTAGACCAAATACAGGACAACACCACAGCAGTGGTTGGAAAAATGCAGCAGACAATGAGCAAACCAAGCTGACTTTCAAAAGATGGTATGTGCCATAACACATGCAACATTACTAGTCACTGCTGACGTTTTACCCATGTTTATTACGGATTGTTTTTGTTTGTAGATTCGTTATCTGTTTCTTCAAAGGGGAGGCAGTTTGGGAGATGGGAAATAGGAGGATGCTTCAGCTACACAGGGCGAATTTCAGCAGCTCAGTTTCACACTTGCAACTAACAATGAATTATAGTGAGTCTGTGTGAATCCCAAACATTTCAAAATTATTTTTGTATATATATTGTATGTAAATTGTAATGTTGTAAATAAGAATGTACATTGTAAATGTTAATAGCACATAAACATTAATAGCAATTAATAGTCTATTTTTAAAACAAAAATAATGTTTGATGCTTTGGATACATATAGTATCATATACCCTACATAGTATACTTCTAGATGCCTTTAACACAAAAACCTACAATAATATCAAAGATCAATGTATAAGACAACTTACATTATTTTATGTCATAGTAAACTATTTTTATACTCTGTGTGACCTATGCTCTCTCTGAGATGTGTATGTTCATTTTGTAGCTGGTCAGGGTAGAAGCATGCTACCATTAGATTAGTTGTTTTTGCAATTGTGTAGTGATCATATATAATTATTTCTCAGTGTCTTTATTAGAATACAACCAGCAAATACAGGAAATGTGTATGTGGTATTAAAAACAGTATAAAGTATAAGCTGAGGTGTCAAGTATTTAGGGTAAACTCCCCTTAAACTTGAGCAATAGCAGGCAACTGCAGGATCTCTTAAACCTAAATAAAATGAAATTCTAATTCTAATCATCAAATGACTTAAGGCTTTTTCGAGGAGAATGAAGTCCTGAAGATGTGTTTCGTGCCAAGAGAGGTCACACTAAATACTGACTGATGCCTGAAAAAGACATTTACTTCTGAAAATTGTTTTGTTTTTAATTGTGTGTAAATTTTTCCTGTATTTTCTGTTTGTATCTTAAAAAAAGAGTGAAAAATAAATATGGATGGACATTAAAACTTTGCTAAAACAACAAAGCTAATGATGGTGGCCTTAGACTTTTGCACAGTAATGTTTGTTACCCATTTTATGTGTAAATGCAAATCAATATGAATATGAATTCTCCCAGTATGGTTTCCGCTGGTCAGGCTGGTGTAGCAGGATTGTTTTAGAGGGACTTTTGCACAGTACTGTATGTCCACATTTACCCACCTTTACTTTGAGTGAACTGTAACAGCAACAATAATGCCATAAGCATGAAATACTAGGTAAAAGTGAGTTGTGCATGCTTTCTAGTTTTAGCACAGAATTCTGTCTCTCTTATCTTTTAAATGTTTGCTACAGATATTTTGCAAGACATTTTAAACATATCGGGGCGGTTTCCCAGACAGGGAAATCTTAAATACATCAGTGCCCTTTGTTTAACATCATAATGCACACAAGTAATGTTTTTAGTAAGGCATGTTTGTTAAAACTAGTTATATTTCAAAATTAAACTGAGGCATAGTCCTGGTTTAAGCTAATCCTTGTCTGGGAAACCACCCCAATAAATAATAACTACTTATCTTTTAAATGTGTTCATTTCGTTGTTTTAGGTTAGAAGACAACGGAAATATTTGACATGGGAGTCCAGCAGACAGCCAGAGACACGCACACACACGGAGCTGAAGCGCGTTTGACTGACGCGTACGGGAGATCAGGCACGCGCACGGGAGATCAGGCACGCGCACGGGAGCTCGCTCGCGCACGCACACACAAACACGGAGCACAGGAAAATTACACCTGTTCAATTAAAATAAAAGAACTTTGTGGTAAACAATGTTTAGCGTGTCTGATTTCATTGGTTGTAATGAAATAAAACGATGTGCTGAGGACTTCAGGCGAACGTCCCCTAAAAGTCCCGAAAGTCCGCTGACCGTCCTGCAAACGTCCTTGTGAAAGTCCGGAGGACGTCTTCGCGGACGTCCGCTCGACGTAACAGGGGACCCTACACGATAACGTCCAGGGGACGTTCGCAGAGGACATTTAGGGGACGTCCAGGGGACCTTTTTTTGTTAGCTGGGTAACAATAACAATTGGTATACTAAAAAAATATGTGAAGTGTATGCATGACTGTGTTTGACACAATGTCCTGTAAATACACACAGATTTTAGAAATGGACCTCAGGCTGAAGCTTCTGTGAGGTTGGTGAATGGCGATAACTCATGTTCAGGACGAGTGGAGGTTCTTCATAATGATATATGGGGAACAGTGTGTTCAGATTACTGGGATTTATTAGATGCTGCAGTGGCGTGTAGAAATCTGGGCTGTGGAGATGCTATTGAGGTACATTTTAATGCAACTTTTGGAATGGGTTCAGGACAAATATGGCTAGATGATTTAGCTTGTGATGGCACTGAGTCCTCATTTTCATACTGTGGAGGACTGCCATGGGGAGAAAACAACTGTGGACATAGCCAAGATGCTGGAGTCATTTGTCAAGGTAAATTAAAGCTAAGTACAAACTTCATACTGAATCGAACCAAAGAGATGACACAAAATGCTAAACATTTCTAATTACTGACTCTGTTTGTAGCCTCTGTTAGGTTAGTCAATGGCTTCAGCTCTTGTTCTGGACGAGTGGAGGTTCTTCATGATGGTCAATGGGGAACAGTGTGTTCAGATTACTGGGATCTATCAGATGCTGAAGTGGCATGTCGAGTACTGGGGTGTGGAGATGCTACTGAGGTAAAGACTGATGCAAATTTTGGGGAAGGTTCAGGACAGATATGGCTGGATGATTTAGCTTGTGATGGCAATGAGTCCACATATTCATACTGTGGAGGACCACCATGGGGATCAAATGACTGTGGACATAGTCAAGATGCTGGAGTCATTTGTCAAAGTAATTGTAAGTGTTAATCTAATGTAAGATCAACCAAAATGCTTGCACAAAATGCCAACCATCTTGACCCTGACTGTGTTTTTTTTTTGGAACAGCATCTGTTAGGTTGGTGAATGGTGAGAACTCATGTTCTGGACGAGTGGAGGTTCTTTATAATGAGACATGGGGAACAGTGTGTAAAGATTCCTGGGACTCTACTGATTCTACAGTGGTGTGCAAAGAGTTGGGATGTCCAATTGGTGCTGAAGCAAAAATATATACTTACTTTGGACCTGGTGTGGGACCAATATGGATGGATGATGTTCAGTGCACCGGGACTGAATTATCACTGAAGGAGTGCAGCTTTCATGGATGGGACTCACACACTTGTGATCATTCAGGTGATGCTGGAGTCATCTGTCGAGGTATGATAAATAGTTTAATAAATAATTTAATAAGATAGATGCTAATATTGCATTAGAAATAAATAATAAATAAATATAAGTGGAAATAAAGTGTGTTGTCTGTATCTTGTCTGTATTTAACATTATGTAAGAGCATTAAGCCAAACAGAGATACAAGATTTAACACTGACTTCTACTTATGGTTTTCATTCACTCTCCTTTAGATATTAGGCTGGTAAATGGATCTAATCTGTGTTCTGGAAGAGTGGAGGTTTTCTATAATAATCAATGGGGAACCGTCTGTGATGCTGGCTGGGATTTAACAGATGCTGCAGTGGTGTGTAATAGCATGAGTTGTGGGACTCCTGTAGCAGCAAAGACCAGAGCTTTCTTTGGGCAGGGTTCAGGACCTGTGTGGCTGGATGGTGTGAGTTGTTCTGGGTATGAGCCAAAAGTGAGAAATTGTCTATCAAATGCAATAGGAGTAAGCACCTAGCCATGGACAAGATGCTGGGGTCATCTGTAGAAGTAAGTTGAAATCATCATTTATGACTAAAGGTCTCATAATACAATGCCTGATAGGTTGATACTGTATCTTAAACCAATATTTCCTGCAGTTGTGAAACTGGTTGATGGTCCTAATCCATGTGATGGCAGAGTTCAGGTTCTTTATGATAATCACTGGGGTGGAGTTTGTAACACAGGCTGGGGTCTGGAAGAAGCTGCAGTTTTATGTAAAGCTCTGGACTGTGGTGACACTGGAGAGCCACAGTCATTTGTGGGTCCATTTCTTGGGCCAATATGGATGGATAATCTTGCATGTACAGGAAATGAGTTGTTTCTTCAGGACTGTCCATTTACTGGGTATGGTGTTAACAGTTGTGCAGATGGATTGTATGCTGGAGTTATTTGCAACAGTATGATATATTTTTTTAATTCCTCACTAAATCATAGCTAACGCTGAATATGTATTGTGTTTTCTGATAAGCCATTCTTGCTCTATTTTTTTTTATTTAACAGGTTTTGTGAGAAAAGGTGTGGTGAGAATTGTGGTTAAGGCTGAGACTGGCTTTAATGTCAATGACCTTAATATCATGAAAAACTTTATGGACAAGGTGAGGTTTCAACATCTGTTCCCTATATGTCACTCAATCTGTGTTGTTTTGGTGTAGTGACCCTAGGGTTTGAGATTGGGAGACTCTTTGCATGGTGATCTGTTATTGCAATTTTATATTTGTGTGTGGTATCATTTTAAAGGTAAAGGTGCGATAGGTAAAAAAATTCTAAGGTAAAGGGTACACTTAGTGCAACTTATGTTAAAAGTTCCTAAACTTTGGTACCTTTTACCTTAGACTTATAGAAATGAGACCTTTTTACCCATTGCACAATGACCTTAAAATTATATATTTTTTATTGCTTTACAGACCTTTCCATAAACAAACTCCATGATGATTATTTGACCAGCTGTCTTAGCTGTCAAATGTGCAGAGTTTGTGTAATCAGTAATCAAATTGTGTAATCTGCTAGATGTGATTTCATGCTTTTCAATTCATCTGTAATATTTTCAATTTTACAGACTAACAATTTAATTAAAATTAAAGGAGATTATTTTGTAAACTGGAAAACACAGGCTGATGGGAAAGTATTCCAAGAAATAAAAACTTTACAGGTTCGTAAACGGAAAGCTTTTGCTTTCTCGTTCTCTTCTTTATATATATATATATATATATATATATATATATATATATATACACAACAGTTCTTTCTGGTTTTCAAATCTGATTGGCTAAGAGCTCATCCCAGGCGTGCGATTTTGTATTGATAAAGTAACAGTAACCGCTTCACCGTTTGTATCATTCCGCCACCTACTGGTCATTTTAGTATTAGTTATTGGGGCTTCTTTAAACGCCCATGAGTCATTTGCTAATCTCTGACTGGAAAAGCTGCAGCACACAAGGACACACACAGACATGTTGTTTTTAAACACTCTCCGTGTGTCTCAATCAGTTCCCTAGCTCGTGAATCAGTCTGTGAATCCCAATCGGAAGTGATTATCCCGTTGAAGATCAGCACTCTTGGATGTAAACTTAAGTGCAATGATGTCACATCATGTGGATGAGTAACTTACACTTGAAATGAACTATGAAAACAATAATTTTCTCTGAAGCGATCTCTCTCCTCCTATTAGTAGTACGCGAAACCACTATGGAACTGCAGGTAAGAACTGCAGCTTTTACATTTGGACACTTGATAATTTATTTTCATGTGACGTCACGTTGTGAGATATCGCCACTGATATATTTATAAGCAGCATGCAAAAAAAAATGATCTTTTATGTAGTACTGACAAGAACGAAGTCCAGTATTAAAGCGAGTGCTCATACCGCGAGATTAAATGGTTAAAGCAATATTATATAAATATAGTTTTATTAACTTTTACCTCGTGCCAAAACAATAATAACACAAAAGACACTAAATATAAATAAGAAAACAAGTAATAGTTTCATAATACCAAATACTGCTGGTTTTATCTCGTTTTTGACCTACGTCAGAGCCAGGGAATCCTGTCAGAGATGTAGCCCAGATCAGGCTGTGGTCAGCGGGGTGAGTGAACACTGATGTCCGCTGGTGTGACTGGTCCGAATCTTTCTAAGCAAATGTTCAAATAGGCACTGTCTTTACTAATCAACTGCAGATTTGGATATTATACATATATTCTCGACTGAACTAATCTAAAAACTACACTTTGTTGTGACCGACGAATTAGGAACCGCCCTGTGGAGACCAATCTACTTTGAGAAACTAACAAAACGTCAATGAATTTGGCATGCAGGTATTTGCATCTGTTGGCACCGCCCCGCAGGGATTCAATGTGGATCAGGAGCATTACCAAATCAGCTTTTATTTGCTTTGAAAGCCGGCAGATCATCTGCTCACAAGAAACTCTCTTCTGCTCTGAATTTTAAGGCTTACCTGAAGTTGGTCGGACGAATACCAAACTGCAGCGAAGGCTCTCGGTTTTACCACCTCTTTACTTTCTCAATTTTGAACTTGAGTTTGAGTGTGTGCGTTGCCTCTCCTCTCCGTGCCTCATCAACTCAGCACAAGCACAAAGAGCCTGCAGATTCTCATCAGCCCTGGCACGGTCTGCTTACTGGGCTTGTGGGGGGGCAGCTTCTGCCCTGCTGGCTAATGGGAGCCTGATGAATCTGCGTTGCCGCAGGTTCATTAGGCTAAGGCTCTGAAACACCTGCACGAGGTACCTCACGACCCGGCGGCCTTTTCTGACCTCCACGCAGCAACTGACCTGGCGCTCCGTGTGACCAAAGTCACCACACAAGCTGTTTGTCGTGTTATGTCTACCCTGGTGGTCCTGGCTCTATCTCGTGGACATGAAGGAGATCGACAAGGATCGTCTCCTGAATGCTCCTGAATGGTCTTTCCCAGATCGGCCTTTTCAGTGACCGAAAAGCAGACTGAGCCCATCTTGCTGCGTCGGAATCCAGCTGCCCCTTCAGGTTTGTTGGCGCCTCAGCCTGCTACCTGCCGGGGGGGCCTTGCTACAGCTACCATCATTCCTTTATCCAGGCAGCGTATAGGAATAGGCCGTAAGCTGCCCGTCATACCTGCTTCCTGAGGTGGAAAAAAAGTCTGGTGACCTGAAGATCGTAGGAGGGTCGGGTGGGGAACCCTTGGAATCCTTCTCTTCCTCCTTCGCCAGTGGGTGCACAACGGAGTCTCACCTGTTCAGCCACCCATCTGCGGACTCAGGTGAGTGTTACCTTTCACAATACTTATGTCAGTGTGGGCAAGACGCACACATTGGCAATCACCTCTGCTTTGCTCGCCCCCCTGCGGACTTAGGTGAGTGTTACTACACACAACACTTCTGTCGGTGTGGCCGAAATGCACACACTGGCCTTCACCTCTTTTCCGCTCACCGTGGGTATACCGGTCATGCTTTGAGTCACTCTCACGTGGTTTCTGTGGCCATGGAAACAGCTTTCCAGCGTGTCACGATTCGTCTTAGCTATGTGATCCAATTTTGCGGTGTGAGCTGTTGATGCGCACATACTTCGTGCAGAGATTGTTGTCCTTTTGGCGCAGTCTCTACAGCCGAGATGAGGTCAACGAGAAAACCCCCTAGAATGCCCAATCAGTGTCATGCTTTTATATCTCCAAGATCGTTTAAAGAGGTGCCAGTCACCTTACACTATTAAAGGCGGTATTGGTGCCACAACCGCTCACCACACATCTGTAAACGGTAGATCTGTGGGTCAGCATGACCTGATCAAAAGATTTCTCAGAGGTGCACAAAGGCTAAATCTTTTGCACCCTCCCTCTATTCCTCCTTTGGACCTGTCCGTGGTGCTAAAAGCCCTTCAGGACGCCCCCTTCAAGCCTCTGCATTCTGTGAGTATTAATTTCTTACATTGAACACTTCTCGCATTGACCTCCTTTAGGAGGATAGGAGACCTTCATGCATCTTCGGTCAACAATTCGTGCCTTCAGTTCGGGCTCGCTGAATCCAGCATAACGCTAAGACCCTGGCCTGGCTACGTGCCATCAGTTCCAACCACTCCTTTCAGAGTTCAGGTGGTGAACTTGCCTTTGGAGGAGGCAGACCCAGCTATGGCTTTGTGATGTTTTGACTCAAGCTTTAGAACCTCAGACCAGCTTTTTGTCTGTTATGGTGGTCAGCAGAAAGGGAAAGTTGTCAACAAGTAGCGGATGTCCCATTGGATTGTGGATACAATAGCCCTTGCATACCAAAAGCAAGACATTCCATGCCCGTTTAATTTACGTGCTTACTCTACAAGAAGTGTGGCATCATCTTGGGCATTGGCTCGCAGTTCCTCACTAACAGACATTTGTAGAGCTGCGGGCTGGGCGAAACCTAACACGTTCACAAAATTTTATAGTGTTCATATCAAGCCGGCATCCTCTCGGGTTCTTTCTTCAAACCAGTAGAACACTGAAGGTCGGCTTGTGTGTCGGCTTGCAGCCTCCGTTTTGGTGCTACACGATTGCACCATTATGGAATGCCATTAGTGCAAAAACTGTTATGTACTCCTCCACCACCTTAATGGCTGATGTTGCGGAGCATCGGCTGTCAGCCTCTCACTAGATGTATTCCCTGTAATCTTGTGTTAGGCTAGGTGCCCGCATTGTGTCCCCTACGTGGGGTTTCTATGTGTGTATAGTCCTTGGTGTTTACACTAGCCCATGTTTTCCCTTAGCAGATCCTACTCTGCGTCTCTGTTATACCATGTACTGTTCGGAGAAGTCTATATGGACAACCTGATGGTTGTTCCATATCTTATATGTTATCCAGTTCCGCAGCGTTCTTAGTTCCTCCCAGAATAGGTCACTTCTGCAGTTCGCTGGTTCACTATTGTGAGTTAAGAAACAGGTACTGACCGGGCTTACTGGCGTAAGCTTTAGGTTCTGCCCCTTACAAGGAGGACGGAAGGTTTATGCAGGCACTGGAAGGGACCAGTTCGGTTACAGATGTAATCCTCGTTCCCTGAAGGAAGGTAATGGAGACTTCATGTCCCGTTGACACAGTTTGCTGTTCAATCAATCAACAAAATTTATTTCGGTCCTCACACATAATTTCCAAAACAAACAAAATGTATACATACATATCAACCGAAAAAGGTGCAGGCTGAAGCTTATGCTTATTTTGCTTACTCTTTATACATAAAGGGTATGTATGACTGTTCCATTGCTGTTATCAGGCCAGGTACTGATGCTTGGCTTTCTCAGCAAATAATAAAGCTGATTTGGTAATGCACTTGTTCCGTATTAAATACCCGCAGGGAAGCGCCAGCAGATGCAAATACCTGCATGCCAAGTTCAGTGTCGTTTTATTTGTTTCTTGAGGTAGATTTGCCTCCGTGGAGCTGTTCCCAAATTGTCGGTAATGAATAAAAATGAACTGTAATTAGGGAACATATTTGGTTATTTACACTGTGTTCTGCAGTTATCTAATGGATGCGTATTTATTGCTGTGCTATATTCCATGCAGTCGGGCCATCTCGCGCTCCCGTAGTGGACAATATGACCATGAGACAGCACTGATTTTTGAGTCAAGAGTGAGTTTTACAAGATGAATATGGAACAATTATTACTAATTACAAGTGCAAATAACACTGCTGGATTTCATCGTCATGATAACATGGATCTAACGTACGACTAACAGACAATTAAATGTGTGTGTTATCAAAACTTATAATTGTTCTTGTCATATTTAAGTAGTTCAATCTGATTTCAGTTCACTTTCTCGCCATCTATGTCGCCAGTTCACATTAATTGTCTCCAGAATGTGCGTATGCATGGGTCAGAGTTTGCTTACAGGTGCGCACATTCTGCCGTCAAGTTTTTCTTTTATAGATCACAACCTTTGCATGATAAGTGGCCTACGCACGTTTTCAGCCCTGTTTTGCACGCTTTATAAATGAGGCCCCAAATACAATACTGATTTTGGTGGTAACTAATAAAAAAATGCCGTTTATCGTGTTTTGGAACCAAACACTCTCTTTCTCTCTCTCTCTCTCTCTCTCTCTCTCTCTCTCTCTCTCTCTATATATATATATATATATATATATATATATATATAATTGATTTTATATATTTATTTATTATTAATCCAATATTTCTAATTGTAAATACATGTTGTTTTCACAGGTCTTAACGGAATGCAAAAGAGAAAACCCATAGCTTTTTACAATAATATGATGGTAATCTTTTTAGGTTTACTTTTGCTTTACTATAATCCATTCAGATATATTTTTCTTAGTAAATATTGTATATCATGAAATTGAATGAACTGTACCAATGCAGAATCAGGAAGAAAGTAAACTTTTTATTTCCACTAGAAATACAAAAAAACATATTTGCCTTACAAACAGCTGCAATAAGCTTATGTGTTCTGGTTTCATAACTATGCTGACATGTTAAAGGGTGCTCTGTTTTTTTATTTAAATCTAGACATGCAAATCTCTTACAAAAGCACCTGCCAATCATCAAAACTGAAAAAAATAAGCTACTGCCTTTTATCCAAGAAATCTTTTGATTAGTTAATTTTGTTTTGGTTAAAAATATTTGTTTACCAAATCTCACTATGATCACTTTTAGAAGTCTAGATTAATATAATGTTTCATTTGACCCAATAAAGTTCATGGGAAAACCCTCACAACATTTCTAATTCATGTCCTGTTTATGAAATCGCATACTTGTCGCTTTTTTGGAAACAATGAATTCAGACATACTTGCCTTGCCGACTGGTTTGCGCCTACTAGTATGGAAGTAGGCGATTTCAGATTAAATTCTTCGGGGAATAATAATCTTGCCCATATTTCTGCCATATGCAAATATTGTGAGAATCATCTATACTGGTATAATTATATGAATAAAGGTTAAAGTAAAATAAGAACACATAAACCTTGATGGAATTACATATAATGTAATGAAATGTGACTGTTATAATTTTAAACATTGCTTTTAATTAAACGTCATGTTGATGACTATAAAGAAACTAACAAAGAGCCAATGAACGTTTCATGCAGTTGCATCTGCTAGCATTGTCCCGCAAGTATTAAACAAAATTTTTTCAATTCGAAAGCCAAGAAGCAAGCTGCTTATCGAGAAGATTCTCTGGTAACAACGTATGTTGGAGATAGTTGGCGGAAAGGCACTGCAGCGGAGGCACTGCAGCATTTTCTGCTTTTTATGTTGAATGTGTGCGGTGCCGTTTCCCTGCATGTTTCATCCAACTCAGCACTAAAGAGCTGCAAAATTGATTTGTGTCTTTTTAACCCTCTGGGGTCTTGGCTGATTTTGCATCCTTGAGCAGTTTTGACCGGCACTGACATTTGTGCTTTTTTCAGTTGGTTAAAAACATAATAATGGCAAAAGTCTTATAACACTGTGTTCAGCACAAACTGGGCTAAAATATTATGTGGGCAAGATGTTTGTATTTTTGAAAGAAAAATGTTTATGTGTGGTTTTTGAAAAAGCTAAATTTTGCTTATATAAGTCCATAAAACACATTCTAAACATGTTTTCACAAAAAAAGGATATAGCTGTGTTGAGTTTTTTTTACTTAAAATGATTCTGCCTAAGACACGTTTGCTGAAAGAGGCCATGCGGCCTGAAAGGCCTGAAAGCTCCTGAATAATCTGTGATTGACACCTGAGGAAACAAAGACTTGCATAATAAACCGCATAATGAGCCTTTTAGGCAGTGAGAGGAAAGTTATTTTTCTGTTGTAAAACCATGGTTTCTATAAGGTATACTTGTGAATTTATAACTGAATATTTCAATAGAATGTACACACATTATTGTATATACACACACATTATTGTGTATATACAATAATGTATATACACACATTAAACTATTATGGTACAAACACAACAAGGGATGAGCGTAGTCAACTTATCAAAAACTTCGTGTTTGTTTACAGATGTCGTTCCGATGTGTTTCTGGATGTGGCAAACACATGGGACCCTTTGATGGTCACGATTACTGTGTTACATTCCTGGGCACACTGAGGCGGCGTTCATGAAGGAGTCATTTTCCCACTGGGAGAAACTGACCCTTGCGGCCTCTGCATTATGTCTGTGGTGCCTTTAGTTCCCCTTGCACGGTCCCTGGGAGCACGGGAACAACTTCCCTTAACAAGATGCCATTCAAGATGTTGACGCATCATTTTTTTTCAATGCATCCGTCACTGAGATGGGTTTGCAGCCATAGACCTGAAGGCTGCATACTTTCTCGATTCTTCCCCAACACAGGCCATTTCTCCGCTTTCCGTTCGAGGGACGAGCATATCAAAACAGAGTTTTACTGTTTACAGAGTCTTTGTCTCCCTGTGTCTTCACAAAAGTCACAGAGGGGGCCCTGACTCCCCTGAAAGAGTGCGGCATTTGCATCCTTGCATATTTTGATGATTGGCTTATCGTAGCTCAATCCCGATAGATGCTTTGCGAACACAAAGACCTGTGGTCTCATTTATTAAGCGTGTGTATGCACAAAACGGGGTCGGAAATGTGCGTACGCCAGTTCCCACACGAAGATTGTGATCTATAAAAAACAAACTTGACAGGAGAATGAGCTTGCAGGGTGAGATCTGAGGGAACATTGCTTTGTTTTATAAGCCTTAATATTTTTGGTATATGCTATTTTTGGCTTTTGTGCGTGCATAGACTTTTAGTAAAGATCCTACTCACAGTTTTATAAATGAGACCCCTGGTGCTGCTCAGGCCCCACACGCGTTTGGGTCTTCAGGTCAACTGGGAGAAGAGAAAGCTCAGCCCATGCAGAAGATCTCTTTTCTCAGAATGAAACTGAACTTGGCCGAGCTTGGCACGCCTGACACAAGAACGTGTACAGTCAGTTCTGAATTGCTTGAATTCATTTAAGAGCAAGAAGCCGGTCCCACTGAAACTACTGTTTGAGACATTCAAGTATACAGGGCTGCTATCTCCGCTTACCATGACCCAATAGAAGGTCATGAGGTTCCTTAGTGGGGCCAAGGAGATTAAATACACCTCATTCGCCCTTTATAACCACATGGGATTTGTCCATATTGCTAATTATCTCTAGTGTGCTTCCTTCGAACCTTTGCAGTCAGTGTATCAAGTTTCTATCAATGCAAACTTTGATGCTGACTGCACTGGCTTCAGTAAAGAGGGTAGGGGACCTACACATATTTTTAGTTGACAATTCCTGCTAACAGTTCAGGGCCGTTGACTCCAATGTAACACTGAGACCCCGGCCCGGCTACATGCCTGAGGATCCCACCACTCAGAGATCAGGTGGTGAGCCTGCAAATGCTGCCCCTGGAGGAAGCAGACCCAGCCTTAGCTTTGCTATGTCCCGTACACACTATCGACTGTATGTGGACCGGACCCAAAGCCTCAGGACCTCAGAACAACTCTTCATCTGTTATGGAGGACAGCAGAAGGGAAAAGCTGTCTCCAAGAGGAGTATGTCACACTGAAGAGTGGACACTATTGCCCTCGCCTATCAAAAGCAGGGCGTGTCATGTCCGCTCAAGCTAATTTTGCACTCCACTAGAAGTATTGCGTCCTCTTAGGCATTTACTCACGGTGCCCGCTGACAGACAACTGTAGAGTTACAGGTTGGATGACACCTAACACATTTACTAGGTTTTATAGTGTTCATGTCAAGCCGGTTTCCTCCCATGTTCTCACATCAAACTGGTAGAAACATGTGTCGTGTGTCAGCTTGAAGCGACATTGGTGCTACATAAGTGCCAAAAATAATTTGTTGTAGAATTTGGTACTTCCTCCAACACCCTTGGCATAAATTATATATATTAATAATTTAAAAATAAATAATAAAAATATTTTAACATATTTAATAAATGGTGACATTATTGCTTTTTCAGTATACACATAGAGGGAACAGACCGAAGACCGGATATCTTCTCTAATTATTTTCTACTCTAATTTTACTCTAGGTTTTCAGATGATTTCATCACTCCAGTCTGTCTGTTTAAGGGCTTATTGCATCCATAAAGATCTACGTTTAACTTCAAATGGTGTTTCGACAGTGGTATTATAAAAAATGAAGGCCATCTTTTTTGGCATCCCAGGTCAAAAAGACGTAGTATTTAATGTATTAAAAATATACTTAAAATACAAATAGTATGTTTATAATACATTTGTATTTCCAACATACTTATTTGAAGTGTATTAAAAATACGTTAAATTGCATTTAAACGTATTTTTTAAAAGTATACTAGAAGTACACTGGTAATAAATATATACTTAATTACATTTTTAAGAAATATGCTAAACTTAAGAATATTTTTAATGTATTTATATTAAGTCTACTAGAAGTACATTGGTAATAAATATATACTTAATTACATTTTAAAGAAATATGCTAAACTTAAGAATATTTTTAATGTATTTGTATTAAGTGTACTAGAAGTACATTGGTAATAAATATATGCTTTATTACATTTTTAAGAACTATGCTAAACTTAAGAATATTTTTAATGTATTTATATTAAGTGTACTAGAAGTATGCTGGTAATAAATATATGCATAATTACACTTTTAAGAAATATGCTAAACACAAATGTACTTCTAGTGAAGTTTTAGTATATTTGGATAAAACATACTTTTTTCAAAACATGATTCATTAATTGTAATAAGCCTACATTGAACTTTCCTCAAGCATTTCAACATTATATCATTCCGATTGCATAATAAACTATTTTTTCAAAGATTTGCTTAAAATCTTACGTTTGCTAGTGTTTATTTACAATCAACTAGTGATGGGTCGTTCGCGAACGAGCCGCTCTAAGAGCTGATTCTTTGTAGCGAACGTGCAGAGCCGAATCTTCAGACGCAGGCAGGGGTAGGACCGTAAGAGCCGGCTCTAATAACGGAGCCGAGCCAAAAGAGCCGAATCTATTGAAAGAGCCGGACTGCCATCACTAAAATGTATGAATATGCTATTGTTTCTAATGCTATTCCCTCTGGTGTATTTTTGTTAATGCAAGGATCTTCATTTCCATGGCCATGTTTTAATTTTATTTTCATTTCCATGGCCAATTGTTTTAATTTAACTGACACAACTATTGGAGGTATATGCTTCTCAGTAGAGCAGCAAAAAAAGAATTATAAAGAGCTCTCTTTCAGAAAGAATTAACTACAATTCCTTATGTAATACCCTTTTGGAATAATGTTGTGGAAGGTATACCATGGGAGAAAGTATGGTCTTTGCCTCACAAGTATCTGCTTACCAATAAAGTTAAAGAAGTAACATTTAAATTAGTTCACAAATGTTACCCGTCTAAATCCTTTCTTAGAAGATATAAGCCAGACATTGAAGTTTCCTGCTGTTTTTGTCACTCGTCCGAAGAAGATGTTATACATTTATTTTGGCAATGTACACCCCCCTAGAAATTGTACGTTCCCATAACATTCTCAGAACAACCCCGCTGGTGTTAAGGACGTTGCCCAGTAAAGTTCCCAGAACGTTATGAGACGGACGTGTTGTGGAGTTCCCTAAAGGGTTGGAGGACGTTATTTGGCAGACCTCCACGGAACATTCAGGACGTTCTGGAAATGTTAAGGGGACCATATTTTATGTACACTTTACATTCCCATAATGTTTTTAGAACGACCCCACTGGTGTTAAGGACGTTGCCCAGTTAAGTTCCCAGAACGTTATGAGGCGGACGTGTTGTGGAGTTCCCTAAAGGGCTGGAGGACGTTATTTGGCAGACCTCCACAGAACATTCAGGACGTTCTGGAAATGTTAAGGGGACCAAATTTTATGTACACTTTACGTTCCCATAATGTTCTTAGAACGACCCTGCTGGTGTTAAGGACGTTGCCCAGTAAAGTTCCCAGAACGTTATGAGACGGACGTGTTGTGGAGTTCCCTAAAGGGCTGGAGGACGTTATTTGGCAGACCTCCACGGAACATTCAGGACGTTCTGGAAATGTTAAGGGGACCATATTTTATGTACACTTTACGTTCCCATAATGTTCTTAGAACGACCCCACTGGTGTTAAGGACGTTGCCCAGTAAAGTTTCCAGAACATTCCGAGATGGACGTGATGTGGAGTTCTTTAAAAGGTTGAAGGACGTTATTTGGCAGACCTTCACTGAACATTTAGGACGTTCAGAAAATGTTAAGGGAACCATATTTTATGTAGAAATTTTATGTTCCCGGAACGACCCCACTGGTGTTAAGGACATTGCCTAGTAAAGTTCCCAGAACATTTAAGACCGAAAATAGCCATAACTCAAACAATATATAATTATACTGTGAAATTGATACGGTTGGTGTGGTGGAAGATAAAGGAGGAGATGGAGATCATGATGAATCCAAATGATAATCTTTAATTAATATAAAACAAGGAACATGGAAACTGGTACAGCAAAACACACAACACATCACTATAAACAAGAACTGACCTAGACAAACGGAAAAGTGGGGTATTTAGACAATGGAGTGATGAGGGGGATGACTGTCAGGTGAGGATAATAACAAACACAGTTCAGGTGAGAGAGTGAAAAGGATTATGGGAAATGAAGTCCAAATGGATGATGAACGGGGAAACATGGAGAAACAAGCAGGAACAAATTGGGACTGTGACAAAAATGTATCATTGAAAAAAACAGAAAATAATTGAAGTGAGATTACAGGAAAAACAAATAGAAGGTCAAAATCTGGCAAATTAACAGAAGGATAATAAAAACAAATAAATAGCCAAAAAATACAAGAATAACATAAAAGCTAACAAAAACCCACATTAATTAAATTGCTTAAAACAATAAAGATGCAATTAAAACAAAACATTTACAGTTGGAGTGCATAACATGTAATAACAGATTTCAATATACAACAACTGGTTAAATAAAATTTAAAAATAACCCACAAAATATTAAATTTATGTTTACAGATGTGCAAATGTGTATTAGATATATAAATGTAAAAAAATAACACCATGCAATAAGGTCACAAGCTTGATAAACATCAACCTTTAGGAACTTCAATCTCTAGGTCTGGAGCCTGCAGAATAAGAGCATACAAATACAAATCCAGTTAAAAATACATTTACATAAAATGCATAAGTAAGGGCAAAAACACATATTAGAAAACATCACAAATCCAAGAACTAAGATTTTTAACATTCAAATCAAGATAAGATAAAATATGTTGAAAGATGTCAGACTTCCAAAAAGATTTTCAAATTACCAACTTAAAGAAAAAAGCAATTACAAACTACAAAAATGTTAAGCTCCAAAACTTGTTGGTCAAGTATTTTTTATTGCCTGCTTCATTATTTGCCATTATTCTTTACTACTTCAAACAATGCAAGCTCCAGTACCTGAAACATTTTTATAACATGCTGTCACTTTTAAACCAAAACACTTGTGCTTTTGTATCTAATACTAATATTAGGCAAATTAACCCATACAAGAAATTACCTCATACAAAATTTAACAAATTCAATACATTCAATATTGTAATTTAAATCAAATTACACAAAGATAAATAATGAACATGACTGTTATGTTTTTAAATAGTGTATTAAAGTTACACCTTCTTTACCCAGATTGCAGGAAGATACACTTCTTCAGGTTTGACAATGTGTGGTACATGACTTCTGCAAACAAAGCACAATAATCATTACAATTTTTTGTAAAAAAAGTAAAATAAATGGGTAAGACAAACACTAATTTATGATTCTTAGGTATTAAATTCCTTTACAAAAGTATTTCCAAAAAGTGTCGATTTTTTGTTTTGTACACAAAACATTTGATCTTCGGTTGGCTTCTTTATGGGCTGAGCATTAATTGATTTTGTAAAGATCGAACATCTTAAAGATTTTTTTAACATCCTCTTTATTAAAATTGTTTAGCTCACTGTAAGCCTGCATGTTTATCGTTATACTTTAAATGGCAAATAAGAATATAGCCTAACATAGAAATAAAAAACATCACAGAAAAGAATAGCAAATAAACAGAAAAAACATTCATGTAACTCGCTGTAGAACAACGAGGGAAATCTATGTAGGTTTAAAAAGAAAAGTATCTTAACTTACCTTACAGTATTATATAAAGACAAAACAAAGATCACGCGTCGTCAAGTGTGGCAGTTTGAATTTCATGCGACTTCTGGGTCCTCTTGTAAGCTGTAGCATTATGGGTAAGGTAGTCCTTTTCATAAAGCGGATTGAACGCTGTTGCTGGTAACTGACTACTGTTTCCAAGATGCATTGCATTCTACATCATCATGTTCAGAGAGTACAACATAATACATATTAGTATAGTATTACTTACTAGTATTTTTGTGCTTGTTAACACAATTTAATTTAAAGTCTTATTTAATTGCTATTTGTCTTTGTCTGATGTAGGATAGTGCAGACTGAATCACTTATTTATTTTTCTTCATTCTGAAATCATTTATTTATTACTTTGTTTGTATGGTCCACTGCACATTGACACATCCTTTGTATTAACTGCCTATAAAAATAAAATGCTCTAACTGTAATTTTTTCATATTTTGTCCTCCTAGTGATATCAGGAACATTATTAAATGACCAACAGAGGACCATGTGAGAACATTCTATTAATGTTCCAAATGTCCTCTTTGTAACGTTGCCATGTGACCACAGAATAACCAATATGGGACGTCCCCCTAAAGTCATATCTGGAACATTATTATATGACCAACAGAGGACCATGTAGGATGGTTCTCTAAATGTTCCAAATGTCCTCTCTGTAACGTTCTTATGTGACCACAGGATAACCAATATGGGACGTCTTCCTACAGTCATTTCGGGAACGTTTTTATCTGACGAACATAGTACCATGTGGGAGTGTTCTGTAAATGTTTCAGGTGTCCTCTCTGTAACGTTCTTATGTGACCACAGGATAACCAATATGGAATGTCTTCCTACAGTCATATCGGGAACGTTTTTATCTGACCAAAATAGTACCATGTGGGAATGTTCTGTTAATGTTCCAAATGTCCTTTCTAAAACGTTCTTATGTGACCACAGCATAACCAATATGGAATGTCCCGCTACAGTCACATCAGGAACGTTATGATATGACCAAAATAGTACCATGTGGGAATGTTCTGTTAATGTTCCAAATGTCCTCTCTGTAATGTTCTTATGTGACCACAGCATAACCAATATGGAACGTCCAGCTACAGTCATATTGGGAACGTTATGATATGACCAAAATAGTACCATGTGGGAATGTTCTGTTAATGTTCCAAATGTCCTCTCTGTAATGTTCTTATGTGACCACAGGATAACCAATATGGGACATCTTCCTACAGTCATATGAGGAACGTTTTTATCTGACCAAAATAGTACCATGTGGGAATGTTCTGTTAATGTTCCAAATGTCCTCTCTGTAACATTCTTATGTGACCACAGGATAACCAATATGGAACGTCTTCCTACAGTCATATCGGGAACGTTTTTATCTGACCAACATAGTACCATGTGGGAATGTTCTGTAAATGTTTCAGGTGTCCTCTCTGTAACGTTCTTATGTGACCACAGGATAACCAATATGGAACGTCTTCCTACAGTCATATCAGGAACGTTATGATATGACCAAAATAGTATCATGTGGGAATGTTCTGTTGAGGTTCCAAATGTCCTCTCTGTAACGTTCTTATGTGACCACAGGATAACCAATATGGAACGTCTTCCTACAGTCATATCCGGAACGTTTTTATCTGACCAAAATAGTACCATATGGGAATGTTCTGTTAATGTCTCAGGCGTCCCCCTAAAGTCACATAAGGAACCTTGAACTGCAAGACTTTTATTACCAACAAAGGACGTTTTAGGAATGTACCTAATGTTCTCTAAAGGTTCAGGTCTTTTCACCCCCTTTAGAGAACTTTTAGGGAACGTTGCGAAAGGTCACGAGAACGTCACCTTCTACGTGGGCATATACTGAGAAATTCTGGACAGAAGTCTTATTGTTTATTCAATCTTCTTTCATTAGTGATTTCTCCTTTTGTCTTAAAGATGTCTTTTTTGGATTATTTGATTGCTTGAAAGAAAATACAGGCAAATTTTATATAATTAATTTATGTTTCCTACTAGCCAAATTTCACATACATAAGCAAAGATGTATTGGATCCAAACCTCTGTTTTCTTTATTTAAAGATGATCTGGACAGGTGGAAACTATTCAGAACTCTATTAATCCTAAAGCACTGAAAACTATATCTCTCTATTCTTCCTTTGTGTCCTTTTAATTTGTATACTTGCATTATTGTCCTCTATGTATTCCTGGCATTGTTTTTTTTTTCTTTTCTTTCTTTTTGTTGTTTAATAACTGTATCATTACTGCTGTAATGTGCTGTTTTGTTGAATAAAAAAAAAAGCCATCACTAAAATGTAGAGCCGGAGCTTGAGCCGAAAGGGTAGAATCAATGGAAAGAGCCGGACTGCCCATACTACAAACAACGCACGTGACACACGTGACTAAACCTGATTGGTTGTTGTCATAGTAACACGTCACGGTGCTATTTGAAACTTGTTCAGTTCAGTTCAGTTGTTCACGAGGTGCATGCGGTTGCTTGCATTAAACGTATAAACTGTTAAATTAGATGGCGACTCTGCATTAAACGTATTTATTTAATTAATCGGCGATCATATTTCACCAGAGGACTAAGATAAAACAACTCGATTTAAAATGTGGGCAGTTTTAGTGGATCTGACGTCGAGGGAAAAAGTATTTCGCTTTTTGTTTGGAGATGATTGAGACAACACACGGGTAAGTGATGGCAGATTTTCGCATTTCTTTATTTAGTTAACTATTAAATAAGTAAAACATTACATTACATTTAACCTAGCTTCTTTATGTAACGTTATGTCTGTGTTGCGTGTGGTAATTTAAACATCTTTATTTTCTGACTAACGTCATTAAATCATTAAAACCTTTCTTTTTTTTAGCACAGTGACATAAATATGACCAACCAGATCCCAAGTAGACGGGAACAAATGAAGATACAGCGCATAGAAAGATTCTTGGTGGTAAGTTTGTTGTTGCTATTTGTTCCCGTATAAAGTTCACGTTTAAGTTTTTCTAATGTTTCTCTTGCAACGCTAACGTTAGTTTAAAATGAATGTTTGAGCTGTCTTACCTGAAAATACCATGATATGACCATATGGTTATTATAACTCCAGTAATGTTCAATGTCTCATGTTTATATCAGTTCAATCTTGACAACCTTATTGTCTTTTTGTTCATTTTTAAATGTATTTCTAATTACATTTGGACACAAAAATGACATTGTAAGAGATATGAGAGATTGTAAAACTGCCGAGGCTGGGTTTGATTATATTATATTGTCTTAATATATTGTACTCGGGGTAAGTAATTCTTAAAAAGAAAACCAAATCATTAATCATCATTTACCTGCCTGTTGTTTTTCAGATCAACTGCTATTGACATTTTTGAATCGGGACAAATGTGGAGTGAAGAAAAACGTTTGCAACACATCCATTCCAGGTGGCTTATTTCTGTCCTTTTGAATTATTCTTGTAAAAACAGTTTTTTTTATTGTAAAGCTGTAAGGGACTTGGCCTAGTCATCCTTGCATATACCATTTGGCAGGGCACCAGACTAACTTTTTTTACTAGGAGCACAGTGGCCCGCAACTGAAAATTTTAGGGGCGCAACCAGAAAATTTAGGGGCACACACGGTAAAACAACATGCTAACCAAATATTCACATGTCTACTAATTTATACTGTATTACTAATAAATACTTTAATTATAGATTCAGAAACTACAATGTGCTGTTTCAAATTCAGTGTCATATCACAAAAAAAAGGTCAAATTTGCTGGTCGCACATGTGCGACCGGATGTAAAATTCAGTGGCACACTCTCAAATTTAGGTGGCAAAATGCCACCATTTGATAGCAGTCTGGAGCCCTGTTTGGCATCATTTCTGATTTCCTTAAATCTCCTTAAACAGAGGTGAACCTTAAGTTTGCAAGACCACAATAGACAAACAATGGAAAATGATCTAGGTTCAAATAAAACACAATTATCAATGTAAAACATATCCTGTAATACACACAGGTTGCTTTATTTCATGAGCCTGCTCTAATCCTATCTTCATTCCCACTTGTAGAGTGCTCTGACAGATAAAACTGACACGCTTGATGAGGATACAGTCAAAGCTTTAAAAGGTAAACTGAGAAGTTAACAAAACTTCCATACATGCATATCTATGCCAATTTATTTTAAACATGGATAGCCAAATGTTCATTCATTATTGGTTAATTGGTATATTCTGTTTCCTTTTCACAGACAATGTGATAAAGCAGTCTTCAATTACTACGGTGTCTGATTTGCAAGAAGAAGTGACCCTCCACTTAAACATGTGACATCTAAACTGTTTTGTGTTTTAGTTCAGCTTTTTATAGGTTTATCTTAAGTTGGTTAAAGGCGGAGTGCACTATTTTTGAAAGCCAATGTTAACATTTGAAATTACCTAAACAAACATGTCTCTACCCCAATAGAATCTGGACCTTCTTTTGATAGAGCCACCACACACATACGCAACCCCGGCAAGGATGTCGGTTAGTAGACACGCCCCTTACTGCTGGTTGGCTACAAGTGTGTTTTGGTACACTCTAAAAAACGTTGGGTTGTTTTTTCAACCCAACTGCTGGGTTAAGCCAGTTGGGTTATTTTGTTGGGTTGTTTTATCAGTGTTGGGTAGTTTTTGTGTAACCCAACTTGTTGGGTTAAATGTTGGGTAATTTTGAAGCAGAGCCACCTTAATAGATACATATAGCTGTTTCTCAATGTTACTTTCTCTAGTCCACAAAATGTATTTTAAAGATAAGTTCAGGCGAGAATATATATGTATAATGTTCAAATTTGCAGTCAGTTTGTAAAGTTAACGCCAATTGTAAAATTTAATTACACAAAGTCGGAATGTTCCCGGCGCGACCACCTGGTGTCAGTGTTGTTCTTCCCCAGAGAGAACTCCTCCCATCCCCCCACACAGACTCGGCTCAGCTGAACTCCTGGCTCTCACTGCAACGATACGCGGGAGTTTTACCTCAGGATTCATGAACAGTTTTTCATCGACTTATTTCTGATTTATTTGAAGGAAAAGGTTTGTATCATTGTTTTTAATCATTTAAACTATTTCTGAATGCAGAAGTATGCAAAATGATGGTTCACATGACATAACTCTTATTAAAAGTGTTATTAGCTTCCGTTGGCTAGTCTGTAATGCCCAGTAAATCTAAACTATGTTTATGCTTGCTTTTAAATGATTTAAATATTTCGTTTGATCAAACGTTTTATGAAATATGTCTAAAACACGGCTTGTTTTGATAATTTTAGAAACGTCATTTAAATAACGTTAGAATGTAACGTATTCTAATGGTTTAGAAATCCAGTTTGAAATATATAACGTTAATATGAGGAAGAAACGTGTACGTTTTAAATAAAAAATCGTTTGTTGTAAAAGTTGAAATCAAAGTGATGCTTTTAATATCATGTTTAGATCATGAAACTTTAGCCTTGAGTTCACAGACAGGGTCACACATTGTGAACTCTCATTTGGTCTGTGTAAGTTACAGACATTTTTGTATTTTTCAAATGTTTTTATTTCTGAGAAATGATGCCCACTTAAATCACAGTTTTGGCTCTTTTTCCTCAGACCCTGACGGATAAAAGATGGATAATTTTTTTCCCGGAGAAGCTAAAACAATGGTACTTTGAGGTTCTGATACCAGCTTTTACAGGTAAAGTTATTTACAGGTAACATGAAAATGCACTTGTTTTTTATAATTTAAAGTTATATGTTGATATTACAATGAGGCATATCAAAGCATTTCTTTATTAAGAATTCCTGCTTATTTTGCTGTGAGTATGTCATTTTCAAAAGTGGTATGTAAGGTTGCACGATTAAAGGAATAGTTCACCCAAAAATTATATTAAACTCATGATTTACTCCCCCAAGCCATCCGAGATGCATATGTCCATCATTTTTTAGACGAACACATTTTGAGATATTTTAGAAAATGTTTTAGATCTTTCAGTTAATCAAATGTATAGTTACAGGGTCCACTCCTTCACGTCCAAAAAATGTGCATCTATCCTTCACAAAAGAAATCCAAACGGCTCCAGGATGTTAAACAAAGGTCTTCTGAGGGTAATCCACGCCGTTTTGTTGTAGAAATATCCATATTTAAAACTTTATAAACAAAAATAACTAGCTTCCGGTAATACCGCCATCTTAGACTCCTCTGTATTCAGCACAGCTCTCATCTTGATTGTGGACGCAACCAAGATGGCGGCATTAGCAGAAGCTAGTTATTTTTGTTATGTTTCTACAACAACACTGCATGGATTACCCTCAAAATGTATTTGTTTATCATCGCTGAGCCATATGGATTTATTTTGTGAAGGATGGATGCACATTTTTTTGGACTTGAAGGAGTGGACCCCATAACTTTACATTTGATTAACTGAAAGATCTAAAACATTTTCTAAAATAACTGAAAATGTGTTAGTCTGAAAAATGATGGACATATGCATCTCGGATGGCTTGGGGGTGAGTAAATCATAAGTTTAATATCATTTTTGGCCGAACTATTTCTTTAATTTAAACTTGGGCATTTCATTTTACAGACAGAATCCTGCAACTTCACAGCCAAGAACCAGGAGCACCAACAAATAACCTCCAGGTACACTTGGTAATACAATAGTTGTTTGCTGAGTATTATGACAATAAAGTTACTAATTTAAACTAAACATTACTCTCTACAGAACCCCATGATGATATTCCAACTCCTGTCTACAAAAGTGGGAAGAAAATCTTAAGTCTATGTAAGTAATGGAAGTATTGCACACTTTGCTTTGCAAGCAACCTAAAATATTTAATATTTTGTTTGTGAACTAGCAAGAAGACATGTTTACAATTAGGAATAGAAAAAAACTCGGACAAGAAAAATTGTCTTTCACTCGCAATTCTAAAACATTAACTTAAGGGACAAACGTTAATGTCCAGCCCTGTATTCGTTACATAATATAGGCTAATAAAGTGTTGGCTATATTAAGTAATAAAGGAAAGTATGCAGGTTGTTGCAAAATCTAAAAAATTGGGCTTACTGCCAGGTAAAGTGACGTGGCAGAATCTGAAATTACTGTGAATCTGAGTTCATTGTAAGGTTATTGAAGTAAAACAGAAATGTATACATTTCATGACAATAAAACAAGATGGTACATTTGTGTGTATGAAATATGAATTGTTTAGTTTTGTATAATAATATAATAAATAATGCAAGTGTTTTGTCTGTTTCAACAGGTTGGGACCAACATGGTTGCATTCTTCTGAGAGGCTGATGTGACAAAACCATTCCCATTTGTCCTTGGATTGGAAGATGGCGATCTCTGCCATCAAGCCTTCGTTGTTTTTGACAGACAGTCACTCCAGCAATACACCCTCCTTGGTGATGTTGACATGTTTTAAACTTTTTTTTATGTTTTGGACATTAATTTTACCAAGCAGTGCACATCAGTGTGGGTGTTTTTGAAGACAGAACAGAATCCCTTTCTAAGGTGATAATTCATGTTGATCATATATTGACTGTTTGTGCAACTTTGTGTTGATCTTATGTGTTACATTAACCATTTCTTATTACACGGTTCTCTAAAATGCTAGATTCTGATTGGCCAGTTGAGACATTCTACTACTGCTCAAAACTAAAAACTCTGATGCTGCAAATAATTTTGACAGGTACTGTTTAATATTACACAAAAATTAAATATCAATGACTATTAATTACATATCCGACATTAAATTTACAAATGATTAAATGTGTTCGTGACATTTGTCCTGAAGAAACTGTTGGGGCTTTTTTCTGTGATGACATGCTGCCAATACATTATCCCTTACTTGTACAACTTTTTACTTGATCTAACTGTAATGTTAACTGGGTATCTGTCATTTTAGATTATGATATATAAAACTAATATATTTTTTTATCAGAAAGTTGATTGTTTGTATAGGGCTATGTACTCTTGTATTGTTCATGTGCAATAAATATTCTTTTTCAATTAAATCTATGCTTTGTTATTTATAGACACCACAATGAAAGGTATGAAAGCAATTTAAACCACAAAATTTCAGCTTTAAACACATTAACCAAACATTGGGTTGTTTCAACCCAACAAAAAGTTATTTCTACCCAACAGATGGGTTAAAAAATCAACCCAACTTGTTGGGTTAAAATAACCCAGCGTTGGGTTGGTCCATATTTAACCCAGCGTTGGGTTGAAAAACAACCCAAGTTGGGTTAATTTTAACCCAACGTTTTTTAGAGTGTAGTCTGTCCAATTTCCTTTTCCAAAGCGTTTTTCAAACATTGTGCACTCCGTCTTTAAATTGCACTTAAACATTTTTTTTTCAGTAACTTTTTATGCAGAGAATTACATTATGATTATTATATAATCATTGCTTATGAATATTTAGTGATTGCATATTCATAGTGTACTTTTCATTAATACATTTAATGTAAATGTTGTTCAATTTGATAGAAGTAGCTCTGTAATTGCATTTCTCTGATATTTGTTTTATATTGTTTCTCTTTGGTCAAGAGATTATGTATGTCTCTGTGCTTGATTAATTTACTTTAGATATTTTTGTAATGTACACAACACAATATGAAGTATATTAAATTGTTCTGTATTCAAAATCTGTGTATGTGTCTTAATATTTAATGATTTTAATATAACATTTTAAATATTAAAAACAGCTTTATAATAAAATAGTAGTGTAATGCTAATACATTTCTATTAATGTAATGCTAGTATATTTCTAATATGCTGAAGTACTATTAAAGTGTTCTTAAAGCACAGTTAAATTAAGCTTTAAATGTATTCTAACTGTATTTTTAAGTGTATGAGAAGTGCATTTCAAATGAATTTTAAAGAAGTACACTTAAATTGCACTAAATATATTTGAAGTTGTTCCAATTTAACACAATTTCAATATATTAAATATAATGCAAATAGATTAAAATTGACTTTAAATATATCTTGAAATGCATTTAATATATTTGAAGTGGGTTCAATATAATACATTTAATATGCATTTAGTATAGTAGCTTTTAAATATATTAAGTATGTCCCAAAAAATACTATTTAAATATATTTCTTTTTCACCTGGGATTCCTATTCTGATACTCAAGAGCACCACAAAATATTTGTTTGTAAGTTTAGTAAACAGCGTCCAACAAAGCATTCCAGACCCCTCCCCTATTGCTACATTTGGACTGGATTTTGGTGGGTTAACATTAGCAAGTGTCCAGTCAATCTGATAAGGCTTCTTGGACAACTCTTTTATGGCTGACCTGTGTGTCAACCACTGATCTATGTAAATGACTGGATTGCGCATGACGTCACAATTGTGAAGCCACCGCGCCGCCATGTTAGTATGCCCAAACATTCTATTAAATCATTGGAGGTTAGCAGATTTAAATGATAAAACTTTACTAGTCTTCGTTTTTATATCTGAAGTAACCCTGTACATTATTACAACGCAAACGTCCTAAGCATGTACATAGTTATTTACAGAAAGTTTTACATTTTGCTTTTTAATCAGTTATTATACATTCATCTTTATTACAGTACCAGATCAGCAGACAGACCGCAGCATATAATGACAAACGTGCTCATTCTGAAATCTAAATAAATAATCATGCTTTGTACAGTATGTGCATGCAATAATTTGCTGTTTTTGTAATTATGTTATCTAAACTTACAAATTACGTAAACTTATTCAGAGAAATAACGCTGACCGTGTAGCTGAATGTCAAAAAACTTTATTTATACCCGTGTCATTAACATAATGCAGCAGACACACTTATCTTAACGGTTTTTTTTATAAATCCATTATCCTGCCCGATTGAAAACACAAACATTGCAAAAAACACCAGAATTAACAATTAATTTACGTACACATATCCCAAAAATTAATCTTGTGTGACTGATACACTGTAAAGCGGGTGAATTAAGATAATGATTTTGAATGGAAGTCAATGACGCCCTCTGCCAGTTGGGTATACCAAGGTGGCCGCTCGAACTCTACGCTGGCTTCACCTCAAGATGTTACATTAAAGGTGACATAGAATGAGTGAACGAAGTATTTATCCTTGTTTTGTGATGTGACATATAGACAAAAATGTTTTTGTTTGGGTCTGTAATGCCTTAGAAGCTTTCTAAAAACCTCTCTCAGATAGCTCTATTAGGGTGGGGGATTTTAAACAAGTGGTTTTGCACCTATTTGGCTCCCCCTACTAGCTTAACTTGCAATCTCATTACTGATTGGCTGACTTTGCTGCCACTCAAAAAATGTAGCCAATTATTTTAAAGTGGAGGGGCAGTGAGATGCCTGTGATGTCATAAGCATCAGTTTTTCAGATTGGGCCGTTTTCTGGCTGACATTTCTAAAAGAGGAATTTCTATGAGGCTGAGATGTTTAGCACTTTTTGTATGTTTGTAAATGTGGGTAGACTACCATTATTCAACAAAGACAAGGTAAAAATGGTTTTTCATTCTCTGTCCCCTTTAAGCATTCTATGTGCAATCCAGTCATTTATATAGATCAGTGGTGCCAACGCGGAGAAGAAGAGGACATTTTAAGGACATTTTGATTGAACCATTTCTGCTTATCATCATTACAAACCCCCGTTTTCAACATCATCTGAAGGCAGGATGATCGTAAACATTACTTAAGGAACAACATGCGTGGTTACAATTTTAGCTCACTGTGACCCACACATTGTGACAACATTTTGAGGATCTTGTAAGCTCATGGTGACTTCACTGAGAGATCAAAGTGTTGACTGGGCGGTCAAGCGTATAATTCCCAAAATAACCATCTGCACACTAAAGTCGTTTTGCGCAATTAAGGAAAATATATTTAGCATATTTATTTGATCAAACATGCCTACTACATGTTCTCCTAAACCAGTGGTTCTCAACTCCAGTCCTCGGGACCCACTGCTCTGCATATTGTGCATGTCTCCCTTATTTAACACACCTGTTTCAGATC
Organism: Paramisgurnus dabryanus; assembly: GCF_030506205.2. Classification (NCBI taxonomy): domain Eukaryota; kingdom Metazoa; phylum Chordata; class Actinopteri; order Cypriniformes; family Cobitidae; genus Paramisgurnus; species Paramisgurnus dabryanus. Next base: position 11,778,484 of record NC_133337.1, read on the forward strand.
ATCAGTTCGTTAGGATAGATTCCATGAACTGAACTGAGTGTGTCAGATATGAGAGACATCCAAAATGTGCAGAGTAGTGGGTCCCGAGGACTGGAGTTGAGAACCACTGTGCTAAACCCTGCCATGATTAATTATTAATGTTCTTGTAACTTGTAAATCATTTTAAATTATTGTTTTTTTAAATGTAAAATTATACTAAATGTAGCAGAAAGCACTTTACACATTTAACAATTTTATTATTAATTCAACAATGGTATCGGATTGGTATCGGGTATCGACAGATATACAAAGCCCAGGCATCGGTATTGGGACTGAAAAAGTCGGATCGGTGCATCCCTAGTCTAGTGGAGTCCATGCCTCGATGTGTCAGGGGTGTTTTTGGCAAAAGGGGGACCTACACAATATTAGGCAGGTGGTCATAAAGATTTGACTGATCTATTTGAACCTATTTTTTTTTAAATAACTCGGGTACAAATATCTGTAGAACAAGTTTAAATGAAATACGCAAAAAAAAAATGCAAACACTGGCCGTTTAGAAGGCTATGTTATTTCATTGATTTTAGGAGTTAACCGTTAAAATTATTAAGCACTTTATTTTACAGTAGTGTACTTACCTTGAACATATACAGTATGGTAAATATGTTGTACCTACAGACAAATATGTGGTACTTAGTTTTGATACACAAGATACACTACTGTACTTACAGATGAATGTACAAAATACGTATTTAGTACTTACAGGCAAGTGGGGTTTAATGGCAGGCAATTATAGTGTACATAAATTATATCTAATAACAAACACTACTTTTTAAATAACTCGGGTACAAATATCTGTAGAACAAGTTTAAATGAAATAAGCAAAAAATGCAAACACTGGCGATTCAGAAGGCTATGTTATTTCATTCATTTTAGGAGTTAACCGTTAAAATTATTTAGCACTTTATTTTACAGTATGTGTACTTGTACATATACAGTATGGTAAATATGTTGTACTTACAGACAAATATGTAGTACTTACCTTTGATACACAAGATACACTACTGTACTTACAGATGAATGTACAAAATAAGTATTTAGTACTTACAGGCAAGTGTGGTTTAATGGCAGGCAATTATAGTGTACATAAATGATATCTAATAACAAACACTACTTAACTTACAAATTGTATATAAATTGTATGTGTGTGTTACTTGCAAGCCAGTGTAAGTTAATGACAGGCACATATAGTATACGACGTATATATTAACTAATAACAAACACTAATATACTTACAAATTGTATGTACATGGTAAGTACCGGCACATATAGTGTATGTATACTGTAACTAACAAGATAAAATACTCTACTTACAAATTGTATATACAGGGTAAGTGTGTGGTACATTCAAGCAAGTGTAAGTTAATGACAGGCACATATAGTGTACGTATATTACAGAGGTGGGGACTCGAGTCACATGATTTTACTCGAGTCACAATTTTCAGGACTTGCGACTTGCTTGATTAAAGTATGAAAATGACTTGACTTTGACTTGAGAACAAGTTACTTGAGACTTGACTTGAAGGGGAAGACTCGACAATGACTTGAACTTATAATAAACAAACAGCAATAAAATGCATTAAAATAAAAATGTATTATTGTGACATCAGCACCACTAATCAGCGTCTGTGCCTTTAATGCTGCACAATTCAAATGCTGTGCCAAACATGGCAGACAACGTTAGTCAAGCTCCACAAATAGTCTTGTTTGGCTATAAAGACTTTGAATTGGACCGTGCCAATGAAAAAGATTTGCCAGATGCAAAATATGCAACGCAAGAATATCCGGCAGGACAACCACAACGTCAAGAACCATAAGGTAATAAAGTCATCTCTTTATAGTCAGTTTCACTCTATAATGATAACTAATGTAATAAATGACTCTTTCCTGTTTGTCATAAATTGGCCTTGGTGCATTATGCTTTTTCTTATTAGAAATAAGATCATTATCCTTACTGATACATCTCGTAAATGTATTGGGGAATTTGGCTATAACAGTGGCGTAGCCTGAATTTTTATGTTGAAGGGCATCTTAAAATGAGCGGGCCGCTCTATATTACATGTAGGCTATAATGTCTGTATTAAATGTGCAAATTTTCATGTGTTTTTGTGGACTGCGTGTAGAAAATAAAAAGCATTGCGCTTGCAGTGCTCACGAGTCAACGACCCATGGTTCATCTCGCATGTAATTTGATTTGCGGATTGAAACGAAAATTTAAAAAGGAAAAGTTTATTTGCACGTGTTTCAAAGGCTTGCAAATGTTAACATTCAAGTGATATTAAACAATTTAACCGCAAAAAGGCGCTAAAGTGAGCAGCTTTCTGTAACTAAGCGTAGACGCACATGCGGTTGAATGTGTCTGGTCCAGCTCCTGTCAGACGTGATCATCCCTACACATTCAAAGATCCGAACTCTTGATGTGAAGACTATAGAGAGAGTTACACTACTGTCTCTCACACTGTAGTACATTAAAATACATTTGGCGAACAGAATACTGAAAAACAACAAAGTTTTTATGTGGAGCAATTTCAAAAAACAAGCTTCAAGAACTATAATAGTATGTAGTTTTATGAAAATATAATAATTAATATGCATTCCTATGGGGGGGTCATGTATGATGAGTTCCCTGAGTTTCCTGTAAAGGTCAGCATGGTTACTCCTGAGTTTCCTGTGTCCTGTAGGTCAGCAAACGTGGTCACTCCAAAGCTCCATTGACTCTCTGCCCTTGCCAAAATGGCCATTCCTGAGTTCACAAGTCTCTCTGGCCGTTTCTTAATACCAAGTAAGCCAAGTCCGGACTTCGTAGTTGGGACTTGCAAGTTCAGACTCGGTAGAACGAACTCCCGAGGACGCGAGGTCCGGTCAAAGTCCGGTTATATTGCAAATGGAACAGCAGAGTACTTGAGGTCATCATTCAGTCTAACCAATACGTGCATTCCTGGCTATTCTTATTTTAATGTATTTTTAACAAAATATATCAAATGCAAAAACCCTCATATGTGGTCTAGGCATATTCCTGCCCTCGCCCACCTTCCCTCCCCCGTTTCCGCCTCGACTCCACTACCCTCCTGGACTCTTGTTTTGTTGTTTTTCATGTGGAGCCTCTGGAAGCAGCTCCTTTGAGGGAGGGCTACGTTACGGTCATGTCTTGTGTTCCCCTGTCTCGTGCTCTTATTTTGAAGTCCTGTCGTTGTTTGCAATGTTTGTAGTCTATTGTAGTTCTTTTGTTCATTGGTTCTTGAGTTGATTGCTTCCCAGGTGTGTCTTGTCTGTCTTGATTACTCAGTGTATATATACCCCAGTGTTTCAGTTGTCTGGTGTCAATCTTGTATGTGGATTACCGGGTTTGGTTCCTTGTTTTGTTTTCTGTTTAAACCATTCAGTGTAATTTTATATTACTTTGTTTATGTTCACATTAAGGTCACTTGCACTTGGATCTGCCGTGTCTGCCTGCCTTTGTCCATGTTACACTGCCAGTAGGGGCGCTACTTTGTAAACACATTCATGAGTCATTTTGGGGGGAATGCATAAACGGCCAGGGGTGTATTCCAGAAAGCTGGTTATGTGACTTACCCGGGTAAGTTTATGAGTAAGTAAGCAGATAACCTCTGCTTTAGGTTCCAAAAACGGAGGTAACTTTCGGGTTATGTAAGTAGCCATAGCAACTGACTCTCTGAAGATAACCTGCTCCGGGGCAGGTTATGTTGCAGGGTTTTCAGACAGGTTTCCGAACATGGCATGCCCTTTTTGAGGATCCTGTGGACGTAGAAGCACAGATTATACAGGTTTTTTTCACAGTGAGAGGGAGATAAGACCACGTATCGATGTCTTTGTTTATCCTAACGAATATTTACAGGAGCGCTATCGTTTTTCTAGGGAGTCGTTAATTTATTTAACAAACCTGCTAAAACCACACATCTCAAATGTGACAAACCGGGGGTCAGCGCTTGGCGCCGAACAAATTCTTTGTATTGCTCTGCGCTTTTTTGCTACAGGGAGTTTTCTATACAATGTGGTGATGCAGAGCATATGGGAAAGGCAACAGTGTGTAGAGCCGTTCGTACTGTATGCATGGCACTGAAACGGTTTCTACACACTTTTGTACAGTTCCCTGGTCATAAACCTGTGCCCTTTATTAAAGAGGAATTCCACAGGGTGGCAGGTTTGTTCTCAGAAAATCTGTCACCTACTTCAATTATAATGGCACTTCTTAATAGGCTTATTTTGACTGCACTCACATGTTTAGGCTACACAAGCTTCTTTAACTTGTAATTAATCTTAATTTCAGGGTTCCCAAACGTGAGTGGGTGCATTGATGGCACCCACATTCCTATTAAAGCTCCATCTATCAATGAGGGAGACTATGTTAATAGGAAGTCTGTGCATAGCATCAATGTGCAGGTAATAGCTATATTTTGGCTCCTTAATATTGCCATTACAAATGATGAACTACTTGTTCTTCCCAGGTAATATGTGATGCAACCCACCTCATCACTAATGTTTAGGCAAAATGGCCTGGGTCTGTACATGATGCAAGACTATTTTGGGAGTCATCTCTGTGCAACAAATTTCAACATGGTACGTTTTGTTAGACACATGCTTGTAATCTTTATTACATTTATAAAACAACTCAAACATTACAGGACACTTCTATGGTTACTTGCTGGGGGACGGAGGATACCCTTGCCTTCCTTATTATGATGACACCCTACCCTGATCCTGAGCCCGGACCCCAGACACGCTTCAACCGGTCTCACAGCAGAACACGGGCCAAGGTGGAGACGACAATAGGCATTCTAAAGGCGAGGTTTCAGTGTCTGCGTGGGCTCAGGGTCACTCCAAATAGGGAATGTGACATCATAGTTGCTTGTGTGGTACTTCACAACATTGCCACAATAAGAGGAGAAAGGCATCCCCCCTGTACTGATGAAAATGACCTAGATGAACACCCATTCAATCTAGCAGACAATAAAAATGGCAGAATGCTTAGAGACATGATTTGTCAAAATCACTTTATTTGATGCTCTATTTCTTCATATCCTGAAATAAAAAAACATGACAGATTTGTATTTATTTCTTTATACCCCCCCCCCCCAAAAAAAAAAAACAGATTCATGTTCACATAGGATTCTCACCTTAAAGGTGCCCTTCCTCTGTTTTTTATTGCTTTATACTGTTGTCTGAGGTCTACTCATGACGTTTGCATGGTTTTTACATCCAAAAACATCAAAAGCAATAAGTAATAGGCCACTTTGTACCCAGATTTTGAGGCTGGTTAGAGAAATTATCCGTTTTAATGGGCGGGCTGCATTGACGACTTGGAAGTAAACGCCCACTGCTATGATTGGACATGAACAGTTTTTCGTTCAAACTAACTTTCAATTTAATCTCATGTGTAATCAGTTTAATGTTAAGTGAGTGTCTTAAGACACAGTGTCTTTCTTACACACGCATATTTTATTATAAACCCTTTTGACACACGCCTGTCTTTTATCGTAAACCCACGCACAAACACAAGCGTCTTTTACATAAACCCTTCGACGCGCGTGTCACGAATGCACAAACACACACGTGTCTTTTATTACATACGATGCGTGTGCATCATGAATTCGTGTGAATCGCGTCCCTCTGAAGAGAAATCCCGGCCGCAACTGATAACACATAGTACTAAAATGTTTTACTCACACAAACACGCGTGTCTTTTATCATAAACCCTTTCAAAGCGTGTGCAGCATGAATTTGCGTCCCTCGGAAGAGAAAACACCGGCCGCCACAGTGACACATATAGTACTAAAGTGTTTTACTCACACACACACGCGTGTCTTTTATCATAAACCCTTTCAACGTGTGTGCAGCATGAATTCGCGTCCCTCGGAAGAGAAAACACCGGCCGCCACAGTGACACATATAGTACTAAAGTGTTTTACTCACACACACACGCGTGTCTTTTATCATAAACCCTTTCAACGCGTGTGCAGCATGAATTCGCGTCCCTCGGAAGAGAAAACACCGGCCGCCACAGTGACACATAATACTAAAGTGTTTTACTCACACACACAAGTGTGTCTTTTATCATAAACTCTTTCAACATGTGTGCAGCATGAATTCGCGTCCCTCGGAAGTGAAAACACCAGCCGCCACAGTGACACATAAGACTAAGTGTTTTACTCACATAAGCTGCGCCATTCTGTCCGGATCCAATATTGATGGAGGAGCATTGCTTTTTAATCGTAGTCTCTCTTCAAATCCAGCGTTCTTCTGAACATCCAAACATGTAACAACTGTTATGATTCCCTCGTTTAATAGAAATTATGTCTCGACGAAAAACAATGGCCCGAATACGGTACGGTTGACGTTTAGCCATCCTTGCTGTAACTTGTTATGAAAACTAACTCAAATACACGTAATATGTGGGCGCGGTCTCAAGTTGAAGAGCTCATGAATAGTAATCACCTCGATCAGTTCCACGTCACACTGATAAGCTTTTCTAACTGACCTGATTTCTCCGCTTATTTCTTTTCAGTGGCTAAAGCTGACAGAGGAGGTGGAAATTAATTTTCACATTCACGACACAACACAAACACATATGGACCTAACACACATAAAAAAATACAGTAAAAACGGTTTTATGTGGAAGGGCCTCTTTAAGGCGATGCTCCAGTTGTTCTATTTCAAGTTTGGCCTTTTTAATGGCCAGCATTTTCTCCTCTTGCTGAAGCTGTATAAGGTCCATGTCAATATCAGTTTTTTTATTTGCCTTCATAGATGGACCTTATACAGTTCCTTTGCAGACAACTAGGAAGGCAAAGTAAATAAGATGGTTAAAAATCTGGCACATAGTAATATTATGTAAATAAGGACAACCAGGGACAAGTTCTTTCACTGTTAAGATTATGTGTAGAGGTAGATGGACCCTCATCTGTATGTACATCCCAGCTAGATTATGTCACAGGACACATTACACATTTTTCACTCCATTTAAAAAGCAATGCATTGTCCAGTATATGCCTCATACCTCTGTGGGTCTCCCAGCACTTTCGAATTCAGTCACAGCAGATGTGGTCTCTTCATCATCATTATCCTAGAGTGGAAATATGCAAGGTTACTTTGTCTGGCAGACAAAGTGAAAGATCTAACCCTGGATTTCCACCGACTGCGGAACGGCTGCGGATCCGTTGTGGAACGGCGGCGGAGTCAATCGGTTTCCATTCAAGTCAATGTGTGTATTTCCACTGACTGCGCTCCGAATCCGTCACAGCTCCGGCCATCCGCAGCCCTCCGGCACAAATACGCAGAGCTTCTATTTTTGACGGATGCCGGCCAGCTCCGCAGGGCGGAACCATGACTTTATCGCGTGATCAAACCTGAATTCGCGAGAACTCGTATTTTTTTATTAAATCTTTGCAATACAAACATTACAAACACACACAAATAAAGTCATTAATACAGAAACAACAAATAGGAACAGAGCCAGGGGAGTGTCAAATAAATACATTAAAGATAGAGCATAAATAAATGTTTTAGCAGCCTTCTTATTTTTTGAATTTTGGATGGATTTGATGTACTGCTCTGTCTACGCGAGATCACGTGTTGTGATCTGGGCTGGTTTGTTAAAATGTCTTAATTCAACGGCATAATGGCCAGAGACAGAACTAGGTATCGAGCGATCATCACGTGAATTTGCGAGACCTCATGGGTCCTCGTCACTTCAGCACGCAGCCGCTCTGCAACAAATACGGAACTGGTGGGTATTGGCGGACGGCGGAGTGCGGAGCCGTAACGCAGGGGAGCTGATCTGCAGCCGCTCCGCAGTCGGTGGAAATCCGGGGTAAAAGCAACTGGTTCTAAAAATGCATCACTAACAATTGTGACAGACTGTGTGGTTTCAGGAGGATCCAATAATACAATGCGTCCATCAGCAACTGCAAGAAAAAGATGTGCAAATTACTAAAGTATGACAGAAACTGAATAAGGGCATTAGGAATGTGCAAGAATAAAAACTCAAGATTACTCTATACAGCAAATGCTGTTAAATAGAATATGTAGGCATAAGTAAAACAATGACTGCATTTGGGAAGCATTTAGCACCTTCTTCCTAATGAAAAGAGTTAATGATCGTTTTGTCCAAACATATGACCAAATAATCATAAGTACTAATATGGTATACCTACATTGTACCAAGTCACTTGAGTTGTTGTGGGATGTAGTCTGATGAAGAGCCCCCTGGAATACCATCGACCACCGGGCGACCTTTATTAAAGGGGCGGTGAATTTGTCGATTTTATTGTTTTATACTGTTGCCTGATGTCTACTTCTGATGTCCGCGTGGTTTTTACATTCAAAAACATCAAAAACAATAAGTAATAGGCTATTTTGTAACATAGAATAGTGGCTGTCTGGAGAAATGGTTCGTTTGAAGGGGCGGGCCGCATTGAAGACCTGGACTTCAACACCCACTGCTATGATTGGACGGCTTCATTACCCATCATTACATGTGGGCAAATGTTTTAAAAACATTAATGTGATAAAAATAGCAGCCGAACACAAATATGTTTGAGCCACAAAAGATTCTGGGTGCTAAATATGATACACATAAATGACAATACGTATATTAAAGTAGAAACAAAACTCGACGTGACTAAATTACCGTATACAACACAGTAAGCGCGCATCAGAATCTAAACTGCGGCTAATAAATCCTTATCAATAACTTTGTATAATTCGATTGTGCTTGTGCGGTTGCTTTTACATTCACGTAATGTTAAATACCACAGTTATATGATAAAAAATAAGCTTTGTTGAGTGTTTGACCTTTCAAACGTAACTCGCCTAAATTACCGTATACAACACAGTAAACGGGCATCAGAATCTAAACTGCGGCTGATAAATCCTTCTTTATAAATAACACTGTATATTTCTACCGTTAAATTACAGTCGTGTTGTTAAGTGGTGTATCTTTATTAATCGTTTAATGTTTTTAGTACATTAAAACAGTCAAACATACGTGTTTAGACACGGATGTTACAACAGACATATCAAGCGATCTCTTCTAACAAAGCAATAGTGAAACGCAGTAACTTAAATAAAGTAAAATGTCTTACTGTGTATAATGCTGTGTCATTGTTGTCAGATCCAATATAAGTGGTGCTTTTAATCACAGTCTCTCTGCAAATCCAGCATCGACTTCTTTCCAAATAAATCCGTGTACACAAAGTTAACAAACACTCCCCACACGAGCTGGAACTTCTTAAAAAGCAAACTTTTTCCAGGCATTTAATGTTATGTTCCAAGCCTCCGAATTAAAGTATTTAGCTTCTGTGTTGTTCCCACGCGGTTCTTCCACAACCGAAAATGCGTTCCCAGTCTATCATAACAGATCACCGCGTCAAAATAAAAGTCTCTCAGAAAAAATGTATTTAAAAGTCATTTTGGTTACATTTGTCAATCTTTAAAGACATATTTACTTGTTGAGACACACGTGTGTCACGCGAAGCTGTGGGCGGGACTTCAAAAGTGGTCCTTGTATTTGGCTATGGGGCGGTGCTTCAATTCTACTTTGACGTCATAGATTTCCGAATTCCACACTGGCTTGTTTTACTGGCTTGGTGCCAAAAACTGTTATATTTCAGTAGCACGGACGTTTTCAGTTCTGAAACTTGCAGGATGTTCATTTAAGTATGATGACCTCTTATATAACAAATTATCAAGTTAAAATTGAGTATTTGATTCACCGCTCCTTTAAGCGAAAGAGCCAACTCCTCAGATGGAGTGAGAGGAGGTGGACCTCAGCCTTCTTTCTATTAGCTATATAGGAAGAATACTGTAAATGTAACTTAAGACATTGATCTTACAACAGTTAAAATAAAATATTACCTTTTTGCAGAATGTTTTTGTGTTTCATTTTGACTTGGGAAAGAGTTCTTTGGGCTCCAGAAGGATTACACCTTATAAAACAAGAGGCCTAAATATTTCTTGTAAAAGTACATTGCACTGTATTCTTAAGAAACTTATTTTTCTCTACATAAATGTTTGTCGAGTGATACCACATGCTCAAAAAGACAATTGTTCAACTTTACAAATTAACAAAAGAAAGGCAAGCATTTTTAAATTGTATTAAAAAAACTTGCGCATTTACTCTGTCAGTTATTTTTTGCCAAGCCAATAGTCTTTCCCAGCTGTATTGCTTTTTTTTCATTATAATGGGCTTGAACTCTTCATAAGCCAACATTAAAACTTCTAACTTCTAAGAAATACGTGGCACGTAACTTTTCCATGGTGACTCCTGAAATCGGCGTTCCATTGAAAATGCCTTTATATGTTCGCCGTGCGCGCGCTTTGGGTCTCATTCATGAAACACGAGCATACTGATTTTTTGTGTAAATCGTTCGTAAAGTCCTTTTGGCATACATTTTCGGATTCATGAAAATGTGCGTATTTTCCAAATGTTAGTTGGTACGAAAGAAATCTACACCTGCTCCCAGCCACGCGTAAATAGTGCGTTTAACATCCGAACGTTTTGCTCATCAAGAAGGCTGTATTTTAATTCACCATAATCATGTACATATTACACAGCATTTTGTAAAAAATAGTATACAGTAATTATATAAGTTTTTTCTTTTAACTTAAGCTCCAGTAATAGCATCTGCAAACGGAACACTTTAATCAAATACATTATTGATTTCAATAGGGCTGGGCAAACGAAATTGTTAAGGAAATTGTTTCCTATAAAATGGCAAAAATCAAGCATAACACATTTACGATGGCTAATATATAGATTTGGCAGAGCGCTGCGCAAAAGACGTACTTTCAGAGACGCGCAGACTTACTTGCCGAGAATGAAGACTGGTTAATGATTTGTTTCAGGCTACCCAGACGAGTTCTTTTGTGAAAAGTTAAATCTGCTAAAATGTAAACTGCTTCTGTATTTTCTCAAAAATTATATATTTTTATTTTTTTATTAGATTTTTAGTTAAATAATTAGAAGTAAAATAATTCGTTTTTTGCAGTCAAGTTTCAGTTCGATTAAAAGATGAAATTTCATTAACAGCATCTGTAATGTGCTGCCAAGCTTCCTTTTTTTTTAGGACCTGAGACGACACTATGTATGCTTGAAAATAAAATTTTACTTTTTGAATTAACTTCTGATAATAAAACTTCAATTTCTGCATCTGATAAATTTTTCATTTTCATTGCTTTTAAGAAGACATGTTGAAATCCTTCGTTTGGTGTCATTATGATGCCCATATATAGTTTTCAGTCAGATTTAATGGGCAGTATTTATGGTAATTGAGAATAAGCGTGCACGCACGTCCCATGTACGATTGATAGGAATTCATTAACACATACACACATTTAACTATCAAATCTGACGTTTACGAAGTATTTGTGAATCAGGAGGAGAGTTTTCGGGAAGGTCTGTTTACGTGCAAATCACTCACATATTTACTCATATATTTACGAATGTTTCAGGAATGAGACCCATTAACTCTAGGTTATTAGCATTAGGTTGATTAAACTAACTCGACACAAGTGTTTTGGAACTGACATACCCTGAGTAAGCAAGTTCGGGGTTGATCAACCCAAAGTTCAGGGTTTATCTGATGGTAAGTTAACCCTGCTTTCTGGAATACACCCCTGCACTGTCAGGCTGGGGGATAGGTTGGTAAAACATTATTTCAGAAACAAGCTTAACCTCATTTAATTTAAACTGATGCCAAATGCTCGAAAGTTCTGTCCTTTAAAGTCACTGTCTGGAACATTGGGACATCAACAAGGGATGCAGTCCCTGCTGAAAAATTAGCTGGTGGTCACCAACATACAAGCACCAAAACACAACATAAGCTGGTGCATGGGATGCTGGTGCAAATGCTGGTTTAGCTGGTGCTAATGCTGGTTTGGTGCTGGTTTAGCTGGTGCTAATGCTGGTGCTGATGCTGGTTTGGTGCTGGTTTAGCTGGTGTTCACTTGCAAACCAGCACCAAAACACAACATATGCTGGTCTTGCTGGTATGCTGTTTTTTTCAGCAGGGGTGGCCCTTAACCTCCTAAGACCCGAGATTTGGTTTGTCTTTTTTCAGATTTCTTCCAGCTATTTTGGGGTTAGGAAGAACCAATAAAAATAATAACCAAATATTTGTCTAAGAACATGAAGCAGTGTAATTGTCCTTGTTTGTGTACAATAGGTTCCAGTTACACAGAATTAAGTATTATGGTGCAAAAAAAGTGATGTCCTTTTATGTGGACATCCAGGTCTTAGCAGGTTAATGGTCCAGATCACAACCATCTTGGAAGCACTACAAAGGAACAGTTATGAAATTAAAACTTCTTATAAAAATGTATGAAAAGTAATCTAAAGTGTATGTACACTTTGCTGATCTAGACATCCTAAAGGTTTAAGTGATTGGAGTTTGTTGTCATCTCAGATTCTGCAGTGTCACGTTATAGTTATTTCAGTATCAGACATATGCAAACTGACATTTCAAGTAGTGTGTAGGATGTTTGAATGAAAGTACCTAATTTGTCTATTGGGACACGAGATGAAATCCGTAGGTAAGCCAAGTTTCTGTGTCTTTACATGTACATACCTACAGTTTACTTGCATACATAAATATGTTACCACATGAATAATGTGTCTACACAACTAATTTCATACATTTTAGTCAAGTGATCCTAAACTTTTCAAGTATAAAGTGTATAAAACTGTTCCTGGATTAGCACTTTCCAATATCAAGGAATCACTAATAACTATTATTTTGATTTTGGAAAAAATAAGCTCTTTAAACAATAGATGTAAAAACAAACAAAAACAAATCTTTTGCTCACCATCTGGATATTTTTTTTTACAATATATAACAAGAAATTAGACAACCTGCAAACCTTGCTTTGCAAAGTTTTGATCTAACAGCTTACAATATCACATATAGTGACAATACAGTTGTCGTGTTTGAGGCATTGTTAGTGCCATGGTATGTTATCTTACACTATTTGCATACGATGTCCTGTGTAGTCAGGTATATGAGGGAAGCAAAATGTTGTATAAACGAAGTCTGCTTGTGTGCATAAGATTTGAATGCGCTTCTGATGTAAACATGAGACAACTGAGGGTAAAATTATGCTGGGAGTTTCGTTAAGATTGTGAAAGATGAGAGTTCAACTATATAATAAGTTAAATGTTTAACACTTAAAACATTTATTGCATTATTCTATGATGGTATTTTAAGTATAAGTATTTTAGTCTACTGTCAATAGCAATTGGTAAATTAGCAATAATAATATACTCATTTTTAAATTTGAGCTAAGCAACAGAGTAAAAGTGAAGTAAATAATAAAAAAATCTTGTTTAAACCAATGCACTGTAAAAATTTTTTGCTGTAGTTATGCAGCTGTTTGCCCGTAAATTACTGTAGATTTCAATATATGTTATTTACTGGCAACATTCCAAGTTAAATGAAGATTACACATACAGTCTTTGTCTTTACAGAATAAACCTAAAATAACAGCCTAATGCAAAGCATTCTGGGATCCAAAACTCCTCATCAACCATTTTCTGTTTAATTCCTTCAGATGTTTGTTCCCAGAATGCTTTGTATGAGGCTGTTATTTTATATTTTTATTTTGTAAAAATAAAGACTTGTTAAAGTTTAATTTAGCTTTGAACAAACTGTAGCCAGTAAATAACATACATTTAAACCTATACCTATTACTGCCAGTAATACTGTCATTTCTACAGATTTTTTTACAGTGTTAGTTTGCAGTACTGTAGTTTGCATTGTCCGCTGTGGTAATGGAAATCAGCAAATGGAAAATTTGTGAATTAAGGGATTGATTTGCAAGTCATAATAACATGCAGATATATATCAAAACATGTCTGGCACTCATTTTGTATAAGTGATGAGCTCACAAATTTAAACATTTTTAAGCTACTTAAGTTATTATTAGTTATTTGAAGTATAGAACCGTGGAAGATGGCACCACAGTGCAGCCATCTATGGGCAACTTGTAATCTGAGATATTATGTTTGGAGCGATTTGGTTCAATAATAAGTACCTCAGTCTTATTGTAGTTAGTTTAATAAAGTTATGTGCCATCCAGTTACTAATACCACTAATGCATTCTGTTGGCTTTAAGAACTTGTGTGTTTCGCTAGGATGTGACAAGATGTAAAGCTGGGTGAAAACCTATGTTATCCGTGAAAACCTATGTTATGTTTCCTGATAATGTCACTTAGAGGTAACATATAGAATAGGACCTAAAACTGATCCCTGTGGTATGCCGTATTTAACCGGGGAGTGATATGACTCTTTGTAACTCTAAGCAGTGCTGTCTCTGTGCTATGGAGGGGCCTGAATCATGATTGGAACTTTTCATATTGTGCAATTATTCACTAAGAACATGGCTCTACACTAACTTTTTGCACTGGTTGCAATGGTGTGCCTAACTTTTTTTCTTAGGTGGACCAGCACAAAAGTTAGGTGCACCCAAGTTTTTGACCGCATTGCATTTAACACCGCAGTTTGACAAGCGCCCATGGTGGTTAAATGTGAAGAATATAAATTAATAGGTAATTTATAATTTTCATGCTGTGATTCTTTTTTCCCTTATAGCCTATTGCTTTTATGTTTGTTCTAAAATGTATTTCCTAAAAATAATTTTATTACATTGCTTTGTTCCCATCTTTCATTGTAGTTTTAATGTTGTGTTCATGATTTGTTGTATATATATATATATATATAACAACAACATGTAAGTAAAAACATAACTCCCCAGTCATACGCATAGCTAATAGTAAAAGAAACAGATACTGAAAACATGAAATCTGTATATTTAATGTCAGGTAAGTTTGTTGGCTAATGATGAATTTCTATAAGGCAATGCAGTGATTAGGAGGTGGTGTTATTTCCTAGGTTAATGGATTTATTTAACTGATTTGGCAATAGAAAATTCTGTATTCATGAGATATTAGTCAATATAGTGGTAATAGGTGCATTTCGTGCATTTTGTCTCTCTCTCTCTTTCGCACATTTTGTTTCATTCTCTTTCTCTTGCACACACAGACTCTGACTCTTTCGTGCATTTAGTCTCTTTCACGCGCACAGACTTGGTCTCTTTCTTGCATGTTGACTCTCTCTCTCGGGGCATTCGCTTCACTTTTGTCCACAACCGCGGCTCATAGTTAAGGCTGTTTTACATGGTACACGGCAAGCAGCAGAATCGCCACGTGGCTACAGCTTTCTCGTGTATACTGCCCTCCAAAGGCTAAGTGCAGTATCTACGCAAACACTGAAACTGAGAAAAATGGCTTTAAAGTGTTTACACTAGCCAGCCAAACATGTTATGGGTAGATTAGTGGTAATGCATTCATGTAATGTCTTGTTAGGAAGATATTTTTTATAGATAAAAACCATGACCACCAATGTGAACTTTGACTCCCAAAATGCAGATAATGCACTCTGCCTTTGGATGACCTTAAACAACTAAAACACTATTGCAAAAGCAAAGTGCGGTATCTACAAACTAAATGTGTTCATTCAACTTTTTCTCATGCTTCTTAATGCATGTTGATTGTTTTTAATAACTGTAACAGTTTTATTGATGTTTGCATGTTGTGAATGCTAAAAATGCTCCTTTTACCACATAGAGTATTTTACTCATTTTATAATTTTTTATTTATTAAAAAAATTACATTTGACGAGGTTTGCTTTAAAAACAGTAGTTAAAAATGAACACAATTTAAAAATAGAAGAACATGTTTGTCCAAAAGACATTATTGTTTCAAATGTTCTCTAAGTGGTTACTAACAGTATGCACATTTTAGTTAATTTCCATTTGTCTCAAAGTAGCACAGTTAAGTAAAATGAGATATTCTTAAGATAAGCTTAACTCTTTCGCCGCCATTGACGAGATATCTGGTGGCGAAAGAGTTAAGAAGTACAGCCAATGGAATCACGCGGGGGTCCTAAGGGGGCATAATTGCCAGGGGGGACCGAATTGCTTATGACACCTGTCTGGCTGCGCTCGTCAGGTTGACTGGGCGCCGCTAACTTTGCCTAAAAATATAACTTTACCAGACTCTTATCAAACTTTTAAAGGAGTAACCCCTATTAATACAATTGGATTAGCTGCCTAAAAAGTGGAGAGATGTTCAAATCAACAAACACCAATGCGACTGAATCAGATTATATCATTATTGTCAGAGGATGTTGCCTTAAATGGACGAGCACAGGTAGGTCAAAACTTGCTAGCAGCTGGCCAGTCAATGTTAACTACTTATGAAGCTGTAATTTGCCTTAGTATGAGTTATTATTTTGCTATGTTCCTAACCCGTATTTGTTTATTTGCATTTTAACGCGAGTTCAACCATCATTTGGCCACGGGATTGTGCCATTGTTGGTTTGTTGTTTCTGTGTGTTACGATTGGGGCAACCTGCGGTGTCGCGGGGAAACAAAGCCAGAACGCAGTAAAATCACTTACTGCGGTTTGCCTTGGTATTAGCATGGATTTTGTAGTTACTGCAATTTTGACACCCTTGTTTCTCTGAAACAGGACAAAATTGAACCCGGAGACTTTGTCACAAGACAGAACAGATGTCATAAAGCTCATTTCAAGCCTTAACTCAATTTCAACCGAGTGTGTAGTTACTGCGCTTTGCCTTTGGATGGCAGTATAGTGGAAGCATTTTTTGCAACATTTAGTGCAAATATGTTAATCTTCAACGGCGCCTGCCGTAAAGAGCCGTGTCCTTAAAAGGAACAGTTTTTTTGAGGTGCACAGGCAAGGCATGTGGACCAACTCCGCATTACTTCTGTATCCGCCCCTTTTTTGCCACTATCTCGCGGTTGCCACGTACCATGTGAAACGCCCATAATAAGGGAGACTACATCGCTCCAGCCGCGCACGCGTTACTGATATAAACGCGAGTAAACTTAAACTTTATAACAACTAACAGCTTTATGTGTGATGCCAGAGACTCACTGTGCTTTCACACCACCAACGGCGAGAGCGTCAAAGTGGCCGGAAGTCATTAATTTTCAATGAAAGCCAGCGGCGAACTCTGGAGAGCAGCGACGCGGCGTGTATGGCGTGAGCATTGAGGAGAGTTGAAATCAGTTCTACTTTAAGGTAATGAGCTATGATGCAGTTCGGCTGCAACCAATCGGAAGGCGGAAACGTTCGGCGGCAACCAATCAGAAGGCGGAAACCCCGCTTAAGGGGAGTTCAAAGAATTCATTCGAGTGTCAAAGCGTCCACAACACCTTTTCTAAAGTGTCATTGGCAGGGCAGTCAGAGCTTTTATTGACTCTCTCGCTGGTGGCGGTGTGAAAGCACAGTCAGCTGCACAAGCACAGAGAGAGTGAGTGCGCGCGCGAGAGAGAGACCTGCACCTCACTGGTGCTTATTATGAAATTTCAGTAATTACTCTGACATTTGTTGGTGGAATATTTCCTGTTTCTCTGTCACACTAAGTCTAACATGCAGGAATGCCAAGTTGACAAATTTGTAAACATTTTATTTCACGTTAAGTTACCACGGACCAATCAGCAGCCATGTAACATGCAATTAGAGTGATTGACAGATAACACGACAAGTTACAAAACAATATGACCTTTTCAGCTAATCATGAACGCGAACATGGGAGGCCCCTGAACTTGGGAAGCCTCTGCAATAAGGCTAATTGGTCGCACTTCCGAGCCCTGAACTATTTTTGTAGTGGCAAGCCAGCTACAAAAATAGTTCAGGGCTCGGAAGTGCGACCAATCTTGAGTCATTCAGAGCAGAGAATAACTCTTAAAGTAATTTTGTGGGAACAGGGTCTAACATACAGGACGATGATTTGGATGATGGTATTAATTTAGAGAGCTCTTCTATTGTAGTAGCTTTGAATGACTCAAGATGTTCGTATGGTAATCTAGTGTTAAATGTACTACTGGGTAGAGTGGTGGCTGCTTGGGTAGCTTCGATTTTCTTTGATTCTCTTTTTTCGAATGGGAACAACGACATCCAGCGCGCTTGAACAAACGTTGTTCAGGTTTTCTATTACAATATCCAGATCTTCACAGTTATCTGCAACATGTTTAATTTGGTACAGGTCTGCAAGTGGTGGCAATTATTGCTCTGGCTAGTCTGTAGCATGTTGTAGACCGAGTGATCCTATCTAGAAGTACCGTGTATGAGACAAGGCAATGGTCTGAAGTGATATTTCAATGTCATTAATATTGAGCCTGAGTAAGAGAATTAAGCTTAATGTGTGCTTACGTGTATGCGTGGGCCCTGACATGTTTTGTCTAATACAGAGAGAATTTAGAACATCCATAAACGCTAGTCCGAATGCATCTTTTGGGTTATCCACGTGGATATTAATGTCACCAACGATAAGAGCTTTATCTACAGTGACTGGAAGCTCAGTCAGGAAATCTGCAATTCCTTTAAGAAATCTGTGTAGTATCCCGGAGGTCTGTATATGGTAGCTAGAATGAAAGAAAGCTGTTTGTTGTTTAACAGCATTATTTCAAATGAATTAAATTTTAGTTCGGATTTATGGTTTACTTTGAATATTTTGTTGTATATTGTAGCTACACCTCCCCCTCTCCCCTTTAACCCTCTGGGGTCCGACCATTTTAGGACACTGGCGGAGGTTCTGACATGCTCTTACATTTGTTCTTTTGCAGTTGCTTTAAAACATAATAATGGCAAGTGTCTCATACCACTGCGTTCAGCACAAACTGGGCTAAAATATTATATGAGCTACATGTATGTACATGTTTGTATTTTTGAAAGAAAAATGTTTATGCATGGTTTTTGAAAAAGCAAAATTTTTAAATCACTGATATAATTCCACAAAACCCATACTAAACATGTTTTAACAAGACTTTTCTAAGCAGAATCTAGTAGTCTAGAGTTTTTTCTTTAAGATGATGTGAAAATCATCCTGCCTACTCATTCCCATAAAACAATATATTGATTTAGAAATTTTAAGACACTTTTTGTTTAGAGGGGCCGTATGCGAGGAGGATTGATTGACAGCTAGCAAACAATGAGCTGCATAATGAGCTGCATAATGAGGCAGGAATGTGAGAGGGAACTACAGTAAAAAGTGTGAGGACAAATGTATACATGTTTGTTTGAGGTTTATTAAGAAGTTAACAATATAATAAAAATAGAAATAAAGGTCAGTAGGACATTTTCTGTTTATTTGGAAACAAACCCTTTTAAAAAAACTTAACTTGTATAAACTAAAAAACTGATACACAACAGAGCTGCTCATGTGGCTCATGTTACCATATAACTTTATGTCCAAAAAGTGTGAATATGTTTTTCACTAATTAGTTTAGTACTGATAAAAGGGATGCAGACCTGTAAGAGAGTTATGAACAGCTGTTAACATAAATTGTCCACAGAAATACCCTTACATACATAACTGATGGGTAAATATCACTGATAGCACTACATTCAGATAAACTATCATGTACATAAACTAAATCTCAGATAAACATCTGCAGTGATTAGTTTTATAAAAAGCTGTTTCAGGTGCCCATCGCCTGATCGTATAGTTTCTGTTTTTAACGCGTTTCTGTAAGCGGGTATGACAGAGATGGGACCAAGTCACACATGTGCAAGTCTCAAGTAATGCCTAGCGTACACCAAAGGATTTTCACAGTCCCAGACTAAAGACCGGCAGTCTTTAGGAATCTAACTGGAGTCTCGGCGCGCTCCCGTAGTCTTGATCGTTAACTGTGAGGTGATAATCTGCAGTCGGCGACCCGATTTATGCCAGTCTTTCTTTAGTCTTTCATATCAAACATGTTTGATATTATCGCAAGTCAGCGTAGTCTCATGACGTAAAACAATCAACAAACAATAAACTCGTTCTCCGGAAACAGAAAGCCATCAGTCACAACAAAGAAACATGTCGACGGACGTGGAAACACAACGAGCGCGAAGTAGGCGAAAATGGACCGTGGATAAAGAGGAGCGCATTGATGAGCGGTGGGCAGAGCAGCCGTGTCTTTTTGATGTAAACTGCCATTCATACCACGACAGAGTGGAAAAAGAAAAAAAGTGTAGCGATATTGCCTGTATGTGTTAACATGCTAACTCTACCACTCTATTGAATGGCATAACGTGCTAATGTTTTCTGGTATGTGCTTACATTCTTCACACCGTAAGCGTGAGCAACGCGTAAGTGGCGCGTGTTTTTTTTTCGCCGCCCATGTTAACAAGTTAAAGCACAAGCACGTACACCGCACGCGTGTGATGCCATAAATGTCATAAATGTGTGTGTTTCAAAGAGTCATGACTTTGAGCAATGTAAAAGAAAGCAATGAAATATTTAAAAACATCAGAAGACTGCGCTGTCATTCACTCTCTGCCCAGCAAATGAGTCCTCATATAGCTTAATACTGTTCAGAGAAACAGATAACGTACATCTATAAATCTAAATCTTATGCTTCAACTGTTGACGGGAAACACGATCGACTGCTTCATGCTGTCAATCACTGAGTGATATTTTTTATTTTATCTTAAAACGTAAGAGAAACAGATTTAATAATGTGCCAAGGGCTTTTTATGTCTATAATTGTGTATTGTGTCTATATCTGTCATTACACGAACCAGAACAGCACGAAAACAATGTGGGTTAAACAAATCACAGCTATATAAATTACACTGACCGTCAAAAAGCGTCTTGAAGAGGTTTTGCTCATTAATGCATATAAAATAAAGTAATGTGAACTTGAGATTTTTATACTGTTATTACAGTTTTTCTCAGTCGCTTTGGTACATTTCTCCAATCATACTTACAATTTGCAAAACAGTAAGTGCATTTCTCAAAACAATTCGGACAAGTAGCAAAACACCATGGATAACCTGCAAAAGCCAGTCTCTTACTCAAAATTCATCTCTCAAATATCGGTGTCAATGAACATGTCATTGCCATCAGAATGACAAGTCAATGTGTCATTGTGCATGGATAAGACAGTCAAATTGTTTAGTCACGTTGTCAATATAACAGTTTACTCTGAAGTGATTTCCTGATGTAAACTATCGCTAAAGTTTTGACGACAAGTATTGTAAATTGTAATTTACACCTTAGTGTAAGTTATGTGGGAGTTTGATTGCAAGAGACTAAACAAAATTTACATTTACGCTTTTACTGTTTGTACTGTAATTCATTGACAAACCATGTCATTGCCATACAGAAAGGAAAAGCACTGCATAGCCCAAAGAAAAAAAGTAGAAATGTGAACATTAAACAATATCTTTAGGGAAAACTGTACATGCAGTGATGTCTTACACTGAAGTCCTTCCTATACCTCCTGACCCAGCAAGCATGTTTGGCTAACAAGGCTAAATTTGGGCTGCCAGTGAAAGTCTAATAGACATCTAACCATAGCCAAAAAATAGACAATACAAATACTTTTAGATCATGTAAAATAATTGAAAGCAAACACCTTGAACACCTGTTGAAATATCATACATCTTCAAGTTATTTGGGCAAAAATGGCATGTAACCAAATTCAAGGTTATTTAGGGTAGAAGTGGGTTACTCATAGCTGGACTATATTGGGTCTATAATTAGCCGTCATTTCAACATCTCAGTTTTTGCTTGCTGGGACGTTTCTGTCTGTTAGAGAAAGTCAAGATTCACCTGGGAGCAATTTACCAAGTCAGGACAGATTTAGAAAAAACTTCTAATAGAAATTTATAAAAAAAATATGTTTGACCGGCACAATTATGAGAACTGTATTATGAGAACTTGTTCAATAATTTTGCATGTAAAGACTTGTACTATGAACTGATGCCTAAATGTTGTGGGGGGTAAGACTATTCAACAGAGACCCATTATAATACATTTTGATCAACATGACATAAGCAATCGATAATGTAGGAAAAAGCAGAGAATTGTACATAATCATTTGCATGGATGTACCAAAGCATTTGCAACTTGTTCAAAGAAATTGTAACGGTGGCAACACCCGGTAACTACAGGTTATAGAAAATACATTTGGAGTTCGGGCGCCAGACAGCATTTACTGTCAATTGTAATGTTCCGGATAGCTCAGTTTTTAAAAAAAACCACCAGTTACATACAAAAAATGATAATAATAATACTTTGTATTTGTCAGAGAAAACAACCAACAGAGTATGATATTTTTCTTTTATAATATGGAAGAGGGGAAAAAAACAACAACAAACAAAACATTTATATTCACAACACAGTGATAAGCCTTTAAACAGTGATGTGTAATAGCAGGGTTTAGGCCTTTCACGACTTGCTCAAAATACAAACACACTAAGCACGGTTATATTGGATGTAAATACAGGAAAGAAATATAACCACTCATTTTACCCCATCATTGTTTCACATGAATGTGCATATTTTAAGTCAGTTTAAACCCAGTACATTACACAGTAAGCACAGTGATATTGGATGTAGATACAGGAAAGAAAATTAGAGGTTTTAAACACCCCAAGACAGTCCTTTAAAGTCTCTGAAATGGCATCTAACAGACAGTCTTGAAATAGTATAGAAGAAGAATAATGCTGGAAATAGTGGGTGTCCTTTACACAGAAGCAGTCTCACTATTTTCATGTACAGTAAGCATGTACGCCGGGAAAGAAGAGAAAAATAAAAATAAATAAACTGAACTAAATTCAATTGAAACAAAAAAACATTTTGCATACAAAACACCTATATTCAAAGAGTACTGACGCTTTAACTCTTATAGAAGAGTAATGCGGAGTTTACGTGAATGTTTATTTACGTGAGTATACTGTAAACATGTGTGCGTGTATGTGTGTGTGTGTGTGTGTGTGTGTGTGTGTGTGTGTGTGTGTGTAATGCGGAGTTTACGTGAATGTTTATTTACGTGAGTATACTTTAAACATGTGTGCATGTGTGTGTGTGTGTGTGTGTGTACCTGGTAATTATCACGTTGTGGGGACCAATTATCCCCTTTTATTCAGAATATTTTGCTTTCTCACGCCCCCGTCATGACGTGTTAGCAGAGTAAAAGGTAGAGAAAAAACTCATAACATCTACTACCTGCCGCTCTGTTACAAAATAAGAAACTGCTTTTTTGATGTGCACAAGTGACACAATGATGTGAGAAATGAACAAGTACTTTTGAGAATTTCAATTCTGATCCGAGAATTGTACCAAAGCGACTGAGAAAAACTGTAAACTGCACAGTATGCGCTGCAAACGCAGCTGGTGTGAAAGCACAATGGACACGCGCATAGGTTTTTGTTAAATCACTGCTGAGCATGATGATAAAAAGCTAAAATAATCTTGTTGTAGTCTTGTAAATAGTGTCACTACAAGATTCAGTGTTTGTAAAATCTTTAGTCTGAGAATAAAAACTGTGAACCCAAGTCTTTAGATGTGAGCTGATAATCTTATAAAGTCTTTTCTAAATCTTTTCAAAGTCTTTAGGTGTACACAAAGCATTAGTCTCAAGTCTGAACCTTCAAGTCTCAAGTAAGTCCCAAGTATTTTTTTTCTTGGGCAAGTCAAGTCAAGTCGAGTCACAGGCTATGTCAAGTCAAGTCAAGTCCTGTAGTAGGTCAAGTCAAGTCCAAGTCAAGTCACCTTATTATTGTAATTTTACCTCCAGAATCTGATCTTAATAAAGATATATAGAATATAAAGATATAAAGAAATACTCATGTTCAGTAAAATACATCATGGAATCAAACAAAATTATAATCTCTTCCATTCGCGCGGCTACATTTGGAAAAAACTAACTTGAGTGCGCAAAAGATGCGATATGTTAGAACCGGCCCTAACATTGTAGAATCCAGTCATTTTCTCTGTGTGTGTGTTCAGGTGGTACCGCTCAAGGGAAGTATTTAAAAAATCAAAAAATAATTTTGCCCACATTTGTCTCCAAAACGATATGATGAGGGTTAATGGCTACTTTAACTATTATTACATAAGCTAACTACCAACTAACCTGATATTAACAAATTGTCAAGCACTTACTGGGCAGAATGGCTCTTCAAATGACGGAAGAAATTGGAGGCTGTCGTCTGGCTGCTTGTGATTTTAATGTTGCATGTCTTGCCACGCACTGTTCGTCATTTGCCATCTTGTTGAAGCCGAAAGCGATGACCCCCGCTACACCTCCGCCTGACATGTTGATATCTGTTCTATGTGGGCGTGGTGTGCATAAGGTACGAGAGGGCATGACTGATGATAGTGTCGTGACAACGCCATTCTCAGCCTGCGCTCCAGCTGGGTCAACTTTATTTTTAAAATAGTATATATTTATATATTTTATATTCAAACTGAAAACATGATGTGATTAACACTCAAGTCATTCAAGTCATCATGTCTCAAGTCAAGTCAAGTCCCGAATCTTTAACCTCCAAGTCCGAGTCAAGTCTCAAGTATTTTATTTTTTGTCAAGTCAAGTTACAAGTCACAAAAATAGCGACTCAAGTCGACTCGAGTCCAAGTCACCAAGTCACAAGTCCCCATGTCTGGCGTATGAACTTTTAAAAACACATCGCCAGTGCTGGGCAAGCTACTTGGAAAATGTAGTGAGCTAAGCTACCAGTTACTTCACATTAAAGGAAGCTTCACTACACTGAAGCTACCCCCCTGGGAAATGTAGCAAGCTAAGCTACATCAATAGTAGCTTGCTACATCCAAGCTACTTTTTTATTTTTAACCAGTTTTATTATGTAATTATTTATTCGGTTTCAATTGATCATTTTGGTAATTATAGGCAATACAAGCATAATGTAGGCCTAGGTACTTCACATTTTGGGGCTGTTTGCTGGACTTATCCTACTCCCAGAATAAAATGCATGTCTGAGCTGCCTTTATTCAAAAACACCTGGCCCTGACATATCTTAACACAAGGCTCTCCAACGTGGGCCCGCAGGCAGCAGGTACGAGTCTGTGAGGTGCCCGCCAAAGCACATTCTATGAATAGTTTCAATTGTAATATTTATTACATGTTTTTATATTAGCTTGGCTTGGTGACATAACCCAGTCAGAGGTAGAGCACGAGTCTTCACAGAATGCGAGTGGTAATGTTTTGTATGAATGAAGGCTGCACAACTCGAAAATACGGAACAAACGACGTCCTGTGTCGATTCAAATGACGAGCTTATTCTCAAATTCAGGACGACTTCAGAAATGTTTGGAAAATTGTAGCTTGTGTGGAAGCTAGCTCACTACATGTTCAAAAAAAGAGCTTAGCTACTGAAAAGCTATTTGATTTAGAAAGCAGCTACCCAGGTAGCCAAAACAGTTTGGCCCAATAATGGCCCAAATCCGGCAGGCCAGAAAAAAAACCACGGCCCAGTTCCGGCTGCCAGAAAAGGGCCAACTCTGGGATGAATGACGCCCCAGAATCGGCCCAAGTACACTGGCCCATTTCCGGGTGCCTTAAGTGAGCCGGCACTGCCAGCACAGTGCCAGAATCACGCCAGCTAAAACATTACACTCAGACGAAACTGGCCCATGTCCGGGTGCTTAAAGTCAGCCGACACTGCCAGCACAGTGCCAGAATCATGCCAGCTTAAAATGTACACTCAGCCGAAACTAGCCCGAATTATTTTTTAAAGTGTTTTTTATTTTATAACCTTAGCCCTTAAGATGTCATGTACTTATCCCTTCTTAAAAAAAAACTTTTATTATATTTAGTTAAAAAAAGTTAAACTGCACATTAGAAGTTCTATCCTCAATGTTTGTGATGCTTTTAATGTGTTAAGTGTCACACTTTACTGTAGGTGTTTTAAAAAAAAGAAAAATATACAGTATGTTTACATGTTTATTTGAAACATAACATTACATTAATAAAACATTAATAAACATCTGGACACTCCTCAAGTGTACCCTAAAAGAAGGAAAGATTGAGAGAAAAGAGATAAAAGGGGAACAGAAAATGACTCATGGTTACTTCATCAGATAGACTGAATGCATTAATGTTAACTTGGGTAAATGTTAAAGGAATAGTTCACCCTAAAATAAAAATTCTGTCATCATTTACTCATCCTCATGTTGTTTAAAAGGTAGGGTAACAGATTTGATCCTGAAAGATTTTTAGTTATGCTGGTTAAAAGTCTCCTCACATCCTGATAGCAATCACTGTGTTAAGTTGTTTAAATGTATTTGTAGAATTTATGTCATATGTGAAAGGCGTAGGACCAAAAAATGTTCAACCAATCATAAATTTCGGTCCGAATGGACGTTTCCTTTTCTTGTCCCTCATACGTAAGCATAATTTGACTGCCCACCGCGCAGCGAGTCCATGCAGACTGGTATCGATTCAGATGTTCCAGATCGATTCGATTTCGCTTCACAAGCTATCAAATCGATTCGATTCCGATTCACGATTCAATTTTCGATTCTGGTTCTCGGGTAGGTTTTTATACTTGATTCTCGATTCAACTCAATGAATATAGATTTAATACAAATACTATATTAATAAAAAAGAACAGTGAACAGCAGTTTACAAGTGTGTAATTAATAAAAAAATTAAAAGCCACAACACTAACGTTGAAGAAGACTAGTAATTAGATTAAAGTTAATCTTACGTTCAATGTTTGTGGAAATAAATATGAAAGAAAAAAATCTATTCTGCTCTTTGAGAATCGATTTTTATTAGACCACGTTTTAAAAAACGATTAATCGGAAAATCAATTTTTTTGCCCAGCCCTTACGCAGACACCATAAGTCATCTGCGTGTTCACATGCGCTTACCTCCTGTCTGTAAACAGCGAGAACAGCAAACTTTTCTGCTGAATTGACAACCTGTACAGGAGGCACAAAATGAAAGCCATCTTTTATAACAACAACAGCAAAAACTGCCTGGATCGGCAAAGAGCAAAAACCCAAATTAACATCGGTAACTTTACTGCTTTACCACGAGATGCAAACAGCTGCAGGAGGCAAAGGGTCTAAAAGGGTCGTTGTTTATTTTGGTAAGGTACGCGATATGTTTGTATTGAGATGGATTCGATATTCTACTTTGATGAAACATTGTGTTGCTTATGAAATTTGTGTTCGTTTACGGATTAGCATAACGATATAGTTACTACGTCTACACAACCGAACGTGTGCTTAAACTAATTCTGATATAAACCAGTTGTTTATGTTGGTTATTTTGGAAGTGTTATTCACTTTGTACTGCAAAGTTTTCTCACTGGTGAATGAGACATGAAATGTGACCGTCTGATCTGTGCATGTTCATGTGTTTTGAAAGAGGCGTGACTTTGGATGGCAATTTGACTTAAGGGTGGGATCGTGATTTCATTACTAGGCGGCTACCGTTAGCATTTTTCAAAATGTGTTACCCTACCTTAAAACCTGTATGAATTTTTTCTGATGAACACAAAAGAAGATATTTAGAGTAATGATGGTAAACACACAGCAGATTGTAACCATTGACTTCCATAGAAGGAATAAAAAAATATGATGGAATTTAATGGGTACCGTCACCTGTGTGCTAACCATCATTTATCAAAATATTTTCTTCATCATATATCACAATACTTTCAAAATACTTTTTCCTACTATGGAAGTCAATGGTTACAATGTGCTGTGTTTTTACCATCATTACGCAAAACATCTTAATTTGTGTTCATCAGAAAAAATCATGCAGATTTAGAACAACATGAGGATGAGTAAATGATGAAAGAATATCTATTGAACTATCCCTTTATCAACAATTGAAATACCTTGAATTTGCTTGTTTTCAGGCCCGCTCTCTTATTCTTTTTGCATCTCTGTCAGATGCAAGCTGCAGAAGTTTTTACGAACTTTTCTACTTCACCATCTGGTGCACGAACAGTAGTTGAATTTCTTCTGACAGATTCTTGAAAAGAAACAAAATTATTTAATTAGGTAAATGCAAGCATGTTAGTTTAACCCTGGAGAACCCAAGAGCCCTTCTTTTAGAATCAATTAACATTGGCCACATTTGACCCGTGGGTTCTCCAGGGTTAAATGTTACCTACAAGCTATTCTGCTTCAAAAACATTGACAGGTACTTTAGGTTGGAAGACTTATAGCTTCATAGATTAACATTGTAATGGCTTTATATACAGTGGCAAGAAAAAGTATGTGAATTTCACAGTTTTCTGAACAAATTTGTCATAAAATGCGATCTAAACTTTATCTAAGTCAAGGGCATTGATAAACATATTGGGGCGGTTTCCCGAACCAGGATTAGCTTAATCCAGAACTAGGCCTTAGTTTAATTAGGAAATATAATTAGTTTTAACAAACATGCCTTACTAAAAACATTACCTGTGTGCATTTTGAGGTAAAACAAAGGGCACTGATGTATTTTAAGATATGTAAGTGTAAGTTGTTTTCAGTTTGGAGAGCTCTTAAAACTGTTTAAGTCTAGGACTAGTCTAATCCCTGTCCGGGAAACCGCCCCAATGTGTCTAAAAATAATTACACAAAAACATTCTGATCTTTCATGTCTTTATTGAGAACTACCAAAAAACATCTTAGTGCTTGTGAAAAAAATGTGAACCCTTAATTGAATGACCTCAAAAAAGCCAAATGGAGTCAGGTTTTAGCACAGCTATGGCCCTATTGTTTTTTCCCCAGATTCAGTTAAATTTTTTCTCAAATTCCGTGTTTTTCGTTTTATTCTGGATTCTGGTTAAATTAAATTTCAGTAATCAAAAAGCACATCTTATTAACTGAAAACATAACAGAAAATTAGCAGATCCACCACTGCAGTGAATATACTGTACTGTATGAGTGTGCGACTGTGCGTTTCCACAAGGTGACGTGCCTGTTTACCAGCATGTATAGCTCGTATATGGTTCTCAGACACGAGGGCTCACTAAGTTTTCTTTCTTGTTTAATTGAATTGAATTGAATTGAATTGAATCTTTATTGTCATTTGTACATCTTGTATACAATGAGATTACATTGCCTACCCGGCCAGTGCATAATAATAATAAATAAATAAATAAATAGATAAGTAATAAAAGTACTAAAATCAATATAAAATATAAAGAGTAAAAGAGAAACAACAATATGTTCTGCCATTGCACATGATTTAAGATATTAAGAGTTCAGTGACCTAATGGCCCAAGGATAAAAACTGTTTTTCAATCTGTTTGTCCTGCTCTTAATGCTCCTGTATCGTCTGCCAGAGGGCATAAGTTTGAACAATAGTTGACCTGGATGTGAGCGGTCGGCAGTGATTGCCTTAGCTCTTCTGAGACACTGCGTACTAGCAATGTCATCCAGTGTGCGTAGGCGACTGCCTATGATGTGTTGTGCTGCCTTAATGACCCTCTGCAGGTGTCCCCTGTCCGCCACTGTACAGTTAGCATACCATACTGTAATTCCATAAGACAGAACACTCTCAATGGTGCTCTGGTAAAATGCTACTAGCAGTTTCTCCTCTAGATGGTTCCTTCGAAGTACCCTAAGAAAGTGGAGTCTTTGCCGAGCCTTTTTTACCACAACAGATGTATTAACAGCCCAGGAGAGGTCTTCAGTTATATGTATGCCTAGGAATTTGTAAGAGGACACTCGTTGAACACAGTCTCCATTGATGTTCAGTGGTGCTGGTCCCCCCTCCTCCTTGTGTTTCCTGAAATCAATGATCATTTCTTTAGTTTTACTGGTGTTAAGCAGTAGGTTATGTTCAGTGCACCAACCTGCCAGCCTGTTAATCTCATCCCTGTATGCGGTCTGTATAAGTGAACATAAACAGCTGTATGTTTATTAGTATATTGAAGCAGTGCCGTCTTAAAGCTGTCTTGGGTGTTCAAAGCTGTCTTGAGTGTTCAATGTTCATTACACAAAAAAAATGAAAACCCCTCACTACTATTAACTGAATACATTTCGCAGCTGCACATTTAATCCATACAGTGAGGACTGTGCAGTGTTTTATTTGTATTTATTGCTAAGGTTCATGTTAAAATCATGTTGACAGACAATTTCATAACTAATATATTTACATTTAATACAGATGCCTGAAAAGTAAAACAAGATGAGTATAGTATTATGATTAAGAGGAAATATTAAAAATTTGGTTGCTTTTCAGTAGCATTGTTGTAGTGACAGCCAAAATACATTGGCCTATATGTAATACACATGAGTAGTACAAAGTCCATTTCCTACTTTGCAAACTCGACACAACAACAAAAAAACTAAACAAAAATGAGTGGAAGTGGCAACGAATATCCAAAGATGATAAATTGTGGACAAAAAGGTAGCACGAATTCCTTTATATGGAAGTGGTTTGGCTAGCTAAAAAACTGACGAGGCGCAGATTAAAATATAAATGAACCCTCTTATTTTTGTGGCTTCAGTCATTGTTGGCATACTGTTTTAAAGCTGGAAGCATTAACAACTTACATGGAAATATATATCATTATCGTTTAATATGGATTTTTGCCATATTGCCCAGCCCTAGGCCGATGTATTTTGGCTGTCACTACAACAATGCTACTGACAAGCAACCAAATGTTTTGTTTTTTTATCATAACACTATACTCATCTTGTTTTACTTTTCAGGCATCTGTATTAAATGTAAAAATATTAGTTATTAGAATCTATGATTTAACATTAGCAATAAATACACACAAAACACTGCACAGTCCTCACTGTATGAATTAAATGTGCAGCTGCAAAAGTTGTTCAGTTAAGAAAAGTGAGTGATTTTCATTTTTGGGTGGAAAGAACATTTCTGACACAGAAAGCAGTAGGCTACTGTCACTTTAAGACCCAGAACAGCTTTAAGACTGCACTGCTTTAATATACTGATACTGACACATCTAGCTGTTTATGTTCACTTAAACAAGAAAGAAAACTTAGTTTAGTGATCACGCATGTGTTGACTGCGCGCTGTGTGCGTGCTTCGCGAGCCCTCATGTCTGAGGAACAAATGTCAAGCGTGCGCGTTGTGGGAACGCTGAGTTGCACACTCATACAGAACAGTATATTCAATGCAGTGGTGGAGCTGCTACTTTTCTTCATTTTTTCTAAATTTGTGAATGTCCTGTAAATAATATATACTTTTTAAAGCGGTTGTGGGATTTTTATGTTGTTTTATCAATCTTGCTAATTGCTAAAAGTGTTAAAGTTACAAAGATGTCCAAATAAGGACTGTGGAAATTGATTTTGTTCCATTTTTATATTTCTTTAATTGTTCATTTTATTCTATAAACATTGTGTGTTTCATATATGCACTGAGCTATTATGTAGAAATGAGGTGTTTATGTTCGAGAGTGGAGAGTTACCAGTTTTTGTATGTGTGTAAAAGCTACAAGGAGCATATGCTGAGGAATTTACGCCTGGTATTGATCAAGATAAGAGAGAGGCCTGAGGGGGAAAGCAAACAGGCGACTATGTCATTAACTAATGCCTTAATGTTCACAGGATAAAATATGCAATGTATTTCTTACTTAATCAGTATTAATCATTGAATAATTGATGTAATAAATATAAGATGTTGTCTTTGATAAATTTGTATTAACCAATGAAATGAAGGTTGCATACAGAATAACTTAATGGGGGCAGGGCAGCTCAACCTTGAAGAACAGAATCTCCTGTGTGTCTGTGTGTGTGTGTGTTTTCTTTCCTAAAAGATGGTTTTTAATAATGATTAAAGTGTTTGCTTAGAAGTAGTATTGCAGTAAAAGATTTAATATGTGTTTATCTATCTAAAGAAGTTAATGTGTGCCTTATTCATATAACCAATTTTACAAATAATGAAATGATGTCATGATATTGAAATATGTTTTTCATAATAATCACTTTCATCTTACAGCTTATGTTTTTTATAAATGAATGTTTTATTAATGATTTGTTTTTAAGAAAGCATTATAACATGCTATTTAAAGTGGAGGAGTACTGGAGAAGAACTGCAGGGCTCCCAGGGATGAGAGGAGAACAGATTGTTTTTTTCTTTGTCTATGTGTGTCCATCTTTGCCTACAGGCTAAAATTGGGTGTGGTGATGGAGTCAGATGGACGAGGGGAACGGCCTTTGTGGGTGGAGATTTTCTGAAGAAAGATCGACGTCACATATCTTATAAATATGCATGTTACTTCCTGAGCTGGTTGTTCGCTACTTGAGAGGACCCAGCGCTGTTAAACTTTTTCAATCTGATCAATAAATATTTGAACTTAGATATTCGTATCTTGTGCCTTTCCTCTAAATTATGAACATGCAAATGGACGCCTTAAAGTCCAACACGGTACGGATGTGTGCGTGGGCAAGGCGGACATGGAAAGAAAGTATACCGTACCTTTTCTGTCTGTTCTGTTCCAGCCTTTATTGGAACCTGCTAGTGCTCTGAAAAACACATGAAAGATCTGAATTTCTTGTGTAATAATTTTTAGACACATTATGTTATTTATGTATATTTATTCAGAAAACCATTACATTTTCTTGCTTATGTATATATACATAAACATACAATACATATATAATATTGATGGCTCTTGCTTCGTTCTGAAACCCTAGATGGCAGTTTTCTTATCCTCGAACAAACTGTCATCACAAGGGCTATGTTTACATGCACAAAATTTTGTCAATCCGACTGAATTTAATCCGATGAAAGGTTACAACAATACAGTTTACATGCACCCTAAACATGTTTAAATGTTTGCACCTCAAAATGTTTGTTTTCATGTACATTTTATATAAACCGAACATCTGTGCAAGCGCACAGCCAGGGTTGGCAGCTTCACATATCAAAATCATCCCCATGGACATTCAAAATTAGCCCAAAAGCATCCCAATGACTTATCACAGCCCAAATACCAATAACTAATGAACAAAATCCTTTCATATCTGACCCGCAGAAAAATCAACTCGCGAAGACAGTTTAAACAGTAGCCCAAATCTGAACGAAAAAAAAGAGGACTTGGCAATGCCACCCCAAAGCGAATAAGAGGTAAATATAAGACGTGAACTTGAGCACAAATTTTCTGCGCACATGCACAATGTATTTTTGCACCCGACAAAATACTTCGATTCACGCATTTACATGCATACTTTTCTCCTGCTGATCGGATCACAGATTGGACTACACCACCCCTTTCAATACGATTCAAATTTGCATCCAATCTACCTCAGTCGTATTGATTAAGGTTTTTACATGACAGCTTTTTAATACGATTGAGCCATCAATACGATTACAAACTGATTAATTTATTGCATGTAAACATAGCTACTAGAAACATAAGTACTAGAATAAGAGCACACCACTAAGGTAAAAAAAACGGTTACATGCCCAATTGTGCCAGTGTTGTATTATCAAGAAAGTTCATTATTATTTTTATACCTTTTTAAGCCTTGCCTATTTAAATTGTAATATTTGCAAGATGCAGCAAAAGAGAACTCAATTTTGTTTTTAAGGGTTGTTTTGAGATTTTCAATTATATAAAAAAGTATGTTTTCCTTACTCTTAATCACACACATCCACAGATAATAGTGTTTTCTCTACCATTATATTTATATTTCAAAATGACTGCAAATGCCAAATCCATAAACTGGAATTGTGATCTAATAAAATATCTTGTTATTATAGTTTACATAACAACGTTTACATATCAAAGTTTAGTTTAGACTACTTAATGTAAAGACTTTTTAAAGACTTGTTATTTGTAATATATATTTGTAGCCCTAAACAAATCCCTATCATACTTCTGGCCCCAATTGACCCCTCAGACAGTCCTGAGATATACAATGCAACAAAACTGATTCCCAAGAAATATCCATGCCCCGTCCAATACTGTTCTTTTACTTACATTAATTCTTCAAATGAATTCTGTCCAAACTGATGATCTTGAGAAATCTAAATGTGACAAAAACAATCACAATAAGTTTTTAAGTTGTATAACAGACAGACAGATCATAGATACATAGTGTTGAGTAATAATTACATAATTAAGGTTCACTCATTTTCTACAAAGTATCTTTCAATAGATGAAATCGGTTATAAAGTTGTGCAACGGTGAGGTCCCAGATAGCATGCACTACCGGGCCTCATCTGGGCCAACTATGTCACATATGGCTCAGTTCCGGTGGCGTCAAAGGCCATATGGGCCATATCTGGCCCACACACATCAAGCCGTTTTTAGTGTGAGTTGTGGCTTGTTGTGTGTGGGCCAGATACGGCCCATGTGCGACAAGTCGGTTTTAATTTGAGTTGCGGCTTGTTATGTCTGGGCCAGCTACGGCCTGTGTGCAACAAGCCGGGTTTTAATTTGAGTTGCGGCTTGTTATGTGTGGGCCAGATACGGCCCGTGTGCGACAAGCCAATTGTAGTTTGAGTTGTGGATTGTTGTGTGTGGGCCAGATACGGCTGAGTGCGACAACCCGGTTTTAGCGTGAGTTGTGGCTTGTTGTGTTTGGGCCAGTCCTGGCCCTTGTGTGACAAATCGGTTTAGGATGAGTGATGGCTTTTTGTTGTGTGTGGGCCAGATATTACTGGTTTATGGTTATGTTGACATCAGACTGTTTTTATGTGTGTTTCGGTTTATTTATGGGCCAGATATGTAATATGCTGCATGGTTAGCTTATTGGTTTTAAAATGTAAAGGAAGGCAGCTGAATTTTTTCCATTGTAATTTTTCTTCTAGATCTGACAGGGCTAGGCTTCTTCATATTCGGCTCAAATAATTCAACCATATTTATCATAATCAGACAGCTTTGTCTATCAGATCTTCTTGGACTCTGGCACAGAACTCAAAGAATTCTAGGCGACAATTTTTTGATAATCCATTAACACAGGGCTCAACATAAAGGACTGCCCTGTGGCCCGGGGCAAGTGTGAGAGATGTTCGGGCAAGTAAAAAGTATTGTCACTTGCCCGATCGGGCCAGTGCTTCACCCTCAGTCACTAAAATATATTTTCATCAATGTATTTAGCATCTTTGAAGCAGACATTTACTTGGGTAAAACACGATGAAAGAAACTATGCAATATTTAGCACAATTTGCTGTCAGTTTACAGGTAAAGCAGAAAAGTTGGGAGCCTTTTTTTCATTGGAACATATCTGTTTTATATGTATACAATATTTGACTTTTAAATTATTATTTTTAAATATGTGACACTGACATTTTTTATTGGGGCCAGTGAAAATTTTGGCAGGGCAAGTGAAAAATTTGAACCACTGGCCCGACCGGGCCAGTATAAAAAATTATTTGCGTTGAGCCCTGTAACAGAACAGCTTGTTTTAGTCAGCTAAAAATGTTACATTTATGTGCAACATCTGGTGAAAATTTAATGTCAATAACACCTTTAGAAATATATGGTAACTGAGGAAAAATGGTGACGAGTTAAATTTTACCCGCTGCATATTTAATGTAAATTAACTGCTTGCCCTGCATTAAAGACTTGTAAATGCACAACGCTGAGGCAAAGAACCCCAAACCCCATTTAAAATCCTTTAATCCACAGCAAGTCATTGATTATCCCACTTATTCCATGGTCATTTGCCAAGTTATAAACAAGTTAAAACTAGTTTTGCTCTTTGTAGCTTAAAATTTGATAGAATGGGTAAAAATAACAGTTATTTCAAGGAGCTCCTCTTTTTTGTAAACAACTGATCTGTCTTTTATAAATCTGATATAAAAGATTTGAAGGATGCACACTACTATTCGATAGGTAGGCTACTCAAGTTTAAACAAACTGTTCGTGGACCCCGTTTACTTCCATAGTATTACTTTTCCAATTCCTGCTATAGAAGTGAATGGGATCCAAAGACATTTATGCAGGTTTGTAACAACATGAGGGTGAGTAAATGATGACAGAGTTTTCATTTTTGGGTGAACTATTTAACCTTTTACAGCTTAGCAGAAAAATGTTATGTGACCTTTAAGAATAGGATAAAGTACATCTTTAACAAAAGCAAAGATTAAAAAACAAATTGTAGAATAAATAGAAAGTGCTACACAAGTGTAAAACAATACAAAATCGTCCCACTATCACATGCAGATGTGTCACTTTGCAGTGGGGCAATGATGAATAGTACTACACAGAACAACCAAATAAGTTTTTACGATTTATAAACAATTTAAAGATATTTTAAAGTGTTATGTACTGTTCTAATTCCAGAGATGTTTATTTATGTAAATGGTGTGAGGCTTTACCATGTATATAATAGGCCAATGGCTATGCTGTGCACGCGAAACATGTCCTGCCCCTTTAAATCACGAAGGGAGTTACCATGGAAACTGAAGGAGCACGAGGACAGCTAGCTCCGTCTCCCGCGGTTTCTTCGCTGTTTTCAAGTAAGTTTAGTCCATCAAATCACACAAATAATACTAAAACCTGTTGTTGACACGCTTTTGTTATATATTTACCTCATATAAATGGCTTGTGTCTTTGAGAAAAGTTCGTTACCATCCCAGCATGTTTCCGCACATGCGGTCGGAACTGTGCTTCCGGTTTCTGTTGGTTTACTTGCTAAACTGATTTCTTGAAAAAATAACTCGTCGAAAATAATTTTTTTGTTTCCAATGTAATATACGTGTTGTTAATTTGCTTGTTATAAGCTAGGACTTTGTTGTTATTTTTGCTTAGCAGAGTTTAACGGAAGTTACGTGTTTTCCACAAAAGCCTCTTTACTGTATGTATGTTACTGCTGAAACCGTCTATAAGCGTTAGCTTTTGCTCTTGTTTGTGAACGTTTGGGCTTTTGAAAACATAGATGAGAGGTTTCAAAGTCTTTGTTAACTTGTCAGTGCATGACTGGAAGTAGGCAAATTTATTTAGTCTAAATATGCGATGTACTGTAACGTCTAAACCTTGTTAAATTGCACGGAGTGCTGAAGCTACTAACGTTAGTACGTATGTTTTATCGTATACAAATACAGACATGTTGTTCTCTGATTTCAGGAGTGACAAAAACCCTCTATAATAGAAGAGAAGCTCAAGATTTCAACATTTTCTGAAGGGAGTTGCAGACAGGTGTAGAAAACTGCTTTTCAAATTTTCCACATTTATCACAGTTATTTTAAGATGTTGACATCTAAACGTGAGTAGCATTGTGTGAGCAATATTAAATAAGTAAATCTTACACTGCATATTTTATATATTGTTTTCTCTGTGACAGATTGAATGTTATGTTTGTAGATTTGTCCATGCTAATGGCCGAGCAGTAGGGTTGGAACAGACCTGCACTCTTAGAAAGGATGTGTTAATATTTTACACATCTTTGTGCGTTAAGCTTTTAACACATTATGTGTAATTTTAACACATTATGTGTCATTTTGTGTTGATTTTGTGTTAATATATAACACAAGTTGTGTTAAAAGTAACACAAAATGTGTTGTTTCAATAATAACACAGTGATGGGTGAATTCTGGGACAACGCATTTAGTGTGTCGTCCCACAATCAACACTAATGTGTTGTTTTTAACACATTCGTTCTAAGAGTGTGTCAGAAAACATCTCTGAACCATATGACTAGTAAGTAAAACCTCAAACTTATACACTGCTATTCAAAAGTTTAAGCTTGTGATTATTTATTTGACCAAAAATACAGTAAAAACAGAAATGTTGTGAAACATTATCACAAAGTAAATAAGCTGTTTATAATGTGAATATATTGTAAACTGTAATTTATTCTTGTGATTAATGTTGAAATTTTAGCATCATTACTCCAGTCTTCAGTGTCACAATATTCTTCAGAGATCATTCTAATACGCTGATTTGCTGCTCAATTAACATTTCTGATTATCAACAGTTGTGTTGCTTCATGTTTTAGTGTTTTTCAGGATTTTTGGATGAATAGAAAATTAACCCTGGAGAACCCAAGAACCCTTCTCTTAACATTGATTAACATTGGCCAAATTTGACCCGTGGATTCTCCAGGGTTAAAATAATAGTCTATTATAATAGAATAATAGTTCACAGAATAATGAAAATTTCTGCATGATTTAATCCATGTTAATACATATGATCATCTTCTTTCAGACGAGCACAAAGTTATATTAGGGTGCACTTACTTATCATACTTAAACAGACCGAACCGTACCAGAGTACGATTGTCCCCACTCCCCCACTCATCTGCACATATCAGAGTGTTTTACAGTGACAGCTAAAGTTTTACATTTCATACAGGGTTCATATAATGTAGGTACACCCTTAGAAAATGTGTAAAAAAAATCTATGCTATTTATATATCATTAAATAATATAGTGAATGTGTGGAAAGCCCTGAGCACGCAAAAGTGAAACTGAGATTACAGAATTAGCGCTGTCTGCCTCTAAATGCAGTTACTTTACTTTCCCACTCTGAAAGTGAAGTATACCTAAACTTTGAGAGCAAATGACTAGTATGACGGGCCGGTAACTTTAGTAATTTTACATTAATTTAGCTAGTTAGCTATTATTATAATCACAAATACTTTTATAATATATTACTGAATTAAGCCAGTTACACTTAACTATCATTATATGAGTATGAAATTCCTCATCATTACTAAATAAATCTTGGAAGTAAACCATCAAATTTGCTGAAAAAAGTATACATTTCTGAATACACAATACATGTCACATTTGAAACAATCAACTTTACTTATAAAACATCTTACATTTTGAGATTTAAAACAACTGTGAGGTTATCTTACCTTTAAGATGTAATTAATATATAGGATATATGTATGTATGTATGTTTTGAATTATTGAGAAAAACAAAAAGCATTAGGCTTTGCCCTGCGCTCCCCTTTAATTTTAAAACAGAACTGTGTCACAAAAGCTCTGTGCAAGTTGTCCAAGTATTTCAAAGGAACTCTATCAGTTTTACCCCCACAGTTTGTCTATATTCCTCTCAAAAATGAGATTTGACTCGTTTCTTCATTTTTCATTAAATTTTACAGATTTCAAAACAATTTATTCTTGAGAGGAGGCACCACAGTTAAAGACAGTGTTTTGAAGAATTTTGAACTTCCTGCTCACAAACTACATACTTCTCCAGTTAGTCTGACAGGCTATCAATGAGAATGCGGCATTACAGGACACCACTGAAAACTATACCACTAAAAACTGATTATTGGTAAGTCTTTTTGACAATAACTAATGTTATTTATTCATGTTTGGTGTCAGCTAATATGTGTATACCCTATAAATGTTAGATTTTTTTATACTTATTCTCTACCTCACTGTTTACATTTGTCATCGTAGCTGCAGTCAGAAGAAAAAGATTAATAGCAACTATCTGCTTGAGACCAAGAGATTGAGCACTGGGTTAAGACATGGTTGCAGCTTGCTTGCTGCCTGTCCGCTGATCAAACTGTAAAAAACGCGATCTCTGTAGACAGCCCAGGCTTCACAAACGGCAATATCAACAAATGGCCAAACCTACAAACAGAAACCATAACAAAGTGTTCCAGCCAATAAACGACAAGAAGGATTTGGGGGTGGGGGTTGGGCGCGTTCATGAAAGCACGGAAGGGAGGGGGAGGAGTTAGCTACGCTCTGTCTGTTTGAAAACAGTTCAAACATCAACAGGAAGCCTTTAAGAAATGTTGAGTATTATATCAGAGTTTTGTATGTAAGGAGATGGTAGTTGTACGTTTGTGTGTTAATATAGATGGTTTCAGTGGCAACAACATAAATCACTTTCATGGCCCAAACTTAACTTCGGGTAGACCTCCACATAGATTCAATAACAACCGAGTATCTCTGGAGCAGTTTTTTTTTCTGATAACAAACAAAATAAATAACCAGTAAATAGCCTTAGATCAAATCATAGCTAAAGCATTTCAACCATTACATTGATCTAATGTTACTGGGTAAAATTAAGCTTTACAATTTTAGCTACAGATCTTTGAAAATGTTTGTACGGTATACTGTCCATTTCCAGAAAGGTAATAAAAACAGCGTGCACAGTGACGCTGCTGACGTGTTATCCTCAGACATGTTTGTGAAGATTGTTTTGTTTATAGCGTGCGTCTCCCTCAGACTGTAAAAAAAGCTTGGGAACAAGAAAAAGCTTGGGCAAACAAGATAACATGTCAGCAGCGTCACTCCAGTGTTGTGCACGAGGTTCACAACAGACCTGGAAGAGAAGACGATGCTGAATAAAGTCATAATTTCTGTTATTTTTGGACCAAAATTTATTTTCGATGCTTCAACACATTCTAACTGACCCACTGATATCACATGGACTACTTTGATGATGTACAGTATATATTTGATCGTGTATACACATATCTAAAACATCTTAAACTGTTTCCGAAGATGAACGGAGGTGTTACGGGTTTGGAATGACATGAGGGTCATTAATTACATAATTTTCATTTTGGATGAAATAACCCTTTAAGTTTGGCCAGGTGTGTAACTGTGGCAACGCACATGCATCTATGGGTTCCAGTATATCTTACTATATAACATATTAATTTAACTAACATGTTTGACAAATATAATTATGTTTATTTATAAATTATTATCTGTATTGGATTTTTTAAATGTTTAATAAAGAAATTTTGACTATGAGTTTTAGTTTTTTCTTAACTATAGGTTAATTAGCATATAGTAAGAGTAGATGTGTGCCACAGCTTAGAAGACGCTACTGCATGGAATGACACCAATGACTCAACCTGAGTGCGGTTGCCAGAAGTCAGCCATAACTGGGACGGATATGGGTCACATTTCAGAAATGGCATGGGTCACATCTGGCCCAGATGGCAGTGGAGTGACTGACATCTGGGCCTGATGTGGCCCATGCCATTTCTGAAATGTGGCCCATATCTGGCATGGTTATGGCTGACTTCTGGCAGCGCACTCCGGTTGAGTCATCGCCGTCATTCCACGCGGTATGTGAGCCAGATGAATGTGGGAGATGTGGGCCACATCTGGGCCAGATGTCAATTGCTATCTGGGGTGGAAATATTTTTACTGCAGGTGCACTTTAAGTAAAGAAGTTTAACTACCAGCTGTGTCCTGTAGCTGCAATGCTCTCTATTCTGTGAAATGTAAACGTTTTCTGTACCAGACAAAGTTATTCATTGGTAAAAAAAATTACCTCAGTCAACTGTATAATAGCGGAACTGGCTGAGGTGGCTACGAGAGTTTAGCAGAATAGCTTCACGATCCCTCAGTTACTCCCGCCTGCTGCATAGACTGCTGAGGCAAATCCTCAGACCAGTTTTATGAGTTGCGAAATATAATTTGTTTGTTTTGCTAAACGAAATATTACTGTTTAAGTAAGTTCATTAAACTGAGCAAAGTTAATTTCTTATGTCCGAATTCTCCTTGTCAGATAAATGATAAAAATCGATTTTTCGACTCAAATTTATCTAGAAATACTTCAGTATTTTAATAATAAATTCAAATGCTAATTTACACATTTGTTGAAGTGGGATTGTGGTCATTTAAAAAATTGCGTATACTATATCAGTCACAGCAGTTTGTCCTTCTTTTAAATGAAGTTTACATTTATCTAATATGTGCAGAGTATAAATATTTTATGCATTAAAATTATGTTAAATAACTTCCAAAAAGTCTTACCTCAGAGAAATTGCAGCAGACTTCATGCAGCAACAACCGTTAAAGCCCGGTAAATGTCGTCACTAGATGTCGCAGCTAGTGCGCATGTCTTGAAACAGCAGCAGTTCTTTTTCCAAAATAAAAGTTCCTTTAACCAGCTTTAATTGTCTAAAAATTGTAATCGATAAATTATAAATAGATCAATCTTTATGATCAAATTAGTTCAAATTCTGGAAAAGGGCTGAAAAATTGTAGTTGTAATAAAGTAAACAAATTGACAAGCTTTACAGCTTATTAATTTTTTTTAATAAAATCTCAATTTAGTATTTG
Organism: Paramisgurnus dabryanus; assembly: GCF_030506205.2. NCBI lineage: Eukaryota > Metazoa > Chordata > Actinopteri > Cypriniformes > Cobitidae > Paramisgurnus > Paramisgurnus dabryanus. The sequence continues at coordinate 11,820,286 of NC_133337.1, forward strand.
ACCATTAATTAATAAATTATGTGTTTGTTGAAATATTACATACATAGAAAATATTTCAGTATAAACTTAATAGCCCAGATACATTCAATAGGCTAATGGCACTTTATGCCTCTACAAACATATTCTTAACATTAAAATATGCTTCTCCCCTTCCCTTATTTTATTAGGGAAAAATTTCTGAGCTTAACTTTTCCTGACACTACTTTTCACTTATTGACATAGGCTACCATTAATCAGGAAAACTAAAAACAATTATCAAAACATTAAATAGAAACAATTATATGCATATCAATTGTTAAATTAATATATTTTTATTACAACAAATGTGAAATGTGAAAGCCAATATGTGGAAAATATGCCATTTGTCAGCCGAAATCAGACCAAATCCGCATATCCACAGCCTAGCCGAATCTGGCAACTTTTGCTGGGCCAGTGCTGGCTTAATGCTGGTAAGCCGCAGCCAGAACACAGCCGTGTGCGCCGACACTCAGCCGGATCTGGCCCGAATGCACTGGCTACCTGGGTAAGCTACCGCCAAGCTACTGAAAAATGTAGTTAAACTACTAACTTCGCTACTTGTATTGAAGCTACTGCCCAGCACTACACATCGCATATGGCAACCACGTGCGCAAGCTCGCGTCTTCGCGTAAACAACGCGGCGCTCATAAAGCGCATTGTATGGAATTGCATTGCATGTAAACAATATATGGAGTCATATTACAGGCTCACTGAAAGTTTCCATGAAGGATACGAAAGTAAATTACTGTGTCTAACACTGTATAGCATGTACCGGTAACAGATATCCGCCATTACGTGAGATCACGCGTTCTTGTTTGTAAACACGCATGAAAACAATATATGGAATCATATTACAGCACACACTTAAAAGGTCCTGCAATGCAGCTTTATTTAAAGTTGCCATGAAGCATACGAAAGTAAATTACTGTCTCTAACACTGTACAACATGCAGAGCCGGCCTTAAGGATCTGGTGGCCCGTTTCAATAACTAATAGGCTCCGTGCACGTAACTAAGGAGTTCTACTTCCGCCGCCTTGAGTGTGAGGCCGACCATTTCCGGCTAGCGACTTCTATAGCAGCGTCACGGCATATTTTGATTGCGAAAGATGGCATACTTCACCCGTTGTCTACAAGGTCTCCCGAAAATCGACGTGAATGACATCTACAGGATTGTCGACCAGTGTTCACCTGCACCCGGTTGCAAGCGTGAAAAAGGATTTCGATTGTACATTTCAAGTTACATCCACAACTTTGAAGGTGAGTAGCAATACCTCAGCTGTTACGTTACACATTGACTAGCTAGCAGCTAAGTATTTTAACTTTTTTATTAAATCGTGTCAAAATTACGACATACTTTATTAGTGTTATTAAATACATTACGTTTATCTGATTATCAACTGGTTGTGTGTATTTTTTATTTGCGATTTGTATTTCCTCTCAGTGTCCAAGAAAGATCCAGTGACAGGAGTAGTGTGTGTGAGGGCGTTATGTCATCCGTCAATGGACAGATCTAAACCACCTCACATTTTAAGAGTGGGATGAGTGTAGCGTTAAGATGGTTACCCATGTTCCTGGGCTAATCATGTTCTTTTGGTTCTTTGCGTTACCCATGTTCCTGGGCTAATCGTGTTCTTTTGTTTTTTGCTCTAGGTTAACCACGTTCATTTGGTTGACCATGTTCCACATTCACGTTAAAAACGGACAGTGTACGCTTAGTCCTGTTATGTTTTCACTAACAGCAATCAGTGGTGTAGTATAGTTTGTTTTTCCAGGTATACTGAACATCCCAGGGTAAAGGTGAAACACATAAGATGGGTATAGTAATATAAACCTGCTAAGTTTAAGTAGGTATACTGCAATCTTGATACTTTTTAAGTGGGGATTCTAAGTGTACCTGCAAATCAAATAGACTGCTCCACTGACCACATTAAAAGAAAAAGATTATTAATCCCTTCACTAACAGTGTTTACAAGAAAAAAGTTAAGATTTTACTAGCTATTTTAACAGTGTACAAAAATAAATAGTAGCTTACTTGAGTAGTCCATATTAATATATGACAAATCAGTTATGCCACTTTTTAAAAAAATATTTTTTAACATCTTGTTACAGGTGGGTCTGAAGGACTCAATCCCTGTTGAGCTGGCCCATCACAGCTGTACATGTGTAGCTGGATCAGTGCTCTGTAACCATTGTGTGGCTCTACTTTTCCAGTCTGCACATTATTCTCAGCTTGACATTCCAGTTGTTCCACCAGTGCTGAGCTGTACGGAGAGTGAACAACAGTGGCACAAGCCAAGAACCCTGGCAAGACTTGGAATAATGTAACAATAATTTCAATACTACATCTACACACGCAACACATACGCTCATCACTGCTTATTGTCTATATTCACAGGGTGTTAAACCAGGTCCCGTCGAGAAGATGGCTGTGATGTCTGCCAAACCAAAGCAGAGGACCATGATCGAGGGAGTAAAGTGAGAATTTGGCTAGTAGTTAGTAATCTATTAATTAACCTAGGGCTGTCAAAAGATTAATCAAGATTAATCGCATCCAAACGTTTGTGTTTACATAAAGGGATAGTTCACCCAAAAATGAAAATTCTGTCATCATTTACTTACTCTCATGTTATTACAAACCTGTATAAATCTCTTTGTTCTGATGAAACACACACGAAGGAAGATATTTTGAGAAATGTTTGTAACCAAACCGTTTGTAGACCCCATTCACTTCCATAGTAGAAAAAAATAATAGTATGGAAGTAAATGGGGTCCACAAACGGTTTGGTTACAAACATTTCTCAAAATTTCTTCCTTCATGTTTACCAGAACAAAGAGATTTATATAGGTTTGTAACAACATGACAACATGGGTGAACTATCACTATAACGTGTGTGTGTACGGTGTGTAAATATTATGTATATATAAATACACATACATTCATGTATACATTTAAGAAATATGTGCATTTATATACTGTATATACATTTATATTATTTATTTATAAATATAAATATTTTATATATAAATATCACCTTTTTTTTAAATATATACATGATTGTGTGTGTTTATATATAAGTTACACACCGTACACACACATGTTGTGTAAACACAAACTTTTATTTTGGATGTGATTAATCTTTTGACAGCCCTAAATTAACCCCTTCAGACCTGAATTGTTTAAAGTTTCTGAAAAATCTTAAAAGTACATTTTCCAGCTTACGAGGCTTCTATAATTGAGACCAAATAAAAATAAAATGTTTGGCTTTAATTGTAATTTTTTAGTCAATTTCAATAAACGTCAGGTCAAAACAGGTGTACTTTTTGTAGGTGTACAAAAATATACCAACATATAATTAAATAATAAACATTTTGTTGGTTTGAGGTTTTTGTGGGAATTTTATAGGCTATAGTTAGAAAAAATACTATGGAAGTCAATGGCGACTTTCAACTGTCTAGTAACCGACATTCTTTAAAATATGTAATATTTATTTGTGTTTCTCAATTTGTTTAAAATAGGTCCACATTGTACAAAGCCATCAGTGGAGAGTTGCTGGACCTGTCCACTCTCAGTGTGTCGGAGACCTACAAAGAGTTTAACCCTGTTTCTGCACCAACCATCTGTACAATGGGTATCACCTGTGAGGTCCCGCTAGTGGACTCTGCACTCGGTTTGGTACAAGCAACCCAGTCTCACCCCATTTCGTCAATATTTGACGACACTTGACCATTCGTCATATGTTGACGTGAAGGGTATACCTTTCGCGTCATTTTTTGACGAACTGGGGACTTCAATACTATTACGTCCGTTGCATTCTCTTTCCTATTTTATTACCATTTGCGCGTCGGTTTAGGGTTAGATTTACATAATGACATCCCTACCCAAACCTAACTCTAACCCCAACGCCAGGTGACAACTGTTTCTAACCCCAACGCCAGGTGACAACTGTTTAATTTCGCGTACACTGTTTAATTTCGCGTACACTGTTTAATTTCGCGTAATCTAACCCTAAACCGACGCGCAAATGGTAATAAAAATAGGAAAGAGAATGCAACGGACGTAATAGTATTGAAGTCCCCAGTTCGTCAAAAAATGACGCGAAAGGTATACCCTTCACGTCAACATATGACGAATGGTCAAGTGTCGTCAAATATTGACGAAATGGGGTGAGACTGTGTTAGTACAAGCAGGCAGTCCCCTGTCATACCAACAACCCAAGGCAAGAAGTCGCCCTTTTGCTCACATTGATGCTCCACCACGCCCAGATTTACCATTGGCTGGCTGCAGACTGGAGACATCATGCAGTATGTTTGTTTTCACTGAGCATCAACAGCTGCACTTTAAGTCACTTGAGGTTACCTGGGAGATGGCAAACAAAATAGAATATGCAACTAGGAGTCAAAGTACATCAGCAGACTGGCATAGACTAAGAAAACCCAGACTCACGTCCTCACATTTTGGAGAAATATGCCATGCTAAACCATGCACCTTAGATAAGATGGCAGACCGGCTGCTCAAAGGGGTTCGTCAGACAGCAGCAATGAAGAGGGGTCTCGAAATGGAAGCTGATGCCATTGAAGAGTACTGCAGGCTTAAGAGGGTGAACTACTACCCTTGTGGCTTCATTATACACCCTGACACTCCATGGCTAGGTACATCCCCAGATGGGGTTGTCTTTGACCCTACAGAAAATACTGAATTCGGCCTTGTGGAAATAAAATGTCCAAATGTTAAGAGCTATGTGGATTATCCTCATCTGAAAATGAACGACGGCAACCTGGAATTGAAGCAGGGTCATGGCTACTACTGCTAGGTGCAGGGTCAGCTGCTCCTAACAGGGATGGAGTGGTGCGATTTTGTGGTGTTTGCGGAGGAAGACACCCTGATTCAAAGAATATACCGGGACAGTGATGTGATGCAAAAAATAAGAGAGAGAGCAGACTTCTTCTTCTTCTACACATACCTACGTAAATATTTGCTGTAATAAAATAAATTCTCAATAGAACTGTCTTGTTCTTGTTGATATCTCATTATAATGTGAGTTGTTTCAAGTCATTTAAATTTGTCACGTAACTGATTAGAAAATATGTGCTAAACAGAGTTGTAATACTTTAAGGATTTACCACTTGACTTAAAGTGTACACAGCAAAGGTGAACACACACCAATGTATTGCTAGATGTTAAAGGGATAGTTCACACAAAAATTAAAATTCTGTCATCATATACACACCCTCGTGTTATTTACCTGTATAAAATGTATTGGTTCTGATGAACACAAAGGAAGATATTTTGAGAAATGTTTGTAAACAAAACATTTGTGGACACCAATCTCTTCCATAGTTTAATTTTATTCCTACCATGGAAGTGAATGGGATCCACAAACGGTTTGGTTACAGACATTTTTAAAAATATCTACCTTTGTGTTTATCTGAACAAAGACATTTTTACAGCTTTGTAACAATATGAGAGTGTGAAAATTATGAACTAATTTTCATTTTTGGGTGAACTGTCCCTTTAAACTAATATTCAGTAAGTCAGGCTGACTTGAGGGGAAATCAACAAACACAAAAGGAGACCAAGGTAATATAGATTTCAAATAAGTAATTTATTAATTAAAAATGTCAGTAAATGTAAGGCAAAACTAAATTGTGGTGTGAATCAGTAAAAACAAGGAAAATGAGGAAGAGGAGCAGCCAGCCATGAAGCAAACAGTCAGATTTCTACCTGGCTCTTATGTTCTCTCCAGTCTTTGACCAGAGGTCCATTTTGGTAGTTGGACAAGATGCAAGCTACAGTGAAAAGCTGGCTAATGCTCCCTGAAATAGACAAAGGGATTACAGTGTCAAAAAGTTTGTTCTCCTTAACCCGCCTGATTAGCCTTTCAACATGAACTCGCAGCCGCGCAATTGATTGGGTCTCCAGGACGTCCTGTGCTGCCATTTGATTGTTGTTGGAGCGGAAGGCAGGCCTGTGAAGTTTTCCTGGCACAAGGTTTTCCACCCTAAAGCCCTTGTCCACCATCACAGCCATGTCAGGGGACAGGAGAGGTATAATGCCGGACAATCTGAAAAGCTCACGGTCACTAATAGAGCCCCCGTAGAGTGCAGAAACAAATGTCAGAGGACCATGTGGTGCCATGCCAATCATGGCCTTGAAGGTACAGTGTGATTTGTAGTGCGAGTACACCTCACTCTGTAACACAAGTGAGGATGGAGTTTGGCACCGCAGTTCTGTGCAGTCAACAATGACCTGAGTGTCTGCATAGTCCTTGAACTCAGGAGGTAGGTTAGCTTTGATTGCTTCAGGTGTCATCCAGATACAAATAGCTCCCAGTACACAGTAAAGAAAGTTGGCCCAGGTTGTGATGATCCTGCTGGCTGTTGTCCGATGGATGTTAAATCGGTGCCCAAGCTCTCTCTGTGTGCATCCAGTGGATAGATAATTAAGGAAAAGAAATAACTCATCTATGGGCAGCAACTTAGTTGATCTGTTTGCTGTTGCCTTCTCTGCCACAGAGGCCGATGCTTCTCTAGCCACACTTGTCACACGGATCATCCTTGATGTTGCTGGTTCGATGAGCCTCCAGAATGCCATCAGGTGGGCATAAGAATGGAATCTTTTAAACAAAATACACAAAAATAACATTGTTGTTAGTCATGGTAGGCTAATTTAGTTACACAATCAATTATCTTAATTTTTACTCTACTACATTTGTTTAACATGAAGACAATAAAAGGTTGTGTCTACGCATCTGACTATATCAGTCATAAATTACTTTACTTTTGATGTTTGATGTACACTTGAAGGAAAATACTCTTCCTCTTGTAAGGTGGCCTTTTAGTGGAGCAACATTTTAAATGTGTGGTAGCCCGTCTTTACTTTCACTTAAGTGCATGACTTTGTACATGATTTTCTGTCCATCACTGTTAATATGGTACAAGACATCAGCTTCCTGCAATTCAAAAAACCTTAATTATGACATACCTGGTATAAAATCGGATGTCCTCGTCCGATCCTGCAAATCGTTTCAGTCCAAAACAACTCCGCAGCTGGAGAGCCTCAATGTGTAGTTCGAGCTCCTTAACTTTCTGGCGAAGTGTATCGTTTTCCTCAGCTAACTGATCTGCGACCATTGCTGTTGTAGGATTAATACAATAATCATGATCTGGTGCCAGGGTATCCAGTTCCATCTCTTCTTCTGAGTCGATGTCATGGACAGGAGGAGGGGGGCTATCTGGTCTGGGTCTCCGCTCCCACACGCTCGCCCTCGGTGCCGGTATTTGAAAATCATTCCAGGAAAAAAAGAGTAGGAATGGCTCCTTTCTTCAACTTTCTCAATTTCCCGGGGTTGTTAGCAAAATCGCCCTTTTGGAAATGCCTGCTGCAAACACGACTCGTCTTGCTTGGGGTGAAGTCCTCCCGCCGTACTCTTACCATCCATTCGGCTCTCACCGACACATCTACTGGAAAGCTATGAAAGCTTATAGTACTGTTGTACTTTGACGAATTCGTACACAGGGGTACACAACAATGTTGTGAGGTCTTTGTCACGCGTTGAAAAACCAAACGCCTCTCTTTTACCCGAAATCCGCTCATATTTACTCAAAACTAGCAACTCAACAAAACTCCCCACAACAATAACACGACCAACAGGAAGTTGTCGGCCTTACACTCAACACACGGAAGTTAACCGGAAGTTCTATCGTGCACGTAGGCTATAGGGGGCCCTACCCACATAAAACATAAGCATAATAGAGCAAAAAGCAAGGATTCCTGTTGGTTTGCATCAATGGTATATTATTTTATTACGTGCACTTTCTGTCACGGTAGGATGAGTCCATCGTGACTTTCTGTGTTGTGTTTGTTTGGATGGCTGAAGTGTGCATGTGCGTGTCTGATCACTAACGATCTGAGTGAGTGCAGGTGTGCGTGATTGCTTTACTCCAGCTGGCGGTGGTTACCCAAACGGCATATGAAGAGCTCTTTTCCAAAACGCTATAAATCCATTTCAATAGTGTCCAGAAAAAGTACATTTTTTACCTAGACCCACACATTTTGTGATTATTCAATTTATTCTTTTAAAATGTTTTTTTTTTTTGCTCAATCTGAACATGTTGAATAATGATTATTAAATCAAACAACAATATTGTTGATTATAAATTCAAAGTTAATTTAATTTTTTTTCAAAACGCTACAAATCCATATATTTTTTCCATAAATGTATGTTTTTTCTTTAAAAAACAAAAAAACAAATAAGAGAATATGCAACATATACTCAGGGACTCTTCATACTATAAATGAATAAGTAAATGATTCAGATTGTGATATACATTGGAGCCAGTATGAAATAAACCGAATTACACATAACTTACTTGCTATTACTCCCTCCACCATTTCAGTTTTCTCCTTAGCAGGGCGTTAGGAACCCCTTTTGCTTAATATTTCACCTCTCTCTCTCTCTCTCTCTCTCTCTCTCTCTCTCTCTCTCTCTCTCTCTCTCTCTCTCTCTCTCGTCTACACACAGTTTGTATTAACCTCACACGCACACACAGCGAGCTCCCCTCGGCTCGTTCTGTTCTTAATGACATACCATGTAACAACGCGCTCATAATGTCCAATCCAAAAAGCACAACTTTACAGATGTCCCTGCTTTGTTCACTACCCACATTTTGTACTTTTGCACAACATTGGTCAATGTATCAAACGCCATGTCTGTCTATCAGCAGGCTATCGAACTATTCAGTACTTTTCATGTTACGTTAGCAGGCTTCTTCACAGGAAAAAAACTTTATCGCGAACGTACAAAACGGTATTAAACGAGCCAGTTCTGAAACGAAAGTTGTACATACCAAACACTTTGATGAAGATCGCCTTGCAAACGGGTACCTTCTCCGGTTGATGTATTAACATGACATTAATCCTCATTTTGAGTAATGAATGAACATAAACAAACAACTGCTCAGAGCGCCGCCATTGGATTGCGTCGAACGCTCATCGAGTTCTGATTGGTCGAGAGGATAAATCGCGTTTAGGCTAAAAATAGGCTCGGCGCTTATCGCGTTTTGGAAAAGAACGGCATCTTGTACCTACATTTTAACAAGGAAATGTAATGATTTGACATAAAACATTCATGGAGCAGTGAATAGGTTCAGTACACAGCCAAATGACATGACAAACTCTTTTTTTTTTTTAAATGGCGTTTATCGCGTTTTGGAAAAGAGCTCTTCATATATACTCACTCATTCTCTCCTCTCACTGCCAGATGATTACGCTACGTGTCTTACCTGTGTATCGTGTTCGTGTGTTCCTGTGGTCTCGTCTTCGCGTGGAGTTCTGCCTGTTTGTGTATCCGGTTTCACCCGTCAGCCAGACTTCATCCACGAGCACCAGGATCAGTCACCGCAGCCCTAGTCTGTCTAACCATTTTCACCATATCTCCTGTGTCATCTGTTTCAATAAACTGTGTTCATCTTATCTAGCATTTGCTTCCTGATTTACACCTCCAGTCATCACAGAATCATCTGGCCAGCATGGAAGCAGCAGGTAAAGGATCCCCGGCTCGGTTTGAAGAGTTTATCGCCGCTGCCATACATCGCTTCACCACTCAGGATAGCCGGATTGAAGAACTGAGCCGGGGAATGAAGGATATGACAGACAAGGTGTCCGAGCTCACCCAGGCGATTCAACAGCTGACGCTCCCCACTGCGCCACCCACACCGTCTGTTCCTCCTACACCATCCGCGAGCGCGTCCCGTCAGGAACCGAAATTATCCACACCAGAGAAATACGCAGGTGATCCAGAATGTTGTAGACCATTTCTATCTCAATGCTCTCTTCATTTTTTCCTCCAGCCCCAGACCTACAGATGTGGCCTTTAAAAATGCGCGTCTCTGAGACCAGAATGCCGCGGAGACTTCCGAAATTCTGCGAGATCCCGCAAAAGGGGGGTTCGGTGGGGGACGCAGGAAATATAAAAACCTGTAGAGGGCAGGCGTGTTTCTTGTAGGCCATACTGACGACAATGTGTGTGCTCGACTTCATGCTGAGCGTATACTGTATGATATTGAAGTAACATGACACGGACTTTGATGTCATACAAATGCATGCTTTTTGGCAAACATTTTGTTGGCGAAGTTTTCTTTTGCCAGTTGCATAAACAGTCACATATTCTTCATAAAAATCCGACTCAAACGCGGATCATTTGTCTTATTTTTTCCGTGTACTTACAGTAGAAGAGACGTGATGTATGATAATCGAGTCTTATAACAAAATAATTCGCGAAGACCTTTGAAGAGACCGAGCGCATTTACGCAATATCATTAACTAGTTTATCTAATTTTACATTTAGTTCATTTTTGCATCTGAACGTTTTAATAGCTTTAACATGGTTGTGGTGCGCTTTTCTGCATTACTGAACAGTAGGCTACTTTTTATATTATTATGTTTCCCTTTACATGGTATGAAACACGATAAAAAGTATGCATTGGTGTTTAATACATTTCACTGAGAATTTGTATAATATGTTATACTTTTGTACTAAGGAAATAAAATCATATTGTGAGTGTAAATATTCATAAATTCGAGGAGTTTCTGATGTGTTTGTCATCGGCAAAATGCGCAGTTTCTTTGTTGCTGATTAAAAACCGTTGGCTATGTGATTGTTTAAAATTGACATTTTTTCTACTTATTATTAATTTATTTTTTGCCTACATTTACTCAAATAATATCAATGTGAAAATATAAGTAAATCATACTTCAAGTTAGGCGTAAAACTTACACATTTTTGATGTCAAATAGAAATAATAATAATTTGAAATATGCAATTATTACAGTTTTAAAAACTTAAATATATTACTCTGACCTTTTTAAATAAATTGACTAAAATAATCTGTAAATGTAATACTTATATTATTAAGGCGTATACATCAAATAATATATGTACATTTTACACAAAATATCTGTTCTATTTTTAGTAATTTATTTTCCAACTAAAAAAATCGCATAACTGCATTAAGAGATTTTATTAAGTTACTTTAATCATTTATTTTAGAGATATTTACAAAGCCACTGAATCATTTTTAACAGTGTGTACATTATGACCTTATTATTAAATGCATATAAATAAAAATATGTAAAACTAAATAAAAAAGATATCATACACGGACTGTATGTAAGCATACGTTTTCTTGTTCGGTGCACGTGGGTTTAAATGCCGTTTTTCTAAAGAAGAATTTTAAAACTTTATTGGTGGTAGTTGAGAAGAATTCCTTTTTCCATTTCTAAATCATTTTGAGCGCAATATAAATATATCATATTGTTATTCTTATTATATAAGAATACGCAATTTTTACAAACTTTTTAACATATAGAAAATACACGTTAAGCATGTTGTGTGTATTTCCTAATTACAAGCTTTTGATGAAATTGCACCAAAACTAAACGTGCATAAAAACATAAAAAAGTCATTTAAATAAGCGAAAAATATTTTTTATGAGCTCAAAAATTTGAATATAATGTGCTATTGCTGAAAATTGCCCATCTCTAAAGGAGAATATTCATCTTTAAAGTTTAAGAAACAAAAAAGTACTGATAAGCATTCTCAAACATATATATTCTGTAAGCACTCATTTATCCATAATGATGTCATTTATTTTTTAATAACATATTGTCGCTGTCGGGCAAAGATACTCTCTGGACACCAAGACCATGTCTATGGGTTCAAGAATAACAGAATATTGGCCATTTGAAACTCGAAAGTCATCACTTTATTTTGTCCCATTGTTTTCCATTTTGCGTGTGGTAAAACTCCTGTGCGCGTCGTTCAAATTCATTGAAATTTCGTACACTTGTAGTTTAGCAAGTATGTATAATACAATCAGTCTGCACATCGTCTGAGGAAATCCGAAGTTGCGTCGAGGGGAACCAAGCTGACAGCCGCGACAGCAGAGATTGTCACGTACCTACAGAAGGGTATTGGAAAAAGCTTGCATCTGACCTGCAGCGATATCATTCTGGCTTGTTGGGATGTCAGCCAGCGAGAGTCATCTGATTCTGACCTTGTTCTTTTACTCCTTAGAGTCTAAAACCAGGAGGGCATATTAAGTATTCATTGTATTTTCATTTTAACAGAGCAGCTATGGTTGCGCGTTTCACACACCTCTCCAAACCACGTTGTTAACACTATGCTTGTTCGACTTCATGCGGCGCCGCAAGAACCGACAGCCGGATGACGTCAGAGTACCGCGAGAATGATTCAAGAAATCATATTTCGCCTCGCTCTCGCGATACTGTGACGTCTTCTGGCTGTCGATTCTCGGGGCGCCGCATGAAGTCGAACAAGCCTATTGACAGCAGCAAAAGCTACGCATGCGCTTTTAACTTGTAAAACTCAAAGGTGAATGGGTAATGTAGTCTCTGCTCTCGGTGGGACGAATTAGGTAGCTTGGATTGTGAAGGGCGCTTTGAAAAGCGGCAGCGCAGCCAAATAATTAAATTAAGCCTCTGATTTAAACAGATGTGCAAACGAGCGTTCTGGTACGTTAGAAGTAGGTTCTGGGCGCAGGGAGAGGCGGTGGTACGCTCAAGAGCTATATTTGGAAGTGGCGGTACTGGCCCACATTAAAGCACTGGCGGTAGCAAAGGTAGACGGCCCTTTGAAAAGCAAAAGAAAGCTGATAAAAATGAGAAACCTACACTGAAATAAATTGGAGTAGGATTTAGGCTACTTAACAAAATCTAAACATTTTTCACTCAGAAAATGCTAGTAAATATAAACAAAATTATCAGCAGCTTTAACTTTATTACTTTTTTAATTTTAATTCACTCTTTGTTTCAGCGATGTTTATAAATGTACTATATTTTTGCATTTTGATTACAAACTGTTCTACACTGAAAAGAAACTAATGTAACCTGATTTAATCACGTAAAACATGAGTCTAAACACAAGCACCACTTTTCTGAATGATGATAATCACAAACATCCCAGAGTTTGTAAATCAATTGTTTGTAAAACATATTTAATGCTAACTTTACTTAAAAATTCAGAAAATATTTTTTACAGTGTATAAATAAAAAGACATGAAGGAAGTTAATTCCAAAATGTAATTAATTGTACATGGTTTAGCTGCTTGTTTTAGCAGCTACCAGTGACAGAGAGTCAAGAAATTAAAAACCACCCACCCCTAGGTCTGCCAATTCTTTGCCAACCCCCAATGCTAATCGATCACCTCATCAAAGAAAACCGGTTTATCCAGTTTTCACCAGCGTGTTGGGTTTTAATATCAACCTTTGCAGTTTCTTTGTTAAAATGTAATTTAAGCAAATAGGCCTAATACATAAGCTGTATGTTATTTTAAATGAATGTTTATAACTTATAAAATTAAGTGGATATCAGGTAACTTAATTTGACATATGTTGATATAACCTAGGCTCTTAAGTCCCACGCAATCGCCATGAGACACACGCATTTCTGTCAGTTCACACGCTCACACACCAAACCTTGTAAGCTATTTATCACGCTGAGAAGTAAAATAGAACTTTTCCTGCTATACAAATTAATAAAGGAGGTGCTGGTATACAGAGCATTTCTGTCGAGTTTAGCAGTACATTTTTTAGGTGTGGTCAACTTTACGCAGCGCCACAAGAACCGACAAGCAGATGACATCAGAGTACCGCGAGAAATAAAGCGGAGGAGGTTGGTTTTAAATCGCTCTCGCGGTACTCTGATGTCATCCACTCATGTTTGAGTCTGTATCAGATGAAAATACAGATTTTGAGGAACAACTTATTGTTTGGAGATTGTCAATGGACGTTTCTGAGTGGTATGTTTGTTTTTTCAGTGTAGACCTGCAAAACGCCAAATGCATAAAAATTAATTAATATGGTAATGTCTTAGCATGATATGTTTTCTAAAATGTTTAAAAATGAACAAATCAGTTGTGCGAAACTACACAGAATTTTTTTTTAATGAAACATATTCAATGGTTACAGTGCCTCATGGTGGGGTTTAACCCCTGGTTTAGTTTACCCCATCTGTTTCACTTTGCCCCACAGCCACCGTTCTGGGAAACTGCCTAGCTTAGTAATTCAGGCTAATCTTTAGCTAAATCATTCACATGGTTTTATACATTAGCCTATCACAAATATTTATGGTATGAATATTTAGACCTGGATAAATCTACTTTAACATAACAGCCTTTATACCTGGTATGTATAAATTTTACTTTGATAGGATAAAAACTGTTTTTGTTAAAAAAATCATACTTTAATCATAACTCTTTAATTTGTCCTTCTCTTTAACATATAAATTATGGTTGCTACCTGTATTTGTGGTCACACGGCTACAAATCTGTATGGTTGCCTAGATAAAGGGGGTGGGTCAACTTACCCACTGGCTCACTTTGCCCCACTCTCCCCTACTTGGTATTGAGAAACGGTGTTTATCGAAGCCGGAGCGCGAGCTACAAACTACAGAGCGAGTGCGCGGGTGCACAATGGTGAAAGAGCAACACACGATGTAAATAATTATACCAGTGCTCGCAGTACAGACGCTTTATATTTTAGCGTACTGCGTACCTTCACTTTCTTTTGCGTGCCACCACTTCTCATGTTGCTGGTACTTTGCCTTAAAGAGTCAAAGGGCGTTTCTATGTGGCGCTGCGCAGACAGTTCGGCAACGAAGACATCAAAGTACCGCGAGAGCAAGTCGAAATGTTACAAATGGTCCGACTTTACCTTTGCTCTCGCGGTACTCTGATGTCATACGCCGACCAGTCAGCGCCGCACCATTTAAAGTCGAAAAAATATTTTTGAAAAAAAAAATGCACTAATAAAGATATTAGACAAGTTTTTCATGAAAGGAAGAGAGTTACTCCAAGAGGAAAATTTTATTGGAATTCCATTCTAAGAGATGTAATTTGGTGTAAAGCATGGTTGCTGCCCTATAAATTTTGTATTTCAAATAAAGTGAGAGAAATTCATTTGAAGATATTACACAAAATATACCCAACTAATTTACTACTTTCTAAATTTATGGACATTGGGAACGAATGTTCATTTTGTAATAATACTGAGGAGTCTTTATGTCATTTATTTTTTGATTGCCAAAATGTTCAGGCATTTTGGAATGAATGTTTTTCTGTCCTATCAACTAAAACTAACACAGTCATAACATTTAATATGAAAGATATTATTTGTTACTTTGAGAATGATGATAAAAACATTTACAATTTGGTAAATTTCTTCATTTTGTATGGCAAATTCTTTATTCATAAATGTAGATTGTTAAGAAATCACTCTTTTAATGAAGTCTCTTAAACTTGTAAAAATGTAAAAGGTAGGCTACATGTATTGTTAATGTCTATGAGTCTGTATTTGGCGTCCTGTGAATGTCTTCTATTTTATTTTTATAACTATTTTGTTATTCAACTTTGGAAGTTTCTATTTTGATGCCTGTTTTCTGTATTAATGTTCATATGTTCTCTAAAAAAAAAAAAAAAAAAAAAAAAACATTTAAAGTCGAACACACAAAGCGTCAAGGCAGGGCCGCTGGAAGTCATTTTGAACAGGGGGTGCTGTGAATTTTTTAACCAAAAAAACCTATGAGCCTATAGGCCTATTTAAAATACATTTTAAAAATAAATACATTGAGATTTACTACTTTATTGTCATATACACTTCAGGGCACACAGCCAGGGTCTGAAACACACAGACATCATCAGTTCTCAGATGAATATGCGCTATTAATCAGAAGCAAAAATACTTATCCCAGGGGGAATTACTTTCGTTACAATTTACATACAACATATAATATTATAACAACATATAATATTAATTAAACTTCACAATTTTCAATGTCCATGCGGACGAACATATTTTACTTTCGTTTTTAAGTTAGAATCACACGACAGATGTAAAATATTCTCACATTAACATACCTAGTATATTTTTATATAGATCTTTTTTTTTACTAAATAGTACTATTACTGTCTTTTTTAAACTTATAAATAATTCATAATTTGAACAAAAATAATGATGGGTTTAGTTCTGATATTGTATACTTTTATAAAGAAATACATGGTGTATAATTACATTTTTAGAATAGGCTTTATATAAGGTTTGTACTGTAAAAATACTCTATTTGTTACAAACAAAAGATAAAGAATTTACAAACGTGTGGAAAGCCATTTCAGCACTTGGACAGCGAAATGTTTTTTTTAAAAGCATAACTTAAAATGTTTTCTCATCTCACCATATCTACAGGTGCAGAGTCATTATATACAATAAATCCGTTGGGTAGCATTTAAAAAAAACATTTAAAAGTAGATGCATTTGTTTAAAGCAAAGCATTTATTTACTTAGCTACAGATGAAGCAGCTATTTAAGCCTTCTAACGTCTCATAATTGATCATCATTTATGTCCAAGAGACTCAATAATAATCTGTTACATTTTAATCCTTTAATTTTTCATATTAAAAAGCGTTTTTGTGCTGCTGCGCATCCATGTATGTAATAAACAAACCCGCGTTGTCATTCCGTTAATACGCATATTATCAATGCGCTCTTTACTCGCGCAGAAAAAACTCGCGTCGCGCATTGCGCCGGTTGTATAATAGAAATTCCAAAGTCTCTCATGAGCTAGGGGACGAATGTCCAGGGAGTTCAGTATTTCTGTGTGGGCATGCATCAGGGAAAGGTGTGTGAGTCTTTTCTGGGTCATGGTGCTGTACCAATGTCTTTAAAAGACGCAAGACAAAGAAAGTGCGCTCGGATGAGGCCACGGATAGGCACAGTAATGAAATTAAAATCCAAAATACACGTAATAACCTACGTGTGTCAAAAATAATTTCCTAAAATATTCATAAGTAATATATCAATTGTGCAAAATATTTTTACTTAAAAAAAATATATTTCTCGCTTTTCCGCGACCATGCGTCAAGGTCTGGAGGAAAAGGATACCCGCCCGGTGCCGATTGAGCATGTAAGCATATGTTTTCTTGTTCGCTCCACGCAACACGGGTTTAAACGCCGTTTTTTTTCTAAAGAATAATGTTTAAACTTTATTGGTGGTGGTTGAGAATAATTTATATTGCAGAATAATGTATATTGCATTTTAGCGCAATATAAATGTATCATATTGTTATTCTTAATATAAAAGAATACTAATATATTTTTTACAACATTTTTAACTTTAAAACATACATATAAAGATGCTTTGTACAATAGCTTTGCTTCTGACAACAATTTTCTGTAATAAATCAGTAAATCAATCACAAAATGTGTTGAAAGTGGCGAATAAAATGCTTGTCAATTCAAACAAAGGTGTATAAAACCGCTTTAATTAACAATAACTAAACTGTGCTCTTTTGCATACCTCTACTTTTCTCATGTCTTTCTTTATGCCACCTTTATCTTTTTAAAATCTTGCCACTTTTAGAAATAATTTGTTTGCATTTTTTGTATACTGCACACTTTATTTGCATCAACTATACCCATAATAACATTTTCTACGTTTTTCTTTCAATAAAAATAAACATATTTATTATTGTCTTAACTTAAAACTTTGTTTTTTAATTTATAAATTAGATTTTATATAAATAAGTTTTAAAAGTGTTGACTGCGAACGTCTGAGATAAGATATCTGGAAGGACCTATAATATACGCCTATAATATATGTACATTTTAAATTAAAATGTCTGTTCTATTTCTAGCAATTTATTTTGTTTTGACCAACTAAAAAATACATAAGTGACATTAAGAGATTTTATAAAGTTACTTTAATCCATTATTTTAGTAATATATTTACAAAGCCACTGAATATTTTTACTGTTATGAATAACGGCTGAAAGGATAAAAAAAAAATCATAACACTGACTGCCTATATGCGCAAGAAAGGTATTAAAGTTTTAAATATGTAAAACTAAATAAAGATATCATATGCCCACTGTACAGTATGTAGGCCCATGTTTTCTTGTTCGCTCTGCGTGGGTTTAAACGCCGTTTTTCTAAAGAATATTTTTTAAACTTTATTGGTGGTGGTTGAGAAGAATTCCTCTTTCCATATGTAAAGCAATTTAGCGCAATATACATGTGTCATATTATTGTTCTTAATATATTAAGAACAATAATACTACTATATTTTTACAACATTTTTAACTTTAAAACATGTATTTTTATACCACATGAATCTCTTTAAAATATTAATACTTTTAGAAAAACGGACATAATTATTAATATTATGAACAAACAATGAAACGGTGTCAAAATTCGACAACACAAATAATTAAGATATACATTGTAAATAGAGTTAAGTGTATTAGGCTCACACTAAATTCTTTGTTGCACTTAGTATAAATGCCCATTGCACGTACAGTCATCTTTATATATGTATGCGCTGTTATGCTGGCAAGAATTGGTTGACGTCACTTTGCTGTTTTAATAGAAATGTTAAATATTCAGCAATGCCCTTATTAACTTCTGGAAACAACCGCAATGACAACGCATATAAAAATGTAGTTTTTTATGCGCCACCTGGTGGATTTTCTGTGAAGCGAAACACATTAAGGGAAAAGGGAAAGTAGCCCCCCCGAAAACACTTGCAGAATTCTGCGTGACTCCGCGAGACGATTTGGCGAATGCCGCGGGAGAAAACGCGCGTTTTTAAAGGCCACATCTGTACACTACGGAGGAGAGTAAAGTGGGATTTGTGTTACCCCTGCTGACGGGAAAGGCGGCGCGTTGAGGAACAGCGGTGTGGGAAAATCACGACCCGTGTACCCAGAATTTTAAGGCGCTTTCTTCTATGATGAGAAAGGTGTTCGATCGATCTGCAGTAGGAAGAGACGCCGCTAGAAAGTTGGCTGATCTGCGTCAGGGTACACGGTCGGTGTCGGATTACGCCATTGACTTTCGCACGCTGGCTGCAGACACGCACTAGAATGAGGAGGCGCAGTGGGATATTTTCCTGCATGGGTTAACCGGCCGCATACAACGTGAGTTGCAACATGGGGAGATCCCAGCCTCCCTAAATGGACTTATTGATGCTGCCATCCGAGCGGACATTCGATTGAGAACAATTCCTGCTTACGACGATGAAGTGTTGTCCCACGCCTTTCTGGAAAGAACGCCCTCGTTGAGAGAGACTGCGGCCGGTTCCTCCCTGTCCGATCCGGAGCCCATGCAGGTGGGTCGAGCTCGGCTTTCCCGGGAGGAGAGGATTCGCCGTTGATCACTGGGGCTTTGCCTGTACTGTGGGGAGGCTGGACACCTACTCCATCGGTGTCCGGTAAAAGGCAGAGCCCGGGAGTAAATCTGGGGTTACTTTCGGGCGGAATCTCTTCGGCAAAGACCCCTCTAACATCTACCCTCCTCCCGGCGAAGCTGCGGTGGCGCAATACACATCTCACCTGTGACGCACTACTGGACTCGGGAGCCGAGGGGAATTTAATCGATCATCACTTTGCACGTAAGCTTCAGGTTCCGTTGTCTACTCTTTCCAAACCCATATCACCCTTCGCACTCAATGGGAGTAAATTGTCGACCATCACTCACATCACAGACCCCGTCACCATCTGTATTTCTGGCAACCACTCTGAGACTTTGCAGTTTTTTGTTACGGTTTCCCCTCTGGCTCCCATTGTACTTGGACATCCCTGGCTGCTCAAACACAACCCGTCTGTCAACTGGATGCTGGGTACCATCACCGGTTGGAGTGAAGCTTGTCATAAGTCTTGTCTTGTCTCTGCTTGTGTACCTGTCTCTGCGTCTGTGTTTCAGGAGGAGACGATGGACTTAACTAACGTGCCCGCTGAGTACCATGACCTGAAGGGAGTGTTCAGTAAGTCCCGAGCCGCTTCTCTACCTCCACATCATCCCTATGACTGTGCTATAGAGTTACTGCCAGGTACGTCTCCGCCTAAAGGCAAGCTTTACTCTCTTTCTGTTCCTGAGATGGAGGCCATGGAGAAATACATTCTCTGGCAACCGGGTTCATTCGCCCTTCCTCATCTCCAGCGGGGGCGGGGTTCTTTTTTGTTGGTAAGAAGGATGGGTCCTTGCATCCTTGTATTGATTACCGAGGGTTGAATAACATTACAGTAAAGAATACTTATCCTTTGTCGTTAATGTCTTCAGCTTTCGAGAGGTTGCAAGGAGCCTCCGTCTTCACAAAATTGGATTTACGCAATGCTTACAATTTGGTCCGCATAAGGGAGGGGGATGAATGGAAAACTGCTTTTAACACCCCTAGAGGCCATTTTGAGTACTGCGTGATGCCTTTCGGATTATCTAACTCGCCAGCAGTTTTCCAAGCACTCGTCAATGACGTGTTGCGAGACATGGTCGATCAGTTTCTGTATGTCTACCTGGATGACATACTGATTTTTTCTACGGCTCTCCAGGAACATGTGCAACACGTACGACGAGTGCTTCTCAGGTTGCTAGAGAATAGGCTTTTTGTCAAGGCGGAGAAATGCGAATTTCATGCACAGTCTGTTTCCTTTCTAGGGCACATCATTTCGACTAAGGGTGTCCGTATGGATCCGGAGAAAGTTAAGGCTGTGGTTGATTGGCCATCCCCAGAGTCTCGCAAGGCCCTGCAGAGATTTCTGGGGTTCACTAATTTTTACCGGCGTTTTATTCGCAATTTCAGCCAACTAGTTGCACCTCTGACCGCCTTGACCTCCCCTAGTACGGCGTTCAGGTGGTCGGATGCAGCCCAGACTGCATTTGCCAAACTGAAAGGCTGCTTCGTTTCAGCCCCTATTCTCGTGGCCCCTGATCGTAAACGCCAGTTCATAGTGGAGGTCGATAATTATGACATTGGTAATCGGGAGTTGTTGGCTGTTAAACTAGCACTGGAAGAATGGCGTCATTGGCTTGAGGGGTCGGTTGTGCCCTTCATAGTTTACACTGATCACAAGAACCTAGAATACATTAAATCTGCTAAACGTTTCAACTCTAGGCAGGCTCGGTGGGCTTTATTTTTCGGTCGTTTCGATTTCACAATGTCCTACCGTCCAGGTTCTAAAAACACCAAACCTGATGCTTTGTCCCGCATTTTTGAGCGTTCCGATCGTGTTTCCTCTCCCGAGCCCATTTTACCGGAGACTCTATTCATCTCCGCGCTCTCATGGGAGATCGAATCGAAGGTAACCAAAGCCTTAGAAGGGGTAACGCCCCCGACCCGTTGCCCACCGAACCGATTATTTGTGCCAGAGGGACTGAGATCAGAGGTACTTAAATGGAGCCATAATTCCAGTATAGCTTGCCATCCAGGGGTCAGTCGAACCAAATTTTGGTTAAGCAACGATTTTGGTGGCCAGGGATGGCTCGTGACACACACAATTTTGTGTTGGCTTGTTCGGTTTGTGCTGTGGGTAAGTCGTCTAATCGTCCTCCTGATGGATTACTTAGACCGCTGCCTGTCCCTTCGAGACCCTGGTCCCATATTTCGCTCGATTTTATTACCGCCCTCCCACCCTCCCAGGGCAATACGGTGATTTTAACTGTAGTGGACCGATTCTCGAAGGCGGCTCATTTTATTCCCTTGCCCAAATTGCCTTCTGCCAAGGAGACAGCGGTCGTTATCGTAGACCACGTATTCCGGTTACATGGCCTCCCGACAGACGTGGTCTCCGATAGAGGTCCCCAATTTATATCTAAATTTTGGCGAGAGTTCTGCAGGTTGCTAGGGGCTACGGTTAGTCTGTCTTCGGGGTTTCATCCTCAAACCAATGGTCAAACCGAACAAGCCAATCAGGACGTGGAGAGAGTGTTGCGATGTTTGGCTTCCAAAAATCCTTCCTCCTGGAGTCAACAACTCTCTATGGTGGAGTACACGCACAATTCATTACCAGTGTCAGCTACGGGCCTATCTCCGTTTAAGTGTAGCTTAGGGTACCAACCACCTTTATTTCCCAGTCTGGAATCCGAGGTCGCGGTCCCCTCCGCACACGCTTTCGTCCAGAGGTGCCGTCGCACTTGGAGTAGAGCATGTGAGGCTATACTCCAGGCGAGACTACGCACCAAGGCTAAGGCTGATCGCCACCGGTCAAAGCCTCCCGTTTACGTCGTGGGTCAAAAAAGTGTGGCTTTCTACTCAGAATATTCCGATGCGTTCCGTCTCGAATAAGTTGACTCCCAAATTTATCGTCCCGTTCTCTGTTGCTAAGATCATTAACCCAGTAACAGTCCGCCTTAATCTCCCTCCTGTTTACAGACGAATTCATCCGGTTTTCCACATTTCCAAAATTAAACCCGTGTTTAAATCTCGTCTTAATCCGCCTGTCCCGGTCCCCCCCCGCCTCGTATCGTAGATAGGGAACCTACTTATTCGATTAATCGTATTCTGTACTCCAGACGGAGGGGACGCGGATTTCAGTACTTGGTGGATTGGGAAGGTTACGGTCCGGAGGAGAGAAGTTGGGTTCCTGCTCGGGACATATTGGATCACTCCCTTATTGATGATTTCCATCACAGGTCTAGGATCCCGAGAACGTCAGGTGACGTCCTTGGGGGAGGGGGTACTGTCACGGTAGGATGAGTCCATCGTGACTTTCTGTGTTGTGTTTGTTTGGATGGCTGAAGTGTGCATGTGCGTGTCTGATCACTAACGATCTGAGTGAGTGCAGGTGTGCGTGATTGCTCTTCTCCAGCTGGCGGTGGTTACCCAGACGGCATATATACTCACTCATTCTCTCCTCTCACTGCCAGATGATTACGCTACGTGTCTTACCTGTGTATCGTGTTCGTATTTTCCTGTGGTCTCGTCTTCGCGTGGAGTTCTGCCTGTTTGTGTATCCGGTTTCACCCGTCAGCCAGACTTCATCCACAAGCACCAGGATCAGTCACCGCAGCCCTTGTCTGTCTAACCATTTTCACCATATCTCCTGTGTCATCTGTTTCAATAAACTGTGTTCATCTTATCTAGCATTTGCTTCCTGATTTACACCTCCAGTCATCACACTTTCAGCTTCACGAACAGGCAGCTCAACAGAAATTATCCAACCTTATTTAATTAAAACTATACAATTATAGTTGGAATAAGCCTCACCCTTTCATGGAGGCAAACTTCTCTGCTTAATTGATTTGTGCAGTATATTTTCAGCTGTCTGGGCTGACTTTAAAAAAAAAACCATCTCAAACCTCCCCTCAACTTGAATTATTTAACAAAGGGAAAGAAGAATAAGTGTCTGACTGACACTGAACCGAACTTATAAATAACGATGGGCTCCGCGTTTTCTCAGTACCGTAGACAGCTCACCTGGCGGCGGGCGTAGATTTCACCTGAGCCCTTTTTAGAAATCCACCTTTCTGTGTTTGAGTGCTGAGAATGCCCTGATAAGTTCATCTTTGTCCAGCGATTATGTCGCCTCGTGCTCAATTAAAATCTGAACGAGAGCTGACGGCATCTATGTTCAATAGGCTATTATAAAAACAGTTTACATACTGTGATGCGGGAGCAAAACAAAAAAAGAAGATTTCCAAGCCACAGTAAAAAAATCACCCCTCATTTATCTAAAGTTCTTGGTCATTATGTTCATTTAATGGAACATTGTGTGGATGTTGCGTTAGAGGAAAATGCAGTCATGCACAAAATATATTAAAGGCAGTCAGTAAATGCACACAGATGTTATACACATTTTTAATACAATTAAATACTGCATAAAGGTTAATATAAAATCCAATCACATTATAAAAAAAACATTGAAATCAGCCCCTAAAAAAAAAAACTATTATTAAAAACCTAGAATCGCACTTGAACAGCCAAGCCTGATGAGAGAGAGCATGGTCGAATTCAAAACTGCGTTTTTGTGCCCTTGAAGGGCACTTCGGGAAGGGAGCCGCTTAAACTTTCACTCCAGATCAAATTAAAATGACAATGTTTTCATTGCTCTATTCTCCAAGTGTATTTTAGCGGTCACAGTCACGCAATGAGACACAATTGCGCAACTCTATGCACAGCTCTGATCTTCAAAGGGAATAGGGCATAGGGATGAGTACTTCCAATTGATATTCTCTCCATTTGTGATGGAAAATTTGTTGGCATGAATGCGCACGGGCTAACTACGACGGTAACACAATTAAGAAATGTCGGTTTTAAACCTTTAGAATTATCCACATGTGCACGTTTTCTGAGAGTTTTTATGAAGCACTGTGATGCTGCTGTAAACGATTCTACATTGATTTATAAAAATGAAAGAATTGACTTTTAAAAATAATTTAAATTACATATAATAAATATTAATGCAGTTCTACAATTTTATTTAATAAAATACATTAATTTCATATTAATAATCCGATTTCTATCATAGGATAAAGCGTGTATGAACGTCCGAGAGAAAATAAAGAGCAGAAATTAACTGATTTAAAATGAAAGATATGTGATTGCACTCCACTGGTACTGACACTGTGAGCTCCCCCGTGCAGGAATCATAGCCCCCCCGTTCAAACATTCTTGCACCGGGCTGGGGCCCTCCTTGGAGGGTGGGGCCCGTTTCAATTGAAACGGTTGAAACATAGCTAAGGCCGCTTCTGACAACATGTAGCAGATATCCGCCATTACGTGAGGTCACGCGTCTTCGTTTGAAAACAATGCGAAAGCTTTTCAATCCGAAGCGTGCAGTCTGCTGAGGTTGCTTATGTAGGCTGAAATGCACAAGCCATACGCATATTACATGATAGCAAATATAAATGAGGATAAATAAGTTACTTCAGAAATATATCCTCCTCCAGTGCGTTAAAGATAAACGCTTCTCTTCCTCAATGTCCAGACATAAATGAAGATATTCCTCACATGTGTGTATAAAGTTTATCATCCAAAAACTCGGACTATTTTAACTATTTTAAATTCGGTAAAGTCCTTAAATTTGATAAAACTTCTTTTTTGCTATGATTTGAAATGCTCCTCTGTTCATTACCATGTCAACAGCCTGTGGGCGTGACCGCATTACAGATAATGAGCTCAGCCAGGAAAAACGGTACTCTCTTTACTTCAATGCAGATTATATAAACAGGCAATATTTGTTTGTGATTATAATTAGCTTTTTTAAAAGTAGACATTTCAGGCTTTCTTTGGATATGTTTATCATGTTTGTGTGACGAGTATTCGCAGAGTTTCAATTGATTTTTGTAACGTGTTTTAAGCGAAAGCTGGCGGAGACAGAAATGTCTGGATGCACACCCTGTTTATTTTCTTTATTTGACAAAAACACAAAAGTCTGTTGTTATTGTGAATGTACACATATTAACCTTAAGAGCCCTAAGGTCATTTTTACAATGTATTGTCCGTCTGGTTTTATTTTCTTTAAAAGCTTGTAAAACATCAACCCTGTTGTGCTGAGACAATCTACAAACATCTTTTTTTTTCAGGACAAGTTGGACTGTCAGAATGTTTGTGTTGTATTGATGTCACATGAATGTAAAATAAGTTATGGGACCATAAAGACAAATAAAAAAATAAAACGGAAATTGAATCACTTATATATTTATTGTAATCACACACAAAATAATAAAAGCTAAGCATTTTTCCTCTGTAAAACAGTTGTCTCATGTCTTTGGAGTCCTGGAGCACAGAAATGAACATTATCAATTACACAGATCAAAAACTATTTACATTTTTACAAAAAAAGTCCAGGCGTTTTCATGACATTTATTGATGCCAAGTCTCAAGCCACTAGGGTTGCCACCCATGTCTGATAAAAAACCTGGACATATCGATGACCCGGCCAATTGGTTTGCTCACAAGCCCCCCCCCCCCCCCCCCATAGCATAATATTTCTATAGGCCTATGCAATTATTGGCAACACTTCACAATTCTTTTTTTTCAATTCTTATTTGTTAACAATAGTTAATGTATTAACTAACATGCACTAACCGTGAGCAGTACATTTGTTACTGTATTTGTTAATCTTTGATAACGTTAGTAAATAAAAATACAGCTGTTCATGGTTTATTCATGTTAGTTCACAGTGCATTAACTAATGTTAACAAGATTTAAATAAATGTATTATTAACATTAACAAAGATAAAAAATTGCTTTATGCTATAAGTGCAGGTTATTATTAGTTAATGTGTTAACTAATGAACCTTATTGTAAAGTGTTACCCAATTATTTGTTAATTATATTAAAATATGTAAAGCACTTTTACAATTTATAAAAGCTGCTTATACTATTTATGTAAACTGTTTTTATTTATATTCCATTGCAACTTTAAACAGGTCTAAATAGCAACTAGCCGGCCTGAAAAATATGCACATGAAATTAAACTTGTGGAACTCACTTCAACATGTATTTTACAATCATTTAACCCGCCATGGGTAAAGCTGAAGTCACTGTTACAAACTGTACACCATGCAAGATTTTAACTATTTTAAGACAGGGATACACTTTCGTGTAGTCTGGTGTAAAATCTGTCTTATATTTTCGCTTTTGGGGCACTCTCCCTCTACCATGGCGCTCCTGTTTCTACGTATTCCACGTATTCCGGTTACATGGCCTCCCGACAGACGTGGTCTCCGATAGAGGTCCCCAATTTATATCTAAATTTTGGCGAGAGTTCTGCAGGTTGCTAGGGGCTTCCGTGCAGGAATCATAGCCCCCCCGTTCAAACATTCTTGCACCGGGCTGGGGCCCTCCTTGGAGGGTGGGGCCCGTTTCAATTGAAACGGTTGAAACATAGCTAAGGCCGCTTCTGACAACATGTAGCAGATATCCGCCATTACGTGAGGTCACGCGTCTTCGTTTGAAAACAATGCGAAAGCTTTTCAATCCGAAGCGTGCAGTCTGCTGAGGTTGCTTATGTAGGCTGAAATGCACAAGCCATACGCATATTACATGATAGCAAATATAAATGAGGATAAATAAGTTACTTCAGAAATATATCCTCCTCCAGTGCGTTAAAGATAAACGCTTCTCTTCCTCAATGTCCAGACATAAATGAAGATATTCCTCACATGTGTGTATAAAGTTTATCATCCAAAAACTCGGACTATTTTAACTATTTTAAATTCGGTAAAGTCCTTAAATTTGATAAAACTTCTTTTTTGCTATGATTTGAAATGCTCCTCTGTTCATTACCATGTCAACAGCCTGTGGGCGTGACCGCATTACAGATAATGAGCTCAGCCAGGAAAAACGGTACTCTCTTTACTTCAATGCAGATTATATAAACAGGCAATATTTGTTTGTGATTATAATTAGCTTTTTTAAAAGTAGACATTTCAGGCTTTCTTTGGATATGTTTATCATGTTTGTGTGACGAGTATTCGCAGAGTTTCAATTGATTTTTGTAACGTGTTTTAAGCGAAAGCTGGCGGAGACAGAAATGTCTGGATGCACACCCTGTTTATTTTCTTTATTTGACAAAAACACAAAAGTCTGTTGTTATTGTGAATGTACACATATTAACCTTAAGAGCCCTAAGGTCATTTTTACAATGTATTGTCCGTCTGGTTTTATTTTCTTTAAAAGCTTGTAAAACATCAACCCTGTTGTGCTGAGACAATCTACAAACATCTTTTTTTTTCAGGACAAGTTGGACTGTCAGAATGTTTGTGTTGTATTGATGTCACATGAATGTAAAATAAGTTATGGGACCATAAAGACAAATAAAAAAATTAAACGGAAATTGAATCACTTATATATTTATTGTAATCACACACAAAATAATAAAAGCTAAGCATTTTTCCTCTGTAAAACAGTTGTCTCATGTCTTTGGAGTCCTGGAGCACAGAAATGAACATTATCAATTACACAGATCAAAAATTATTTACATTTTTACAAAAAAAGTCCAGGCGTTTTCATGACATTTATTGATGCCAAGTCTCAAGCCACTAGGGTTGCCACCCATGTCTGATAAAAAACCTGGACATATCGATGACCCGGCCAATTGGTTTGCTCACAAGCCCCCCCCCCCATAGCATAATATTTCTATAGGCCTATGCAATTATTGGCAACACTTCACAATTCTTTTTTTTCAATTCTTATTTGTTAACAATAGTTAATGTATTAACTAACATGCACTAACCGTGAGCAGTACATTTGTTACTGTATTTGTTAATCTTTGATAACGTTAGTAAATAAAAATACAGCTGTTCATGGTTTATTCATGTTAGTTCACAGTGCATTAACTAATGTTAACAAGATTTAAATAAATGTATTATTAACATTAACAAAGATAAAAAATTGCTTTATGCTATAAGTGCAGGTTATTATTAGTTAATGTGTTAACTAATGAACCTTATTGTAAAGTGTTACCCAATTATTTGTTAATTATATTAAAATATGTAAAGCACTTTTACAATTTATAAAAGCTGCTTATACTATTTATGTAAACTGTTTTTATTTATATTCCATTGCAACTTTAAACAGGTCTAAATAGCAACTAGCCGGCCTGAAAAATATGCACATGAAATTAAACTTGTGGAACTCACTTCAACATGTATTTTACAATCATTTAACCCGCCATGGGTAAAGCTGAAGTCACTGTTACAAACTGTACACCATGCAAGATTTTAACTATTTTAAGACAGGGATACACTTTCGTGTAGTCTGGTGTAAAATCTGTCTTATATTTTCGCTTTTGGGGCACTCTCCCTCTACCATGGCGCTCCTGTTTCTACGTATTCCACGTATTCCGGTTACATGGCCTCCCGACAGACGTGGTCTCCGATAGAGGTCCCCAATTTATATCTAAATTTTGGCGAGAGTTCTGCAGGTTGCTAGGGGCTACGGTTAGTCTGTCTTCGGGGTTTCATCCTCAAACCAATGGTCAAACCGAACGAGCCAATCAGGACGTGGAGAGAGTGTTGCGATGTTTGGCTTCCAAAAATCCTTCCTCCTGGAGTCAACAACTCTCTATGGTGGAGTACACGCACAATTCATTACCAGTGTCAGCTACGGGCCTATCTCCGTTTAAGTGTAGCTTAGGGTACCAACCACCTTTATTTCCCAGTCTGGAATCCGAGGTCGCGGTCCCCTCCGCACACGCTTTCGTCCAGAGGTGCCGTCGCACTTGGAGTAGAGCATGTGAGGCTATACTCCAGGCGAGGCTACGTACCAAGGCTAAGGCTGATCGCCACCGGTCAAAGCCTCCCGTTTACGTCGTGGGTCAAAAAGTGTGGCTTTCTACTCAGAATATTCAGATGCGTTCCGTCTCGAATAAGTTGACTCCCAAATTTATCGGCCCGTTCTCTGTTGCTAAGATCATTAACCCAGTAACAGTCCGCCTTAATCTCCCTCCTGTGTACAGACGAATTCATCCGGTTTTCCACATTTCCAAAATTAAACCCGTGTTTAAATCTCGTCTTAATCCGCCTGTCCCGGTCCCCCCCCCCGCCTCGTATCGTAGATGGGGAACCTACTTATTCGATTAATCGTATTCTGGACTCCAGACGGAGGGGACGCGGATTTCAGTACTTGGTGGATTGGGAAGGTTACGGTCCGGAGGAGAGAAGTTGGGTTCCTGCTCGGGACATATTGGATCACTCCCTTATTGATGATTTCCATCACAGGTCTAGGATCCCGAGAACGTCAGGTGACGTCCTTGGGGGAGGGGGTACTGTCACGGTAGGATGAGTCCATCGTGACTTTCTGTGTTGTGTTTGTTTGGATGGCTGAAGTGTGCATGTGCGTGTCTGATCACTAACAATCTGAGTGAGTGCAGGTGTGCGTGATTGCTTTACTCCAGCTGGCGGTGGTTACCCAGACGGCATATATACTCACTCACTCATTCTCTCCTCTCACTGCCAGATGATTACGCTACGTGTCTTACCTGTGTATCGTGTTCGTATGTTCCTGTGGTCTCGTCTTCGCGTGGAGTTCTGCCTGTTTGTGTATCCGGTTTCACCCGTCAGCCAGACTTCATCCACGAGCACCAGGATCAGTCACCGCAGCCCTTGTCTGTCTAACCATTTTCACCATATCTCCTGTGTCATCTGTTTCAATAAACTGTGTTCATCTTATCTAGCATTTGCTTCCTGATTTACACCTCCAGTCATCACACTTTCAGCTTCACGAACAGGCAGCTCAACAGAAATTATCCAACCTTATTTACTTAAAACTATACAATTATAGTTGGAATAAGCCTCACCCTTTCATGGAGGCAAACTTCTCTGCTTAATTGATTTGTGCAGTATATTTTCAGCTGTCTGGGCTGACTTTAAAAAAAAAACCATCTCAAACCTCCCCTCAACTTGAATTATTTAACAAAGGGAAAGAAGAAAAAGTGTCTGACTGACACTGAACCGAACTTATAAATAACGATGGATAACATAGGATAAAGCGTGTATGAACGTCCGAGAGAAAATAAAGAGCAGAAATTAACTGATTTAAAATGAAAGATATGTGATTGCACTCCACTGGTACTGACACTGTGAGCTCCCCCGTGCAGGAATCATAGCCCCCCCGTTCAAACATTCTTGCACCGGGCTGGGGCCCTCCTTGGAGGGTGGGGCCCGTTTCAATTGAAACGGTTGAAACATAGCTTAGGCCGCTTCTGACAACATGTAACAGATATCCGCCATTACGTGAGGTCACGAGCCTTCGTTTGAAAACAATGCGAAAGCTTTTCAATCCGAAGCGTGCAGTCTGCTGAGGTTGCTTATGTAGGCTGAAATGCACAAGCCATACGCATATTACATCATAGCAAATATAAATGAGGATAAATAAGTTACTCACTTCAGAAATATATCCTCCTCCAGTGCGTCTTCCTTTGTTCTTCTTCTTAGGTAACGTTAAAGATAAACGCTTCTCTTTCTCAATGTCCAGACATAAATGAAGATATTCCTCACATGTGTGTATAAAGTTTATCATCCAAAAAATTCGGTAAAGTCCTTAAATTTGATAAAACTTCTTTTTTGTTATGATTTGAAATGCTCCTCTGTTCATTAACATGTCAACAGCCTGTGGGCGTGACCGCATTAGAGATAATGAGCTCAGCCAGGAAAAACGGTACTCTCTTTACTTCAATGCAGATTATATAAACAGGCAATATTTGTTTGTGATTATAATTAGCTTGTTTAAAAGTAGACATTTCAGGCTTTCTTTGGATATGTGTATCATGTTTGTGTGACGAGTATTCGCAGAGTTTCAATTGATTTTTGTAACGTGTTTTAAGCGAAAGCTGGCGGAGACAGAAATGTCTGGATGCACACCCTGTTTATTTTCTTTATTTGACAAAAACACAAAGGTCTGTTGTTATTGTGAATGTACACATATTAACCTTAAGAGACCTAAGGTCATTTTTACAATGTATTGTCCGTCTGGTTTTATTATGTTGGCTTGAGAAAGCCAACATACTGTTGTTGCACTTAAACTTATTATTATTATTATTATGTTGGCTTGAGAAAGCCAACATACTGTTGTTGCACTTAAACTTATTATTATTATTATTATGTTGGCTTGAGAAAGCCAACATACTGTTGTTGCACTTAAACTTATTATTATGTTGGCTTTGAAAAAGCCAATATATTGTTATTGCTATTAAACTTATTATTATGTTGGCTTGACAAAGCCAACATACTGATATTGTATTTAAACTTATTATTATTATGTTGGCTTGACAAAGCCAACATACTGATATTGTATTTAAACTTATTATTATTAGTGGTGCTTGCATTTATGCAAGGCATCACTATTACTATTCCTCATACTTATTCTTATTATTCTTATTCTGGACACTTTTTTCGGCGCGTAACTCGTCCCGCACGGTTTGTCATAGACCCATGAAAGATGGCTCAAAATGACCGGTTTATTGAGGAGAGGTGTGCTATGACTTTTATAAGGGATCGGGTGCAGGATTTTCGAAAGGGGGACTAAAAACCACCCGAAAAATCCCATTGACTTAACATTGCGCCCAACTTTGACGGGTCATAGCTCAGCTCGAGGATTTGGTAGAAACTTGTGGGTTACAACATTTGAAGAGGGTGGTAGACTCTGTAAGAACATACATCACAATGGGGTGAAAGTTGTACCCCTGGGGTGTAGGAGGCGCCCAAAAGTGCCCCATTGACTTATAATTGGTCAGGGAACATGCCCATATAAGGGAATAAGAATTTTCCTGATGGGATATCTTCGAATTACAGTGTCGTAGAATCAAGGGGGTGGGCTTATTTTACTCAGGCATCCAATCAGTCTCTCAGGAGAGTCCCAGAGCTATTAAGCCACGCCCCTAGCAACCATTTTGGGCACCCTAGCAACATCTCCCATAGACTGCCATTATAAAATGCCCAGATGGATATCTTTGCAGCACAGTGTCATAGAGACATGGGGGTGGGCTCATTTTACTCAGGCATCCAATCAGTCTCTCGGGATCCTTAAAGACTTACTAAGCCACGCCCCTAGCAACCACTTTTGAGCACCCTAGCAACATAAAATTCAAACAGTTATATCTCGGCATCAGAACATCGTAGAGACAAGGGGGTTGGACCGTTTTACTTGTGACTAGGGGTGTAACAATTGGGCACATCATTGGCCACTCCCAAGCCACGCCCCTAGCAACCAAATACAGTACCCTAGCAACAGAGTAAACAAAGCCTTATATCTCCGCATCAGAACATCGTAAAGACACGGGGGTTGGACCGTTTGACTCGTGACTCGGAGGGTAATCACTAGTGGATGCCATTTTTTTCCCTAGCAACCAAATACAGTACCCTAGCAACAGAGTAAACAAAGCCTTATATCTCCGCATCAGAACATCGTAGAGACACGGGGTTTGGACCGCTTGACTCGTGACTCGGAGTGTAATCACTAGTGGATGCCAATTTTCTCCCTAGCAACCAAATACATTACCCTAGCAACAGAGTAAACAAAGCCTTTTATCTCCACATCAGAACATCGCAGAGACACGGGGGTTGGACCGTTTGACTCGTATCTCGGAGTGTAATCACTAGTGGATGCCAATTTTTTCCCTAGCAACCAAATACAGTACCCTAGCAACAGAGTAAACAAAGCCTTATATCTCTACATCAGAACATCGTAGAGACACGGGGGTTGGACCGTTTTACTTTTGGCTTGGAGTATAATCATAAATTGTCCCCTGAAATTTGCCACGGCAAGCACCACTCACATTTTCTTCAGGAAATGTACCTATCTAGTTATTATTATTCTTCTTTTTCTGGACACTTTTTCGGCGCGTAACTCGTCCCGCACGGTTTAACGTAGTCCCATGAAAGAGGGCTCAAATCGACCGGATTATTGAGGAGAGGTGTGCTATGACTTTTATAAGCGATCGGGTGCAGGATTTCTGAAAGGGGGGCAAAAAACCACCCGAAAAATCCCATTGACTTAACATTGCGCCCAACTTTGACGAGTCATAGCTCCGCTCGAGGATTTTATAGAAACATGTGGGTTACAACATTTGAAGAGGGTGGTAGGCTCTCTAAGAACATACATCATAATGGGGTGTAAGTTGTACCCCTGGGGTGTAAGAGGTGCCCAAAAATGCCTAATGAAAAGTCAATGGGGCAAAATCCCATAGACTTAACATTGCAAAAATTTTGACGGGTCATAGGTACGAGTGAGGATTCCTTAGAAACATGTGGGTTACTAAATTTGAAGAGGGTGGTAGGCTCTGTAAGAACATACATCACATTGGGGTGTAAGTTGTACCCCTGGGGTATAAGAGGCACCCGAAAATTCCCATTGACTTATAATGGGGCAGGAAACATGCCCATATAAGGGAATAAAACAGTTCCAGATGGGATATCTTTGCTTTACAGTGTCGTAGAGATAAGTGGGTGGGCTCATTTTACTCGGGCATCCAATCAGTCTCTCAGGATCATCCCAGAGCTATTAAGCCACGCCCCTAGCAACAATTTTGGGCACCCTAGCAACATCTCCCATAGACTGCCATTATAAAATGCCCAGATGGATATCTTTGCACCACAGTGTCAAAGAGACATAGGGGTGGGCTCATTTTACTCAGGCATCCAATCAGTCTCTCAGGATCCTTACATAGGTATTAAGCCACGCCCCTAGCAACCACTTTTGAGCACCCTAGCAACATAAAATTCAAACAGTTATATCTCAGCATCAGAACATCGTAGAGACACGGGGGTTGGACCGTTTGACTCGTGACTCAGAGTGTAATCATTATGGGATGCCATTTTTTTCCCTAGCAACCAAATACAGTACCCTAGCAACAGAGTAAACAAAGCCTTATATCTCCGCATCAGAACATCGTAGAGACACAGGGGTTGGACCGTTTGACTCGTGACTCAGAGTGTAATCATTATGGGATGCCAATTTTTTCCCTAGCAACCAAATAGAGTACCCTAGCAACAGAGTAAACAAAGCCTTATATCTCCGCATCAGAACATCGTAGGGACACGGGGGTTGGACCGTTTGACTCGTGACTCAGAGTGTAATCATTATGGGATGCCAATTTTTTCCCTAGCAACCAAATACAGTACCCTAGCAACAGAGTAAACAAAGCCTTATATCTCCGCATCAGAACATCGTAGAGACACAGGGGTTGGACCGTTTGACTCGTGACTCAGAGTGTAATCATTATGGGATGCCATTTTTTTCCCTAGCAACCAAATACAGTACCCTAGCAACAGAGTAAACAAAGCCTTATATCTCCGCATCAGAACATCGTAGGGACACGGGGGTTGGACCGTTTGACTCGTGACTCAGAGTGTAATCATTATGGGATGCCAATTTTTTCCCTAGCAACCAAATACAGTACCCTAGCAACAGAGTAAACAAAGCCTTATATCTCCGCATCAGAACATCGTAGAGACACGGGGGTTGGTCCGTTTGACTCGTGACTCAGAGTGTAATCATTATGGGATGCCATTTTTTTCCCTAGCAACCAAATACAGTACCCTAGCAACAGAGTAAACAAAGCCTTATATCTCCGCATCAGAACATCGTAGAGACACGGGGGTTGGACCGTTTGACTCGTGGCTCAGAGTGTAATCATTATGGGGTGCCATTTTTTCCCTAGCAACCAAATACAGTACCCTAGCAACAGAGTAAACAAAGCCTTATATCTCCGCATCAGAACATCGTAGAGACACGGGGGTTGGACCGTTTGACTCGTGACTCAGAGTGTAATCATTATGGGATGCCAATTTTTTCCCTAGCAACCAAATAGAGTACCCTAGCAACAGAGTAAACAAAGCCTTATATCTCCGCATCAGAACATCGTAGGGACACGGGGGTTGGACCGTTTGACTCGTGACTCAGAGTGTAATCATTATGGGATGCCATTTTTTTCCCTAGCAACCAAATACAGTACCCTAGCAACAGAGTAAACAAAGCCTTATATCTCCGCATCAGAACATCGTAGAGACACGGGGGTTGGACCGTTTGACTCGTGGCTCAGAGTGTAATCATTATGGGGTGCCATTTTTTCCCTAGCAACCAAATACAGTACCCTAGCAACAGAGTAAACAAAGCCTTATATCTCCGCATCAGAACATCGTAGAGACACGGGGGTTGGACCGTTTGACTCGTGACTCAGAGTGTAATCATTATGGGGTGCCATTTTTTCCCTAGCAACCAAATAGAGTACCCTAGCAACAGAGTAAACAAAGCCTTATATCTCCGCATCAGAACATCGTAGGGACACGGGGGTTGGACCGTTTGACTCGTGACTCAGAGTGTAATCATTATGGGATGCCAATTTTTTCCCTAGCAACCAAATACAGTACCCTAGCAACAGAGTAAACAAAGCCTTATATCTCCGCATCAGAACATCGTAGAGACACAGGGGTTGGACCGTTTGACTCGTGGCTCAGAGTGTAATCATTATGGGGTGCCATTTTTTCCCTAGCAACCAAATACAGTACCCTAGCAACAGAGTAAACAAAGCCTTATATCTCCGCATCAGAACATCGTACAGACACGGGGGTTGGACCGTTTGACTCGTGACTCGGAGTGTAATCATTATGGGATGCCATTTTTTTCCCTAGCAACCAAATACAGTACCCTAGCAACAGAGTAAACAAAGCCTTATATCTCCGCATCAGAACATCGTACAGACACGGGGGTTGGACCGTTTGACTCGTGACTCGGGGTGTAATCATTATGGGATACCAATTTTTTCCCTAGCAACCAAATACAGTACCCTAGCAACACAGTAAACAAAGCCTTTTATCTCCGCATCAGAACATCGTAGAGACACGGGGGTTGGACCGTTTTACTTTTGGGTTGGAGTATAATCATATATTGTCCCAAGAATTTTGCCACGGCAAGCACCACTCACATTTTCTTCAGGAAATGTACCTATCTAGTTAGTGGTGCTTGCATTTATGCAAAGCATCACTATTACTATCTTGCATACTTATTATTATTATTATTATTATTATTATTCTTTTTCTGGACACTTTTTCGGCGCGTAACTCGTCCCGCACGCTTTGTCGTAGACCCATAAATTAGGGCTCAAATCGACCGGCTTATTGAGGAGAGGTGTGCTATGACTTTTATAAGCGATCGGGTGCAGGATTTCCGAAAGGGGGGCGAAAAACCACCCAAAAAATCCCATTGACTTAACATTGCGCCCAACTTTGACGAGTCATAGCTCCGCTCGAGGATTTTGTAGAAACATGTGGGTTACAACATTTGAAGAGGGTGGTAGGCTCTGTAAGAACATGGATCACAATGGGGTGTAAGTTGTACCCCTGGGGTGTAAGAGGTGCCCAAAAGTGCCCCAATGAAAAGTCAATGGGGCAAAATCCCATAGACTTACCATTGCAAAAATTTTGACGGGTCATAGGTCCGAGCCAGGATTTCATAGAAACATGTGGGTTACTTAATTTGAAGAGGGTGCTAGACTCTGTCAGGACGTCCCCCACAATGGGGTGTAAGGTTACCATAGCAACCATTTTGGGCACCCTAGCAACCTATACCATAGACTGCCATTATAAAATGCCCGGATGGATATCTTTGCACCACAGTGTCATAGAGACATGGGGGTGGGCTCATTTTACTCAGGCATCCAATCAGTCTCTCAGGATCCTTACAGACTTACTAAGCCACGCCCCTAGCAACCACTTTTGAGCACCCTAGCAACATAAAATACAAACAGTTATATCTCGGCATCAGAACATCGTAGAGACACGGGGGTTGGACCGTTTTACTTGTGACTAGGGGTGTAACAATTGGGCACATCATTGGCCACTCCCAAGCCACGCCCCTAGCAACCAAATTTGAGCACCCTAGCAACCGAATAAACAAAGCCTTATATCTCCGCATCAGAACATCGTAGAGACACGGGGTTTGGACCGTTTTACTTGTGACTCGGAGTGTAATCACTGGGCACATCATTGGCCACTCCCAAGCCACGCCCCTAGCAACCAAATACAGTACCCTAGCAACAGAGTAAACAAAGCCTTATATCTCCGCATCAGAACATCGTAGAGACACGGGGGTTGGACCGTTTTACTTGTGACTCGGAGTGTAATCACTGGGCACATAATTGGCCACTCCCAAGCCACGCCCCTAGCAACCAAATACAGTACCCTAGCAACAGAGTAAACAAAGCCTTATATCTCCGCATCAGAACATCGTAGAGACACGGGGGTTGGACCGTTTTACTTGTGACTCGGGGTGTAATCACTGGGCACATCATTGGCCACTCCCAAGCCACGCCCCTAGCAACCAAATACAGTACCCTAGCAACAGAGTAAACAAAGCCTTATATCTCCACATCAGAACATCGTAGAGACACGGGGGTTGGACCGTTTGACTCATGACTCGGAGGGCAATCACTAGTGAATGCCATTTTTTTCCCTAGCAACCAAATACAGTACCCTAGCAACAGAGTAAACAAAGCCTTATATCTCCGCATTAGAACATCGTAGAGACATGGGGTTTGGACCGTTTGACTCGTGACTCGGAGGGTAATCACTAGTGGATGCCATTTTTTTCCCTAGCAACCAAATACAGTACCCTAGCAACAGAGTAAACAAAGCCTTATATCTCCGCATCAGAACATCGTAGAGACACAGGAGTTGGATCGTTTTACTTTTGGCTTGGAGTATAATCATATATGTTCCCCAGAATTTTGCCACGGCAAGCACCACTCACATTTTCTTCAGGAAATGTACCTATCTAGTTATTATTATTATTCTTCTTTTTCTGGACACTTTTTCGGCGCGTAACTCGTCCCGCACGCTTTGTCGTAGACCCATAAATTAGGGCTCAAATCGACCGGCTTATTGAGGAGAGGTGTGCTATGACTTTTATAAGCGATCGGGTGCAGGATTTCCGAAAGGGGGGCGAAAAACCACCCAAAAAATCCCATTGACTTAACATTGCGCCCAACTTTGACGAGTCATAGCTCCGCTCGAGGATTTTGTAGAAACATGTGGGTTACAACATTTAAAGAGGGTAGTAGGCTCTGTAAGAACATGGATCACAATGGGGTGTAAGTTGTACCCCTGGGGTGTAAGAGGTGCCCAAAAGTGCCCCAATGAAAAGTCAATGGGGCAAAATCCCATAGACTTACCATTGCAAAAATTTTGACGGGTCATAGGTCCGAGCCAGGATTTCATAGAAACATGTGGGTTACTAAATTTCAAGAGGGTGCTAGACTCTGTCAGGACGTCCCCCACAATGGGGTGTAAGGTTACCATAGCAACCATTTTGGGCACCCTAGCAACCTATACCATAGACTGCCATTATAAAATGCCCGGATGGATATCTTTGCACCACAGTGTCATAGAGACATGGGGGTGGGCTCATTTTACTCAGGCATCCAATCAGTCTCTCAGGATCCTTACAGACTTACTAAGCCACGCCCCTAGCAACCACTTTTGAGCACCCTAGCAACATAAAATACAAACAGTTATATCTCGGCATCAGAACATCGTAGAGACACGGGGGTTGGACCGTTTTACTTGTGACTAGGGGTGTAACAATTGGGCACATCATTGGCCACTCCCAAGCCACGCCCCTAGCAACCAAATTTGAGCACCCTAGCAACCGAATAAACAAAGCCTTATATCTCCGCATCAGAACATCGTAGAGACACGGGGTTTGGACCGTTTTACTTGTGACTCGGGGTGTAATCACTGGGCACATCATTGGCCACTCCCAAGCCACGCCCCTAGCAACCAAATACAATACCCTAGCAACAGAGTAAACAAAGCCTTATATCTCCGCATCAGAACATCGTAGAGACACGGGGGTTGGACCGTTTTACTTGTGACTCGGAGTGTAATCACTGGGCACATAATTGGCCACTCCCAAGCCACGCCCCTAGCAACCAAATACAGTACCCTAGCAACAGAGTAAACAAAGCCTTATATCTCCGCATCAGAACATCGTAGAGACACGGGGGTTGGACCGTTTTACTTGTGACTCGGAGTGTAATCAATGGGCCCATCATTGGCCACTCCCAAGCCACGCCCCTAGCAACCAAATACAGTACCCTAGCAACAGAGTAAACAAAGCCTTATATCTCCACATCAGAACATCGTAGAGACATGGGGGTTGGACCGTTTGACTCATGACTCGGAGGGTAATCACTAGTGGATGCCATTTTTTTCCCTAGCAACCAAATACAGTACCCTAGCAACAGAGTAAACAAAGCCTTATATCTTCGCATCAGAACATCGTAGAGACACGGGGGTTGGACCGTTTGACTCGTGACTCGGAGGGTAATCACTAGTGGATGCCATTTTTTTCCCTAGCAACCAAATACAGTACCCTAGCAACAGAGTAAACAAAGCCTTATATCTCCGCATCAGAACATCGTAGAGACATGGGGTTTGGACCGTTTGACTCGTGACTCGGAGGGTAATCACTAGTGGATGCCATTTTTTTCCCTAGCAAC
Source organism: Paramisgurnus dabryanus (assembly GCF_030506205.2). Taxonomy (NCBI): domain Eukaryota; kingdom Metazoa; phylum Chordata; class Actinopteri; order Cypriniformes; family Cobitidae; genus Paramisgurnus; species Paramisgurnus dabryanus. The sequence goes on from NC_133337.1 coordinate 11,860,087, forward strand.
CAAATACAGTACCCTAGCAACAGAGTAAACAAAGCCTTATATCTCCGCATCAGAACATCGTAGAGACACGGGGGTTGGACCGTTTGACTCGTGACTCGGAGGGTAATCACTAGTGGATGCAATTTTTTTCCCTAGCAACCAAATACAGTACCCTAGCAACAGAGTAAACAAAGCCTTATATCTCCGCATCAGAACATCGTAGAGACACGGGGGTTGGACCGTTTGACTTGTGACTCGGAGGGTAATCACTAGTGGATGCCATTTTTTTCCCTAGCAACCAAATACAGTACCCTAGCAACAGAGTAAACAAAGCCTTATATCTCCGCATCAGAACATCGTAGAGACACGGGGTTTGGACCGTTTGACTCGTGACTCGGAGGGTAATCACTAGTGGATGCCATTTTTTCCCTAGCAACCAAATACAGTACCCTAGCAACAGAGTAAACAAAGCCTTATATCTCCGCATCAGAACATCGTAGAGACACGGGGTTTGGACCGTTTGACTCGTGACTCGGAGGGTAATCACTAGTGGATGCCATTTTTTTCCCTAGCAATCAAATACAGTACCCTAGCAACAGAGTAAACAAAGCCTTATATCTCCGCATCAGAACATCGTAGAGACATGGGAGTTGGATCGTTTTACTTTTGGCTTGGAGTATAATCATAAATGATCTCCAGAATTTTGCCACGGCAAGCACCACTCACATTTTCTTCAGGAAATGTACCTATCTAGTTATTATTATTATTATTATTATTATGTTGGCTTGAGAAAGCCAACATACTGTTGTTGCACTTAAACTTATTATTAGTGGTGCTTGCATTTATGCAAAGCATCACTATTACTATCTTGCATACTTATTATTAGTGGTGCTTGCATTTATGCAAAGCATCACTATTATTATTGCTCAAAGATATTATTATGTTGGCTTTGAAAAAGCCAATATATTGTTATTGCTATTAAACTTATTATTAGTGGTGCTTGCATTTATGCAAGGCATCACTATTACTATTGCTCATACTTATTATTATTATTATTATTTTTATATCTGGACAAAATTTCGGCGCGTAACTCGTCCCGCACGGTTTGTCGTAGACACATGAATGAGGGCTCAAATTGACCGGTTTATTGAGGAGAGGTGTGCTATGACTTTTATAAGCGATCGGGTGCAGGATTTCCGAAAGGGGGGCGAAAAACCACCCCAAAAATCCCATTGACTTAACATTGGACCGAACTTTGACGGGTCATAGCTCCGCTCGAGGATTTTGTAGAAACATGTGGGTTCTAACATTTGAAAAGGGTGGTACGCTCTGTAAGAACATACATCACATTGGGGTGTTAGTTGTACCCCTGGGGTGTAAGAGGCACCCGAAATTTCCCATTGACTTATAATGGGGCAGGAAACATGCCCATATAAGGGAATAAAAAAGTTCCAGATGGAATATCTTCGCTTTACAATGTCGTAGAGACATGGGGGTGGGCTCATTTTACTCAGACATCCAATCAATTTATCAGGATAGTCCCAGAGCTATTAAGCCACGCCCCTAGCAACCACTTTTAAGCACCCTAGCAACATAAAATTCAAACAGTTATATCTAGGCATCAGAACATCGTAGAATAACGGGGGTTGGATCGTTTTACTCGTGACTCGGAGGATAATCACTGGCCACATCATTGGCCACTCCCAAGCCACGCCCCTAGCAACCAAATGTGAGCACCCTAGCAACAGAGTAAACAAAGCCTTATATCTTCGCATCAGAACATCGTAGAAACACGGGGGTTGGACCGTTTTACTTGTGACTCGGAGTGTAGCAACTGGTCACATCATTGGCCACTCCCAAACCCCGCCCCTAGCAACCAAATACAGTACCCTAGCAACAGAGTAAACAAAGCCTTATATCTTCGCATCAGAACATCGTAGAAACACGGGGGTTGGACCGTTTTACTTGTGACTCGGAGTGTAGCAACTGGTCCCATCATTGGCCACTCCCAAACCCCGCCCCTAGCAACCAAATACAGTACCCTAGCAACAGAGTAAACAAAGCCTTATATCTTCGCATCAGAACATTGTAGAAACATGGGGGTTGGACCGTTTTACTTGTGACTCGGAGTGTAGCAACTGGTCACATCATTGGCCACTCCCAAGCCCCGCCCCTAGCAACCAAATACAGTACCCTAGCAACAGAGTAAACAAAGCCTTGTATCTCAGCATCAGAACATCGTAGAGACACGGGGGTTGGACCGTTTGACTCGTGACTCAGAGTGTAATCACTATGGGATGCAAATTTTTTCCCTAGCAACCAAATACAGTACCCTAGCAACAGAGTAAACAAAGCCTTATATCTCAGCATCAGAACATCGTAGAGACACGGGGGTTGGACCGTTTGACTCGTGACTCAGAGTGTAATCACTAGTGGATGCCAATTTTTTCCCTAGCAACCAAATACAGTACCCTAGCAACAGAGTAAACAAAGCCTTATATCTCTGCATTAGATCATCGTAGACACACGGGGGTTGGACCGTTTGACTCGTGACTCAGAGTGTAATCACTATGGGATGGCAATTTTTTCCCTAGCAACCAAATACAGTACCCTAGCAACAGAGTAAACAAAGCCTTATATCTCCGCATCAGAACATTGTAGAGACACGAGGGTTGGACCGTTTGACTCGTGACTCAGAGTGTAATCACTATGGGATGCCAATTTTTTCCCTAGCAACCAAATACGGTACCCTAGCAACAGAGTAAACAAAGCCTAATATCTTCGCATCAGAACATCGTAGAGACACGGGAGTTGGATTGTTTTACTTTTGGCTTGGAGTATAATCATATACGTTCCCCAGAATTTTGCCACGGCAAGCACCACTCACATTTTCTTCAGGAAATGTACCTATCTAGTTATTATTATTATTATTCTTCTTTTTCTGGACACTTTTTCGGCGCGTAACTCGTCCCGCACGCTTTGTCGTAGACCCATAAATTAGGGCTCAAATCGACCGGCTTATTGAGGAGAGGTGTGCTATGACTTTTATAAGCGATCGGGTGCAGGATTTCCGAAAGGGGGGCGAAAAACCACCCAAAAAATCCCATTGACTTAACATTGCGCCCAACTTTGACGAGTCATAGCTCCGCTCGAGGATTTTGTAGAAACATGTGGGTTACAACATTTGAAGAGGGTGGTAGGCTCTGTAAGAACATGGATTACAATGGGGTGTAAGTTGTACCCCTGGGGTGTAAGAGGTGCCCAAAAGTGCCCCAATGAAAAGTCAATGGGGCAAAATCCCTTAGACTTACCATTGCAAAAATTTTGACGGGTCATAGGTCCGAGCCAGGATTTCATAGAAACATGTGGGTTACTAAATTTGAAGAGGGTGCTAGACTCTGTCAGGACGTCCCCCACAATGGGGTGTAAGGTTACCATAGCAACCATTTTGGGCACCCTAGCAACCTATACCATAGACTGCCATTATAAAATGCCCGGATGGATATCTTTGCACCACAGTGTCATAGAGACATGGGGGTGGGCTCATTTTACTCAGGCATCCAATCAGTCTCTCAGGATCCTTACAGACTTACTAAGCCACGCCCCTAGCAACCACTTTTGAGCACCCTAGCAACATAAAATACAAACAGTTATATCTCGGCATCAGAACATCGTAGAGACACGGGGGTTGGACCGTTTTACTTGTGACTAGGGGTGTAACAATTGGGCACATCATTGGCCACTCCCAAGCCACGCCCCTAGCAACCAAATTTGAGCACCCTAGCAACCGAATAAACAAAGCCTTATATCTCCGCATCAGAACATCGTAGAGACACGGGGTTTGGACCGTTTTACTTGTGACTCGGAGTGTAATCACTGGGCACATCATTGGCCACTCCCAAGCCACGCCCCTAGCAACCAAATACAGTACCCTAGCAACAGAGTAAACAAAGCCTTATATCTCCGCATCAGAACATGGTAAAGACACGGGGGTTGGACCGTTTTACTTGTGACTCGGAGTGTAATCACTGGGCACATAATTGGCCACTCCCAAGCCACGCCCCTAGCAACCAAATACAGTACCCTAGCAACAGAGTAAACAAAGCCTTATATCTCCGCATCAGAACATCGTAGAGACACGGGGGTTGGACCGTTTTACTTGTGACTCGGAGTGTAATCACTGGGCACATCATTGGCCACTCCCAAGCCACGCCCCTAGCAACCAAATACAGTACCCTAGCAACAGAGGAAACAAAGCCTTATATCTCCACATCAGAACATCGTAGAGACATGGGGGTTGGACCGTTTGACTCGTGACTCGGAGGGTAATCACTAGTGGATGCCATTTTTCCCCTAGCAACCAAATACAGTACCCTAGCAACAGAGTAAACAAAGCCTTATATCTCTGCTTCAGAACATCGTAGAGACACAGGGGTTGGACCATTTTACTTTTGGCTTGGAGTATAATCATAAATTGTCGCCTGAAATTTGCCACGGCAAGCACCACTCACATTTTCTTCAGGAAATGTACCTATCTAGTTAGTGGTGCTTGCATTTATGCAAAGCATCACTATTACTATTGCTCAGGGATATTATTATTATTATTATATTTTATTCTTACATCCGGACACTTTTTTCGGCAATTAACTCGTCCCGCACGCTTTGTTGTAGACCCATGAAAGAGGGCTCAAATCGACCGGATTATTGAGGAGAGGTGTGCTATGACTTTTATAAGGGATCGGGTGCAGGATTTCCGAAAGGGGGGCGTAAAACCACCCCCAAAATCCCATTGACTTAACATTGGGCCCAACTTTGATGGGTCATAGCTCCGCTCGTGGATTTTGTAGAAACATGTGGGTTACAACATTTGAAGAGGGTGGTAGGCTCTGTAAAAACATAGATCACAATGGGGTGTAAGTTGTACCCCTGGGGTGTAAGAGGTGCCCAAAAGTGTCCCAATGAAAAGTCAATGGGGCAAAATCCCATAGACTTACCATTGCAAAAATTTTGACGGGTCATAGGTCCGAGCCAGGATTTCATAGAAACATGTGGGTTACTAAATTTGAAAAGGGTGCTAGACTCTGTCAGGACGTCCCCCACAATGGGGTGTAAGGTTACCATAGCAACCATTTTGGGCACCCTAGCAACCTATACCATTGACTGCCATTATAAAATGCCTAGATGGATATCTTCGCACCACAGTGTCATAGAGACATGGGGGTGGGCTCATTTTACTCAGGCATCCAATCAGTCTCTCAGGATCCTTACAGACTTACTAAGCCACGCCCCTAGCAACCACTTTTGAGCACCCTAGCAACATAAAATACAAACAGTTATATCTCGGCATCAGAACATCGTAGAGACACAGGGGTTGGACCGTTTTACTTGTGACTAGGGGTGTAACAATTGGGCACATCATTGGCCACTCCCAAGCCACGCCCCTAGCAACCAAATTTGAGCACCCTAGCAACCGAATAAACAAAGCCTTATATCTCCGCATCAGAACATCGTAGAGACACGGGGTTTGGACCGTTTTACTTGTGACTCGGAGTGTAATCACTGGGCACATCATTGGCCACTCCCAAGCCACGCCCCTAGCAACCAAATACAGTACCCTAGCAACAGAGTAAACAAAGCCTTATATCTCCGCATCAAAACATCGTAGAGACACGGGGGTTGGACCGTTTTACTTGTGACTCGGAGTGTAATCACTGGGCTCATCATTGGCCACTCCCAAGCCACGCCCCTAGCAACCAAATACAGTACCCTAGCAACAGAGTAAACAAAGCCTTATATCTCCGCATCAGAACATCGTAGAGACATGGGGTTTGGACCGTTTGACTCGTGACTCGGAGGGTAATCACTAGTGGATCCCATTTTTTTCCCTAGCAACCAAATACAGTACCCTAGCAACAGAGTAAACAAAGCCTTATATCTCCGCATCAGAACATCGTAGAGACACGGGGGTTGGACCGTTTGACTCATGACTCGGAGGGTAATCACTAGTGGATGCAATTTTTTTCCCTAGCAACCAAATACAGTACCCTAGCAACAGAGTAAACAAAGCCTTATATCTCCGCATCAGAACATCGTAGAGACACGGGGGTTGGATCGTTTGACTTTTGGCTTGAAGTATAATCATAAATTGTCCCACGAAACTTGCCACGGCAAGCACCACTCACATTTTCTTCAGGAAATGTACCTATCTAGTTATTATTATTATTATTCTTTTTCTCCCCCCAAAATTTCGGCAACTAACTCGTCCTAGGGCTTTCAAGCTACATGCACCAAATTTTCCACAGACCTTCAGACTGGTCTGACTTAGTGTGCTATATCTTTTCTAACTGATGGGACCATCCGAATTCCTAAACGGGGGTCTCGAACACCCCAAAATTTCTATAGACTTAACATTGAGACAAACTTTGACGGGTCATAGCTGTGAGTGAGAAACTTGTAGAAACTTGTGGCTTACCACATTTAAGGTGGCTGACAGGCTCTGTAAGAACATACATCACAATGGGGTGTAAGCTATACCACTGGGGTGTAAGAGGCCCCCAAAATTTCCCATTGACTTATAATGGGGCAGGAAACATGCCCATATAAGGGAATAAAAGCGTCCCAGATGGAATATCTTTACTTTAGAGTGTCGTAGAGACATGGGGGTGGGCTCATTTTACTCAGTCATCCAATCAGTCTCTTAGGATCGCCCCAAAGCTATTTAGCCACGCCCCTAGCAACAATTTTGGGTACCCTAGCAACATCTCCCATAGACTACCATTATAAAAAGCCCAGATGGATATCTTTACACCAGAGTGTCATAGAGACATAGGGGTGGGCTCATTTTACTCAGGCATCCAATCAGTCTCTTAGGATTCCTACTGAAGTATTAAACCACGCCCCTAGCAACCAATTTGAGCATCCTAGCAACATAATAAACAAAGCCTTATATCTCTGGATCTGAACATCATAGAGACATGGGGGTTGGGTCTTTGGGTCATGTTAGCTTCATGCTAGCTCCATGCTAAGTCATACTAGCTTCATGCTAGTTTCATGCTAGCTTTATGCTAATTTCATAATAAATCTTGCTAACTTCATGCTAAATCATGCTAACTTCATGTTAAATCTTGTTAGCTGCACGTTAAATAGTGCTAGCTTAATGCTAATCATGCTAGCATCATGCTAATCATGCCAGCTTCACGTTAAATCATGCTAGCTTCATGCTAATCATGCTATTCTCATGCTAACTTCATGTTAATCATGCAAGCCTCGTGCTAGCTTCATGCTAGCTTCATGCTAATCTTGCTAGTTTCATGCTAGCTTCATGCTAATCATGCTAGCATCATGGTAGCTTCATGCTAATCATGCTAGAATCATGCTAGTTT